>NC_141140.1:24002131-24316298 GCF_053477565.2 Lygodium microphyllum | reverse complement strand
TTAAAAAAAAGAAAACCTAGGCCCTATGCATGAGAAAGGGGGGGAGGGGGAGAAGAAAAATGTTTAATTAAAAAAGACTATTCTCTTTCCTCTTTCTCCCCCTTCTCTCTCCGTCTTCTTCTTTTTATCCTTCTTCTTCTTCTTCTCCTTCTCTCTCTCTCTTTTATTCAATCTCCTTCTCAGTGTGTGAAAAACTATGTTCTAAAAACTTTAAATTAAAAAAAGCTTTTAAAATGTTTAATTAAAAAGTTTAATCTAACTCAGAGAGAGAGAGAGAGAGAAAACCTAGGCCCTACACATGAGAGAGAGGGAGGGGAGGGGGGAGGAATTTAATTAAAAAGGGGACGGGGAAAAGAAAGAGGGAGATTATAAGTGAGAGAGAGGGGAGGGGGTTTTAATTTTCAAAAGGGAGGTGAGGGGGGGAGGCTTTAATGAAAAAAGGGAAGGGGAAGAGAAAATGAGATATTACATGTGAGAAAGAGAGGAGGGGAGTGGGTTTTGATTAAAGAAAGGAGGTTTGGAAAAGGGGGTAAGTTCGGAAAGCCCTCTGGAGGTTCGGGGCTTTCCGAACCTATAGCTAAAATAATATAGTAGTAAGATGAGGGAGCACATGCTATTTCTTAATGCCCAATTGTAGAACAACATGATAGAGCTATAAATTACACTATAGTGAAGCACTCATAAAGTTGTGTGGATTGTGGGAGAACGTATACAATCTAATCAATATGAAGTTTATATTATAAATTGACATGGTATTTCATAGTAGAGTTTATACTACCATAGAATGATGGCATTTGTAGCAAAGGGGAAAGACATTGTCATATTTGTGTATGTTGAGATGTTTGTGGTGATAAGTGCAACACATAGTTAGCCTATCTAGTGATGTAAGCACATATCTTTTGCAATTAATTGCATGAGTACCTATAAAAGTGCATAATTATGATGTTTTAACATGTTGAATAGAGAGAAATGCCTATGTTTTTGTTGTATTAGAAAAATGTTTGTAACTTGGTAACATTAACTAATGCTATCAACATGAGCTTTTCTTTTAGAAGAGGACAAAAATGTTCAAAACCCACTATACTCAATATTATGAATAAAGATACAATATTATAGGCTTGAGAGCACTCTCATGGGTAGCATAGATATACAACCATGTTTGTGGTAGGAGAGTAAAAAGGGTTACAATGATATGCACATGGAAGAGGTTTATAATGTTTGCACTTGCAATGCCCCTTTATGTAAAATTGAAATCCCAATTTGTACACAAATTCCTTCCATACCATATAGCTTATATCCCCCAATCTTTGATGTAGATGCATTTTTGTAATATCTCTATTGCTTCATGTTTAAATACTTCATGAGCTAACTAATTTATATCGCCACTATATCTTTAAAGACAAGTGCACAAGGTAATATGTGGATCATGGAAATTCTTTTAAGCTTGTGTGGCACATGTAAAGACTCCCAAACCTCTATGCATTCTTTTCTTAAAAAAATTAGGTGCAAATTGTAATGGATCTCTCTTTGAAATGTACATGCATTGCTCCTCTCTTATTGCCTAACAACTCTTATTTTTCTATATATAGAACTTCCAAGCCCACCTACCCCCCCTGTGATAAACTTGCACTCGTTACACACTCAACACGGCACAGAAAGGTAACACGATATGAGCTCAAGGTATACTCTTGTATTATTCAGTCCAAAAAGCGGGACAACATAGACACATCCCAGGACTATACCCTCGTGATGCCGCACATGAGAGGGTTCACCACTGGGTATAGGGAATCACACGTAGAGTGGAAACAAGGCAGGGCTTTGAGTCACTACTACTCCCTATATAGGTGCAATCGGTAGCAACGACATGGTATAGCTACAAAGCCCTTACACTCACCCCCGCTTACTGGATTGCTGACCTCAGCAATCTAAGGGTAGCGTTTGTTATTTGACTCATCCGGGGTCTTAACACAGCTTTTCCTATCAAGATGGTCAGTGTCTGCCGGTCTAAGGGGACCGCGGGGTCTTAACACAGTCTATGCTATCAAACTAGCCAGTGTCTGCCGCACTAGGACGTTGGGGCTTGTTATTTGATGGAGTTCTTTTTTTATGATTGCTACCATGTGGGTCCACCCTCGACTCGATTACATTTGAGGAGTAGAGGCACGTGTGGGGTCTATGCTTGAGAACCACATTATTTGTTGAAGTATTGGAAAGGCTCAAGGATCGTTGGAAGGAACCGGGGGGTTCTCCTCGAGCCAAAGGGCAAAGGCATCCTTTCCCCGTTCGCGAGCCTCCGCTTCTGAGATCCAAGTGGCCTCCTTGAGTGGACGCCCGCGCCACTTGGTGAGGTATTCGGGGAAGCCTCTTTGTTTCCGGCGTCGGAGGAATGCTTCTACTTCGAAGGGACCGTTGGAATGGAGCATTGGTATGCGCTGTCCCCATTGGTTGTCGGGATAGAACCTGCGCAGAAGACGAGCATGAAATGCATTATGAACACAAACACTGTCCGGCAGGTCCAGCTTGTAGGTGACTTCGTTCAGCACTTGAGTGATTCGATAGGGACCATAGTAGCGGTGATTGAACTTGGGGGCCATGTTTTTGGGAAGTGACATATTCTTAGAGCTCACTAGGACCATGTCTCCTTTGGCGAATAGTACAGCCTTTCTCTTCTTGTTTCTTGCTCTGTCATGGTTATCTTGCTCTGCTCGAGGCTTTGCTTAGCTGTTACATTGCGATCTCTCCATTTCTTCAAGAATTCTTCTGCATCTTGATCCTCCGCTTTGGCCGCTCCGGATGCTAAGGCCAGTGGGGTAATGACTTCTTTTCCTGTGGCTAACTCGAAGGGAGTGCACCCATTGCCGAATGGATGGAGCTACTATAGTGGAATTCCAAGACATCAAGGTACAAGGCCCAATCTTTCTGGTCCACTCGGGCATAGCTGCAGAGATAATCTTCAATGCCTTGGTTGACTCGTTCTATCTGTCCATCTGTCTCCGGGTGGAAGGATGATGAGAATCTCAGTTGTGTTTCCAGAGTCTTGAAAAGTTCCTTCCACATGTCGCTCATGAATCGGCCATCTCTATCTGATACAATGGCCAGTGGTAAGCCATGCAGTTTGAATACATGTGTGAAGAAGAGGTGTGCTACCTCCTTGGCATTCAGTGGGGGTTTGGCCGGGATGAAGTGAGCCTGTTTGGAAAAATAGTCCAGCACAACAAAGATGATTGTGCACCCATGGGACTCAGGTAGTTCCACAATGAAGTCCATGCTGATGACATCCCATGGGCGGTTGGGTACTGGTAATGGTTGTAGTAATCCTGCTGGTCTTGATCTTGGTGCTTTGACCATTTGGCAAGTGGGGCAAGTTTTGATGTAGTCTATCACTTCTTCCTTCATATTCGGCCAAAAGAACTGCTTCCTAAGGGGCTCCAAGGTCTTTCTTAGCCCTTTGTGGCCTCCAATCTTGCCATCGTGTATCTCATGCAGGATGAGTTTCTTCAATTCCACATTGTTGGGGATATACAATCTCTTGCCTAAAAATAGAATACCCTCCTCTAAGGTGTACATTCCATGTGGTGTCTTCTCTGCTTCCACATCTTTGATTATCTTGTGCATTTCTTGATCTTGTTCTAGGCCTTCTTTGACAAGTTCTATGAAGTTGCTGCTGACCACATTGACAGCTTTCAGGTCAGCTTTCCAGCTCAAGGCATCTGCTATCTTGTTAGTAGAGCCGGGCTTATGCTTAATCTCCAGGTCGAATTCGGCTAGGAAGTCTAGCCAGCGGGCTTGCTTTGCTGACAACTTAGGTTGGGATTGGAAGTATTTGAGGGATATATTGTCGGTGAAGACTATTGTATGCTTGTCTTGAACTTAGTGCTTCCATTTTCTAAGGCAGTGGATGACTGCCAACATTTCCTTCTCATGTGTGCTCCACCTTGTTTCAACATCGGTAAATTTCTTTGACTCATACGCAATGGGGTGACCCTCTTGGACCAGTACACCTCCTATGCTGTAGTCAGATGCATCTGTAGAAATTTCAAAGGGTTTGGTGAAATTCGGCACCCTTAGGAAGGGAGTTTGGCTCATGCACTTCTTCATCTACTCAAAGGCTTCCTGTTGTGCGTTCCCCCATGTAAAAGAGTGATCTTCTTTGGTGAGGTGGGAGAGGGGGGCATTGATGAGGCTGTAATCTTTGATGAACCTCCGACAAAATACTGTGAAGCCGAGAAACTCCCACACTTCTCTTACAGTTTTCAGTACATGCCATCTTTGGACAGCTTCCACTTTCTTAGGGTCCACTTTGATTCCATCGGCTCCTACAATAAATCCTAAGAACTCCAATTCTTTCACTGCGAAATCACATTTTTCCAGCTTGGTATATAACTGATGCTACCGCAGTTTCTCAAAAACTCGGCGTAAGTGCTGCTTGTGCTCTTCTAAGGTTTTGCTGTAGACTAGGAGGTCATCTATGTAGATAATGACAAAGATATCTATCTCCGGTCTAAAAATTCCATCCATGAGGCCACAAAATGTGCCTGGCCCATTGCTTAGGCCGAACCCTAAGACTAACCACTCAAAACTACCATATCGGGTACGGAAGGCTGTTTTTGGGATATCTTCTTCGGCTATGCGGATTTGGTGGTATCCTGATCTAAGATCAATCCGACTGAAGTACTTGGCCCCATGCAGTCTATCTAAGAGGTCTTCCACTAGGGGCATAGGGTATTTGTTTTTTATGGTGATTTTGTTAAGAGCCCTATAATCTACACAGAGTCTAAGTCCCCCATCCTTCTTCTTTACAAACAACACTAGGGCACCAAAGGGGGATTTGCTAGGGCGGATGAATCCTTGTTCTTCTAGTTCATGTAGTTGCTTCTTCAATTCCATGAGCTCAGTGTGGTTCATGCGATAGGGAGCTCGGGCCAGTGGGGCAGCAGTGGGGCAGACCCTGGAATCAGCTCAATTTTGTGATCCACATCTCGCCTAGGTGGTAGACCCTTGGGTAGCTCGGTTGGCATTACATCTTTGAATTCTTCAAGTATTTCTGCCACCTCTGTGTTCCTATTCTGTTGTTTGGGTTTCTTGCCATTTTCTTCTTCTTCAATTGGTCAGATCATACACAGACAGACCATATCTCCTTGCTTGACTGATTTTTCAACTTGCTTTGCACTGCATGTCATGATATGTGGCCTGATAACGGTTCCTTGGACCGGTGCTTTTTGGGTCTAGCCCTTTGGTTGGTTTGCAGTTGGTTTTACTGTTTGGCATGATACTCCTGGCTTATTCTCCTTCATTTGCACCTTGATTGGGGTCCTGCCAGGTAGCTGCATTCTTTCACATGGTACTCTGACGCCTTCTCCTTGCATATCTAGCATAATTTCATTCACACCTTTGCCAAACATTGCAATGACATACTTGTCATAGAATTCTAAGCCCAATATCACTTCAAAATCATCCATGGGGATTACTAAGAAGTTGAGTTTCGCTTTCCACTTGTCGGCTTCCACTTGGACTGCAAAGACTTGTTTTACTTCCTTGGCTTCTCCTTGTGCGAATGTTACTGTTAATTCTTCTGGGGCCTTTGATAGTTTCAATCCATGTTTTGCTGCACACCCTAGTGTCATGAAGTTGTGTGTTGCTCCTGTGTCCACCATGATAGGTTGGTTTCCTTCGCCCACTCGGCCTTTGATGTATAGGTGGTGGACTACCGCTACCCTGGCTGCCATGCATTGAGGTCGGGCACTAACTAACCCTACCCTTGGGTGGTCCATGCTTTCTTCACTCCCATTTGGGATTTCCTGGATACGCGATGCTTGTGGTTCTTCTCCTCCATATGCACAAGTTGCATTCACCCTTGATCCACTTGATGAAGCTGTATCTTCTATTGGGCATCTGTTTTGGTACTGTGGACCCCCGCATTTGAAGCATCTGATGTCGGTGAAAGGGCCTGGGGGTCTCCACCATGATGTATTTGATCCTGCGGGCCCGTACGATGTGCTAGGGGTTGGCCTGTAGTGATTGTTTCCCCATCTTCCTGCTTCTCCTCTTGGTACTAAGGTGGTTTGTGATACGGCTGTGGTGGTAGTGGTGTTTTAGCTCCTTGTATCTGTGAATGCCCCTCTAGGAGCATTGGGCCTCTGGTTCCATGAGTTGTTGTTGTTGAAGGTGTTGCTGAAATTGTTGTTGAACCTGTTTTGATTCCCTTGTGCTGTTCTTCTACCTTCCAGGTCCACCAGTCTTTCGGCCATCCTCATGGCCTCTGCTAAGCTTGTTGGCTCTTGTCTGTCCACATCTCTTCTAGCCCATTCTTGCATCCCAAACAGAAATCCACGTAGTTTAGTGTCTGTATCCATGTTTGATAGCTGTGGCATGATTTGCCTATATTTGTTGACATACTCTTTCATCTTTCCCTGTGTTTGCTTGAGGTTCCTCCATTCATCTCTTACTTTGAATTTTTCCATCTTTGGAATGAAGTAGTCCTTCAATTCTTCCTGTAGTTCTTCCCATGCAAAGATGGTGTGGCCCTGCTCTTGCTCCAGCAGGTACCAACTGGCAGCATCCTCCTCCAAGTAAATGGCTGCCACCTCCGCCTTCCTGTCTTCTGTTATACGTGAATACTTCAAGTATCTATCTACCTCTGCGATCCGTTTCTTCAAAACCAACCCATCTCTCTCTCCCTTGTATTTGGCTGGTTGGGGCATCTTGAATTTTCCATAATCGTCTTCTGAACTATCACTATCTTCCTCCTCTTTACGATGGTGCTTCTTCTCTTCCTTCTTGTCTTTCTTTTTGTTGCCTAACTCTACTACTTTCTCCTTCTCTTTCCTTGTATCTTGCGCCCTCCTAGATGTCTCTTCTCTACCCATTCTATCTATCTCCTCTTGCATTTTGTGTCTTTTCTCCTCTTCTTGTTGTTGTATCGCCCATTCTCTATAGCCCTGCTCCACTTCTAGTTTCTTTCTCCTTTCTTCCTCCTCTTCCTTCATCTGCATGTTTCTCCATATTGACTCCAGCATGCCTGACATACCATCTAATTGTCTTTCTAGTCCGGCCACCTTCTCCCCTTGGGCCACTCTCCATTCTTGCCCCATACTCTTCTTCCTCTCCTCCAATGTTGGGAGGGTGATGTTCTCCCTTTCATCCTCCATGTGGTTGGTGGTGGTGTCGACGCGGGGAAGCCGCGTCACGTCTTCAGACGGTGGGATGTCGAGGTTGGGGCATCACGCCGGGGCGACGCGTCGGGGGGTGTCGCGACGTGGGGCGACGCGACGGGGGTCGACGCGACGTGGGGCGTCACGACGTGGGGCGACACGACACGGGGCATCATGCTGTGGGTCGTTACGACTTCGATCTCTTCGGGGCACTGGATCTTTCCTCCTGTTTCCGTGAGCACTCCTTCACTCCGAGCAAGAGTTGCTCTGATACCAAGTGTGATAAACCTGCACTCGTTACGCACTCAACACGGCACAAAAAGGTAACACGATATGAGCTCAAGGTATACTCTTGTATTATTCAATCCAAAAAGCGGGACAACATAGACACATCCCAGGACTACACCCTCGTGACGCCGCACATGAGAGGGTTCACCACTGGGTATAGGGAATCACACGTAGAATGGAAACAAGGCAGGGCTTTGAGTCATTACTAGTCCCTATATAGGTGCAATCGGTAGCAACAGCATGGTATAGCTACAAAGCCCTTACACCCCCTTCCCCCCCCCCCCCTCTCCCAAAATCTATGAGCGTAGGAAAAGCTTCTTCAATCTACATGCTCTCATCTTAAAGTTAGGAATCTAATTACATCTTCCAATAAATGTTAATACAAAGCAAGTGGGTTCCATTAATGGTTTGGTACACCATGGTAGACTCCAAGGATTCCACAAAGTAGTCCATAAGGTTGAGGATGCTTAAATCACATATTTGTGTTTTCTCCTAATCAATCATATAAGTTTCTACTAACACATTGTTGTTGCGAGAGAGAGAGAGAGAGAGAGAGAGAGAGAGAGAGAGAGAGAGAGAGAGAGAGAGAGAGAGAGAGAGAGAGAGAGAGAGAGAGAGAGAGAGAGAGAGAGAGAGAGAGAGAGAGTGTGTGTGTGTGTGTGTTGTATTTGCTAAAAAGGGCCAATATAGCTTATGAGACCCAAGCATGTAATAATACAAGTTCGATGAGATTATCAAAAGTTACACAAAAGTTTAAAGCACACGAGTCAATGTTCAGACAATGTGGATGGCGATTGTTATAGGTGGGATGTGGCATCTTTGCCATTAGTAGTAAAAAAAAACTACAAGTCCACTATAAACGTATACAATAGAGAGGGGAAAATGCATCTCTCAAGATCAAAAGAACTCGTAAGGCAAGCAAAACATCATCTTTTTGCTTTTGTGTTTTGAATGAATGAAATACTCAAATTCGTTTAACTATTACAACTTTTAAAGGAAAACCTAAGTACTTGAACTATGGCATAAGTAAACATGTTGGTCATTTTGGCTACAAAATGAATTGATGTAAACCATTCATCAAAACATAGATAAAATCAAGCACTACAAAAATCTTAAAGGGGTTTTTTGATATTATGTGTATGAGGTAATGATCGGTTTTATAAAACATTGAAAACATACTTAGATATCTTTTGAGGGTTTTCCTCTACTACACAATCCCTCCTCCCTTAACATTCATTATAATCCAATTAGTTTCACAATAGTCGCTAATATAGTCGAAGGATTTTAGACATGATGCTACTTTCTTCTCGCTTCCACTCAATTTGATGAGGTGACTCCTCAATGCAATTGCTCTCCTTCAAGTGAAGGAGGACTCTAAGTGGAATGAAATTACTCAAACATAGGGACCTCAATGCAAAAAGAGCTAGAATACAACTCCTCACCAAACCCACAACCATGGTATACTTTGAAGATGTCTTTATATATGAAACTTTACATGAAACTTAAGCATGTTTTGATAAGCTCCATGACACTTCATACATTAGGTGCAAAGCACCTCATCCTTTGCATACAAAAGCATGTGATTTCTTGTTTTGTGAGCAAAGGGAAGTGATCATGTGGTTTCTCTTTGCTCAGAAAAGCAGAAAGTGAATGAGGCGTAGCCTCATGAACTTTGAAAATTTACAAATCGTGCAACATGCGATCGGCGGGTCTGGTTGGCAACATCGGCTAAACGAGCTAGTTTTCGCTCGCTCTCTCTCTCTCTCTCTCATGTAATTGAACACACAAACACACACTCACTCACTCACATGCTCACTTACTCTCTTAATTGAACACACACACACACACACACTCTCTCTCTCTCTCTTAATTAAATACATAGATATTCACTCACATGCTCACTTACTCTCTTAATTGAACACATACACACACACATTCTCTCTCTTTCTCTTTTTTAATTGAGCATAGGATATGATCATGGAAAGGGGAAACGAGTCTTAAAAAAATTGTATGTCACTCTCATTCTCACTCACTCTCTCTCCCCTTTTCTTAGAGAGAGATGAATTTCTTTTTTAATTAAACATATGATATTTTAATGGTTGAACATGTGCATGCAATGTGTTACATGCTTTAAAAACATCTACAAATGGACACACACTATAACAAAATGTTTAAATTTTATTTTTTATTAAACACATGGTATGAGATAATAGTTTTAATGGTTGAGCATGTTCATACAATGTATCCATACTCTAAAACCACAAAAATGTACATAGACTATACAAATTGAGAGAGAGAGAGAGAGAGAGAGAGAGAGAGAGAGAGAGAGAGAGAGAGAGAGAGAGAGAGAGAGAGAGAGAGAGAGAGAGAGAGAGAGAGAGAGAGAGAGAGAGAGAGAGAGAGAGAGAGAGAGAGAGAGAGAGAGAGAGAGAGAGAGAGAGAGAGAGAGAGAGAGAGAGTAGGTACTCACTTATAAACAACACACAAATATGCATACATCCATATGTAGGCATACACATCCACACACAAAAGTATACGTATATAAGTATATGTAATGCATACACACTATACACAGGCACATATATGAGGTGAACAAAGACGATAGATATGAGGAAGAAAAAGAAAGGAAAGAAAATAAAAATGGTGAAAGGGAGAGAGAGGATACAAATTAATGAGACCACACAAATGGTCACATATGTATTAAACACATATATACACACGTACACACATACACACACGTATACACGTGCGATGCACATACACACATACCATAGAAAAACAAAAAGAGATATAAAGAAAAAATGTGTATTATATGTGTGTGTGTGTATAGAGAGAGAGAGAGAGAGAGAGAGAGAGAGAGAGAGAGAGAGAGAGAGAGAGAGAGAGAGAGAGAGAGAGAGAGAGAGAGAGAGAGAGAGAGAGAGAGAGAGAGAGAGAGCATATTTATAAGACCACACTAATGGCGAGAGAAAAAGAGCAAATGAGAGAATGAATATACACTTATAAAGTCTACACTTACAAATATATACACCCACATATGGAGACACATATCCATACACAAATATATACATATACATATACATGCAATGCATACATAAATGTGCATATATATACACTTATGAGTACGCAATATGCACCCATATGAGATGAAGATAGATAAGAGACAAGAATAAGAAAATGAAAGGAGAAAAAATTTAAAAAAAAAGAAGAGAGTGAGAGAGGATACACATTTATGAGACCACACAAATAGTTGCACTAGTATTGAACACACATACATATACCTGCACACATATAGACATGTGTACATATATATATGCATGCATAGTACACACAAAGCATAGAAAAAAGAAGAAGAGAAAAAAGAGAGAAAATATGTGTGTGTGTGCATGTGTAAAAGCTTTCGAAGTTTGGATTATGTTCCTTATATCAACCTCCCATAAACCCTCTACCACATGTAACTAGGCGCTCTGTGCCTAGACTCGCCTTGGAGCGAAGGCGGGTGCTGGACGTGTGGCACACGCCCCTGCGTTTCTTTGTGGGGAGGTTGGGGGCTGCCACATGGCATCCGACCTCAACCTCCCCTTAACTAATAGTAAAGATGTGCTTTCAAACCTCAATGCGAAGCATTGGGAGGACATTGGCAGGAAGTGCTAGGAGAATCTAGGTGCGGTATGCCTAGTAGATAATTAAACTCAGGAGTTCTATGTGGTGCAAACTTACACGAGAAGGAAATAAATCATTACTTGACAAAGATTCATATTCAAGATACAACATTATGTGCTCTTTCAACAGGACGATGAAAGAAATCTACTTAGAAGTACATGCATGCAACATGAATAATTGGAAGGATAGATACATCACGACAGAATGGCATTGTCTCTTGGGCTTGTATATTTATTTATAATCTCAAGATGTATTTGGGCTCTGATGCGAAATTCTACATGCTTAGACTTGGGGGACTGTGTGCACATTTGAACTTGACTCTCTTAGTTCTAATTGCGCGGAGGTAAATTCTATGAGAAAAGTTGATTTGCCAACAACTGGCGCACCGACTCATGTGATCACTTGATAGCCAACAACCGCGCACACCAACTAATGTGATCACTTGATAGCCAAACCGAAGTTTGGAAGGTTGTCCTCTTGGGGATGAAGTTTGGTAGGTGTTATTCATTCACCCGCAAGTGGCAGGTAAGACGTTGGACCGTGCGTCCTATGTAGTGACGGACGTGGGCTCTCATGTCCAATGGAACACGCGCACGTGGCGACTATCCGACGGCGTAGGCCAACCTTCTGGCGCGAAGCGTGGCCGTTGGATCTCGATGTGTTTTGACTTAGATTAAGATCTAATATTGAGTGATTTAATACAAGGAAATCTTCACGAAACCAGAGGCGCTCGGCTGTCCAGTGTCTATATAAGACTACGACGAAAGGGGGAGAGAGCACAAAGGGAAGCACGCAGGACTTGGGAACAAGGAACGATCCTCAGGTTCTCTCTCTCTCTCTTTCTCTCTCTCTCTCTCTCCTCTATGTTTTGGTGCATCCGTCTCTCCGATCCGTGCCTCTGTCTCGCTGTCTGGGTTGCTGTTCGTAGCAGATCCACCATTTCTTTGACTCGTTGTTCATACACAGCACAAAGAAAATGCAAAATCTTAGATGCAGGTCTATGCTAGGATTAACTTAGACGCTGCTGCAATGTGGATCCTGTATAACCAATCTGTAAAAATGCATCAAGAACTTGATCAGTCCTCTCAAGTATCAGCAGTCTCATATCATAAGATGTGGATCCTGTTCAACCAATCTGAAAAATGCATCAAGCATCTCATCAGTCTCCTCAAGTATCAGCAGTCTCATATCATAAGATGTGGATCCTGTACAACCAATCTGAAAAATGCATCAAGCGTCTGATCAGTCTCCTCAAGTATCAGCAGTCTCATATCATAAGATGCAGCTCATCAATCTGCGTCGTGGCCATGGAAGTTAAGTGATGTGCTGATTAACCATGCGGTGATGTAATATCTCTCTGTTTTATTTCCATTGAAGTCAAACAATGTGCTAATTGCGTTGTTGTAATGGGATGTCCCTCAAACTTGGGAGCGATAGAAGCATTGCCATGCACTACTGCAGTTTTTGGTTCGTTCAGTCCATCTGACAAAAGCATTTGGTTACGTTCTGCAAGGATCACAAGTTTTGTACATTCATTGATTTTGTATTCATACAAGCTCCATCTAACACATTGTGCTGTCTCTGATGCTTAACAGCTTTCTGGGGGTGCAAAGTGCCTCTACTCCTTGATATATTTCATAAATGGAGACTTTTCTGTTCACCTCCGAGTCCGTCAATGAAGGTCATCCCGACAAACTTTGTGACCAGGTTTCAGATGCTGTGCTTGATGCATGCCTGGAACAAGATCCTGAGAGTAAGGTTGCATGTGAAACCTGCACCAAGACAAACATGGTCATGATCTTTGGTGAGATCACCACCAAAGCCAAGGTGGACTATGAGAAGATAGTGCGGGATACGTGCAGAGAGATTGGCTTTGTCTCTGATGAGGTGGGTCTGGATGCAGACCATTGCAAGGTGCTGGTGAACATTGAGCAGCAGAGCCCTGACATTGCTCAGGGGGTCCATGGGCACTTCACGAAAAAACCAGAGGAGATTGGAGCGGGAGACCAAGGTCATATGTTTGGATATGCAACAGATGAAACTGAAGAGCTAATGCCTCTTACCCATGTTCTGGCTACCAGGCTTGGGGCCAAGTTAACCGAGGTCAGAAAGAATGGGACATGTCCCTGGCTCCGACCTGATGGTAAGACACAAGTAACTGTTGAGTACAAGAATGACAAGGGTGCAATGGTTCCGATTCGCGTCCATACTGTGCTGATATCCACTCAGCATGATGAGACAGTTACTAATGATGAGATTGCTGCTGACCTTAAGGAGCATGTCATCAAGCCTGTCATTCCAGAGAAGTACTTGGATGAGAAGACAATCTTTCATCTCAATCCATCAGGGCGTTTTGTGATTGGAGGACCGCACGGTGATGCTGGTCTTACTGGTAGGAAGATCATCATTGACACCTATGGTGGTTGGGGAGCACATGGAGGTGGGGCTTTTTCAGGTAAGGATCCCACCAAAGTTGATCGCAGTGGGGCCTACATTGTAAGGCAAGCTGCCAAGAGTGTTGTTGCTGCAGGACTTGCCCGTCGGTGTCTTGTGCAGGTTTCCTATGCTATTGGTGTACCTGAGCCTCTGTCTGTATTCGTTGACACATACACGACTGGAAGAATTCCTGATGCAGAGATTCTAGAGATCATAAAGAACAACTTTGATTTTCGCCCGGGCATGATTGCCATTAACCTTGATTTGAGGAGGGGTGGCAATAAGCGATACCAGAAGACTGCAGCATACGGTCATTTTGGGCGTGATGATCCTGATTTTACTTGGGAGACTGTGAAGCCTCTCAAGTATGAGAAAGTGCAAGCTTGATACTACAAATCTATCTATTTACCTGTTATTTTTCATAGTGAAATAACTGCATAATTCAAAAGAGCCTATTGGCAACACTAAAAGCATTCAAGCTTTTTTCAGCTTGTACTCCATATCAAGGTTCTAGCTTATGTGTACTGTGAGAACTTTCAATTTATATTCAAAAAGCTGATTACAGGTTTTGCAGATATTTCTGTAGTTGATATGGAAATTGTCGATGTCTAGTAATATCTTTTGATTTAAGTTTCTCTATCAAAGAGCTAATTGGATTCCTTGTCCGCAGTGTTTATTAAAAGTTGAATCGATGAGGGTGTTTGTGTAACGTGCGGTGTTGATATACAAGAGTACATTGCATCAAAAATTTTTCTTTGGAAGACCCAATCCTATCTAGTGCGTGAGAAAAAAGTCATGGATCCTTTTGATGATGCAGTAGACGGATCCAGGTTGGCTGAGAATAAGGGACCTCCACAAGATGCAATAGACACCTTAGAATGAAAAATTTGTTTCTTGTGAGTAGCTTCCTCTTTGTTCTTCTCTTTCCTATTGCAACATTCAAGCATCGGCAGAGACCTGTCACAAGGTTTCAAATTTCAAACTAGAGAGTAAGTTAACCTTACCATCATTAAACATGATTTCTCTTTTCCAAATATTGTGGGTTTGGTTGGAATGTTTTTTTTGGGGTGTTGGATGTGTGTGTGGAAACCATGGATTTCTCCTAAAAGAACCTTGCTTCAAGGGGTGAGAGGAATGGATACAATAATGGAGGAAGTCTAGACCTTTAGATTTGAACTTTGAAGTTCATGAAGAGGCCAGCTACAATTTCTACTTTTTCATTGCATTTGTAGCATATATTAATGCCAATGCTAAATTTTTGAGCTTGATATGTAATAAAGAAACTGGAGGGTTTACAATGTATATGACAACACTAGCTGTGAAAGAAACCAAAAACAAGAGAATGGAAGAATGATGAATGAATCAAAGGATGATACAATGGCCTTAGAACTCCATGTCCATACAATTAGGGCTGGGAGTGAGCCAGGGAATCAGTGCTGACAGAGTGGCTCGAGAGGGATTGTACCATCTCCTTCATGATTTAATCAAGGTGGCAGCACCTGTTTATTGAGAAACCCTTCACTCTTCACCCACAGTTTGCGTTTTTGCGTTTTTGCGTTTAGGGTTTGCAGCCCCAAAAAGGGGCGCCATTCTAGACTGACTATGCCTATTTATAGGCCACTCTCTCATTCATTCCTACGGCTGATTCATTCAGTTGGTCACCTATTTTCTCCAGTCTCTCCACTATCCTCACACCCCTTAAGGAGAACATTGCGGTTCGGGGTTCGTGGCTGTCTTCATCATCTTCCTTGTGCCACGGCACCCTTATTCCCTTGTATCACATTCACTCTATGATTTATAACTTCATCATTTCATTTATCAGAGTTTCTTCACTCTTCTCTTCTTTTCTCTTCTTCATGTTTGCCGAGTTCACTCCGTATTCCTCCTCGCTAATCCTACTGTCTCGCTAGTACGTTATCTTTTAACATGGTATCAGAGTTGGATCTGCTCAAACGGTGCAAAGATCCTCCACTTCAGTGAAGGCAAAGACCGGTGGCGGGTTCGGCATCCACTTTTCTTCTTCCGCTGCATCAAAATCTTATTTTTGCAGATTTCAGGTGTTTCAGCTTGCTACCCACACCCTGTTCGCGGAGAACATCTCAGCCAAAGCTGTCCATTGCTGTCTCCATCAGTTGGAGTCTGATTTTCAGCCCTCTTCAGCAGTTTGGAGTTGATTGCAGCCAGGCAACTGCTGTTCCTGTGCAGACCTGCTACCGTACAGCTTGCCCTCATCACAGTCTTGCTGCCTGTGTTTTGTCTTTCTCTCTCCTGCAGGCTGTCTTGCCTGCGTTTTTAGTATTTCTCTCTCCTGTAGGCTGTCCTGCCTACGTTTTTAGTCTTTCCACTGTCCTACCTGCGTTTTTAGTCTCTCTCTTCTGTTGCTTGCGTTTTAGTCTTTCTCTCTCCTCACCTGCGTTTTTTTGTTGGTTGCAACCTCTTACTATTGGTCACATCCTCCTTCCACTGGCAACTCACTTCCAGCCCTTCCACTATCCTCCCATCCCTTGAGGCGGACATTGTGGTTCGTGCTTCACACTGCCCTCACACCCCTTGAGGCGGACATTGCGGTTCGTGCTTCACACTGCTCTCACACCCCTTGAGGCGGACATTGCGGTTCATGGTTCATAGTGGCTAACCTCTTCCTTCTTCAGTAAGGCACACTAGTATCCATGGCTTCTTTACCAACAGATGTCTAGACTACTGGGTGCCCCTATTGTGGCATCACCGGACACACTACCGATGCTTGCCGACTTCGACCTTTGCTTCCCACCCCCCGGAGTATATACGTCTTTCACCAGGCATTCCTTGTGCCACCTCTCCTTTTTGGGCCACAAAGATCGTTCTGCATCGGCTATCAGAGTACTATGCTCAAGGCAATAAGATGCATCCGATGCGCACTAAGTTCTTTCGAGCACATGCAGGATCAATTGGTGCTACAACCTCCTGGAGATCATCGCAATGCTAGTGGCAGTCTTCTCCCACTTATTTTTAGGAGCTAGTGGCTTCTCTCCCGAGGTTGAGTTTCAGTTTCCCTAGTTCACTCTGTCTACTGTTCTTTACTGTAGGTTCCCTTTCCGGTGGAAATCTTGGATCTTCGGGATCCTCAAAATCTTCTTCCTCCTCTTCCTCTTGCCTTCGTCCCTTGGTCAGCATGGAGCCACCTCCCAAGATCGAGTACGGGCATATCCTTATGGTTCTCGGCACCACACAAAGTCCGACATTCCTCCTATGCATTGTATGTTTTCATTATCTTTGTACTAGGGCGCTTGGGCAAGTGAACAATTTCCCCTTGAGGGACACTGTCCAAGTGGCACCTGCTGCATGAGCATTCTTCAGCATGTAGCATTGCATCTCCACCTCACTCTTCTCTTGTTCCCCTATTCGGGCTTGAGAGGGGGTGTTGAGAAACCCTTCACCCGCAATTTGCGTTTTTGCGTTTTGCGTTTAGGTTTTCCAACCCCAAAATGGGACGCCATCCTACACTGACTATGCCTATTTATAGGCCACTCTCTCATTCATTCCTACGGTTGATTCATTCAGTCCGTTACCTCTTCTCTCGAGCCTCTCCACTACCCTCGCACCCCTTCAGGAGGACATTGCGGTTCATGGTTCATTGCTATCTTCATCATCTTCCTTGTGCTACGGCACCCTTATTCCCTTGTATCACATTCACTCCATGATTCATAACTTCATCATTCCATTCATCAGAGTTTCTTCTCTCTTCTCTTCTCTTCTCTATGTTTGTCGAGTTCACTCCGTGTTCCTCCCCGCCAACCCTACTGTCTCGCTGGTACATCATCTTTTGACACTGTTTGTAGAAGGAGTTTGCACTGTTGAGGGAGTGAATCACAATCCTTCGGGGTGGGGGATCTCAAAGAAGACTCTGGATGGATGTGGACAGTAGTGAAGGGAGCGAAACAGAGTCCTCCAGATCAGCAAGATGTCAATGATGACTCTAGGCAGTGAAACACAAGCAGTGCTGGCTGAAAACACAAAACTCCATGAGCAGTTGAGGAAGTTGATCCACGCGTGCAACAAGATGCGGATGTTAGTAGATTAGTTAGTAGTCAATTCTCTCTAGTTTTGTGCAGTCTATTACAATAGTCTTCTATGCTTCCATTGGTGCACCCACTTTTGACATGGTATCAAACGACCGTCTACCAATTGTTGCTGATCAGCCTCTTCTAGTGGACTGCTGGCAGATGAATCGTTGTTGCCCCAAAATGGCCTGTTTTCAGCCCTTTGGCATCACCGCTTTGTTTCCAGCAGTCTGCTTTTTGCTTTTCAGCATTATTTTCTGACGGTTTTGCTGCATTTAATGTTCACACTGCCTGCATTTTGACTTGTTTTCTATATATCACTGCATTTATTGCCTAAACAGCCTGTGTTTTGCAGATTTGACACTGTATTTATTGCTTCTATAGGCTGGGCGGCTTGTTCTCAGGTCTTTCTCCTATCTTTTGGCTGTGTTTGATCTGTTTTTGTAGCAGTTGGCTTGTTTTTCTGATAAGCTTTTGTGTGATACATTGTGTGAACTCATGTAAGTGCAGTTTGTGCTGCGTTCTAGCTGTACTCTCTCTTTGCTTCTCTTCTATGCTTTATCTTCTCATCCTCTCCCTTCCATATGGCATCTCCATGATGATAGTCTCGAACTTCATGGCCCTGACAATCTTACATGGAGTGCTGTCATGGAAGCATGGTTTGTGCATAAGCGATTATGGTATGTTATGTCAGGAGCTATTGAGTGGCCCCAACCTTCTACTTTTCTTCTAGATTATTGGGACCTTATCAACCATGAGGAAGGATTATGTCGATGCCTGTGTGTATTCTGCTCTTCTCTAATACATTTCGAAAGAGGTTCTTTTGGCAATCACCTCCTATAGGATAGCTTTAGTAGTGTGGGGAGAAGCTTTAGATGTTGTAAGAAGCTCCATTGAGACCATGCGTGAAACTACACTCTATGGACAGCTTCAATAGATGAAGTTTGAGACTAAAGATACTATTCTCAGTCTTTCTTGCTTTGTGTGACACAAGTACAATATTAGCTTTAGTATATGCAGTTCGCCCTTCTAGAGACTCACCTAGTGGGGATTGTGCTCTATAAGCTCCTTCTAGCGTTTGATGGAGTAGCCAATGCTTTGAGAATTGGAACATCTTTGCAGCCCTTCTAGAGGCTCACCTAGTGGGGATTGTGCTCTATAAGCTCCTTCTAGAGTTTGATAGAGTAGCCAATGGTTTGAGAACCGGAACATCTTTGCAACCATTGAACTTTACTAAGATTTCCTCGATGATGCTTGAGTATGATGTGTCTTTAAGGTTACAAGGGAGGCTTCCATCTCAATATGGTGGCTATGATGAGGCATTTTTAGCTTAAGAGAGGGGTGACAGGAAGAAGAAATCGAAGGTTGAGTGCTTTCATTATGGGAAGAAGAGACATTTGCTTGAGGACTATAAGGAGCTAGTGGCTTTGTAGAAGAAGAAGAAGAAGCAGAAGTGGGATGTAGACTCTTCCAACAAATCATCTTTATCCTCTTTCGACTCCGACATGGATCCTCTGACCAGGGTGCAGAAGGGGTCCTCTTCTTTGAAGAAGGGGAATGGATTAGTTGCTCCTCTCTTTGTTGCTTTTTAATGCAAGTGATGTGGTTGTTCCTCATGACTCTCCAATGCCATAGGATTGTGAGAGGGTGGTGATGTAGGGTGAGCCTTATCTATATAAGCATATATGTGCAATGGATCTAGAGAGGGACTTCTCTTCCATATCGTGACTGAAGTTTGGCAGATTTGAAATCTTGGAGCTGGGATTGACATTTAGGTTCATGATGGGCTGTTTCTTGACAGAGAGCAAGATTGGCTCCTAGTTTAAGCTCATATGAGGAGACGCTTTGGCAGCAGGGAATCCATGATCATGTATGCTCAGAGACATTGCTGACAGGATGATTATGTATGCTTGCAATCGTTGATAGACATAGAGAGCTACTATGATTCTTCTCTATTTTCAATAGTTGGTGTGATCGATATTGACATCAAGTTCTCTTCGAGGCATCTTGGCAGTGGGTTGGCCACTTACTGCTTGGGCATCCATGGTCCTATTTTGATGGTCTTTGTTGTATGGACTACGATGAGTCATTATCATTGTACCATTGTATTGTATCAGATCATGCATCATTTGAGAGAGTGTGTTAGCAGATTAGTTAGCTCATGAGCAAGTTTGTGCATGTGTATTTGTCAGCTACGCATAGGAGATTATTTTTTGCATTTTTGATGCCTAATTTTATGATTTTATGGTCTAACCAGCATTTATGATTATTTTATTACTGGCCAATCTGATTCAGATTTAGGCATATTGTTTACCTATTTATTGCTTGGCTTCCTCCTCGGCATTCATTCATCACTCATAGTCTTCTAGAGTAGGCCTTGGTGGTACATGACTCTTTGGTATATGGATTTCGTCTTTGGAGCATATCTCTGAGTTTTCTCTTTGTAGTGTTCTATGTTCTTGTGTTTTTTTCCTTTTCTCTATCTTCTCTCTTGGGTTGTGCAGTCTATTACAGCAGTCCTACGCTTCCATCGCTGCACCAATTTCTGATAGCAGGCTGCTGGAGTGAAACACAGTCAGCAGTGATGGTGTTGATGAACGGACTCCTAGCAATGGAGATCAGCTGGATGGCAGCTCCAACCTGGCTGTTGGCAATGGCAGCATGCTGGGTGGCAGTTAATTGACCTCCCTCTAGGTGGGTGGTAGTGGCAGCTGGTTGGGCAGCTGATACAGTAGCTAGCAGCTGCCCAAAACACAGGATATGGCAGCTGATGAAGAGGGAAAATACTTGGATAAGGGGAGAGTGAACAATTGAGCAAATGATCTGGAAATTTGAGAGAATGGGATGCCCAGAACATGCCCTTTTATAGGGGATTTTTGGATATTTGTCCTTTTGCACAAATAAAGCCTTTTAACATAAATAAAGCCTTTTGGGGCTGTTTTAAGCAGCAAAATTATGCACTAATGCATGACGATCAAATGTCAATGCCAGCCTTGATTTTGGTGGTTCAACATCCACTTTCAAGCCCAAAAACATGCCTAAGATGGAGAGTTGTATTGCACCCTCTTATTAACTTTAAAATGTAAGGCAGTAAGGAGAGAGTGGGATCTCCCATTATGAGTAGCTACGTGGCAAGGGGGTCATTGACAAGGATCATTAGATGCAAGCGAAGCGCAGTCCATCTCAACCATCTGAGAGAGGAAGATTGAAAGAAGCACTAGTACCATAGCTAAAAACATGATGAAGTGCAATGGACAAAGTGATAGCTGAATGTTTGAAACTAAACCTCAAGAGAGAAGGCACTAGCTCCATCTCGATGTTGGTAAGGACTCGATGGCATACTTGATCTTGGGCCTCAGAAGAGAGGGTACTATCCTCTTCGCCTTGCTAAACGAGATGTGAATATGCAACCACCAAGTGAATATATCCAAGACTCTGGCTTAGGTAGATCCTATAGATATTGAGTGTTGATATTGAAAATGGTAGAGAAAAAGGCCAAGGCTCTTTGCCACAGTGTGCAAATGTTCACATAAGGAGGAAGCAATATCTAGTTCTCTAGTGAATCGTATGTGTGGAGAAACACACAATCCTTTGATCAATGGTTGCTTGTGGATAGAATGAAATGTATCCTTTCTATAATAACTTTGGACATTTGAATGGGCGTTTGCAGCATTGGTTATAGTCTTTATGAGTGACTTAGTGTAAAAGCACCTCGAGCATAGTAACACACTTTAGGACTAGGTAGCTAAGTTCTAGTTATAGGACTCTAGGCTCATTGTGCATGTTCATTGTGTGATTACCACTCTTGGTCTTTAGGTTTGTCTCTTTAGGTCTAGTGTGTCGGGTCACAGACAAGAGGTCCAGCTTGCGGCTATGAGGACACTCAGGGGAGCATTTATTTTCTCATCATTGGACGACATCTGAGCAGGATCCCTACCCCAGAGAGTACTCACAGATCGGTGGACTTAGGAACATTGTCACAGATGGGAGCTGATTTCCAGCATTATAGCTTGGTGCATATGGACTGTGAGATGTAGCCGGGTCATTGATCTTCAGGATATATTGGGGAGTCTTTATCGAGGATTTGGACAGAGATAGTCCATACTCTCCGTGGGAGATGGAAGAGGTTGCAAGGAAGCTCTAAGAGGATGAGGAAGAAAAGAGAGGCTTTTCTGAGGATTTGGGATTCAGACACCTTCTTTCACACTTCCCCTCAGATGGTTTGGCACTTTAGCCCACAAGATTGGTTGTTTACACAACCATTGTATCTTTGATGTACTTAGTTATTCTTCACAGAGTTTCTTGTACTTTGTATTTACCTTAGGGGGACTTTCTCTGAGGTATTATTAATAGAGTTCTCTTTTCTTGGGGGGAAAAAAAAGGTCCAGTGTGTCCATGCTAGCTCAATGTTAACTTCGCCGCAAAAAGGGGTACCTCCACAAGGATTTCAAGGAACTAGTGGCACAATAGGAGGAGGAGAAGAAGGGTATAGAGTCCTTGGATGAGTCATCATTGTCTTCAGATTTAGATTTAGACTTTGACTCAAGCCCTTTGGCCAAGGCTATGAGGGCATCCTCTTTTGTAGTGAAGGTGAAGGCCATTAAGGCCTCCTCTTTGTCCTTCTATCCCTAGTCGTGTTGACACCCTTCCTAACTCTCTAATGCTAGAGAGAGTGTAAGAGGGGTGGTGGTAGTGGGTTATTCTAGCCTCATCCATATGCAGGTGCAGCCGACCCAAATTGTGGCTCCCACGTGCATTGACGAAGCTAGGCAGGTTTTGAAATCTTGGAGCAAGATTGACTTTCAAATTTATGATGGATTGTTTTTGTGATAGAGAGCAGTCTTTGCTCCTCATTTGAGCTCACATTAGGGAACACTTGGCAAATTGGCCAAAGGCAGGGGATCCTTGGTCATGAATTTTTCTGCAGGGCATCAATGATGTGCATCAAGATCTGGCTATTTCTACTTTCTTTGGTTAGAGATTGATATGCTCAGCATTGGCATTAGTGTCTTTCCAAGCACCTTGGTGGTGGCTTGATCACCCACTTCTTGGGTATATTTTATTGTATTGATCTCCCGTGATCGGAGAGAGAGTATTGCAATGTAGATCTCATGGGTGTCAAAGTCTATGTGTTAGTGTACATTTAATTTATGTGAGAGATTTTAGGGCTGGCCGACTTAATATTTGGTGCTTGTTTATGGCTGATTGACTAGTAATTTTATGTGGATTATTTCGGCCTCTTTATTGGCAGCCTCCATCCTCATTCATTCATTCATTCATGCATTAGATACACATCCTATAGCACGATTGCTTTCAAGTGCAAAGAGGGAGACTGGTGCACACCATTGGTGACTCACTACCAGTGCCATTGTATAGTTTTTGAGCCTTGGTATATGGATTCCATTCCCAAGTCTATTTAGTTTGAATTCTTGCAGTGTTCCTTTTTGTTCTTTGTGTTCATTGCAGTCTATATCAATAGTGTTTCTTTGCTCTTGTTGCTCTTAACTTTTCTAATAGTATAATGGGCGGGAAATGAGTGTACTGTGATGTACCAAAAGAAATATCTCTTGAATATTGAAAAGATGAGTTACTTGATCTTTTGCTTCTTGAGCCACACCTCTATTCATGTTTAAGATTGGTATTGGTCAAGGTTATCTTGAATACTTCTCCATAGTGTGTCTATGAGTTGAAGTAAACAAAGGACTAAACTTGTTTGCCTTTTATTGTTTCTAATGGGTTTGGATTAAGTAACGGTATGTATCCTACATCATGTATCCTACATCATGTGTCCTACATCATGTGTCCTACTTGGGCTAGGAGTTTTGGATTCTTGTCAGCGTCATACCCTGGCTGTTGTGCACCTTCCCCTAGGTTGCAAATGGGGTCCTTTGGATGGTATGCTGAAGGGATAATAGTAGTACTAAATGTGCTCAGAGATATGCTTGAGCCTTGAGTGCCTCTTTCTTCTAAGTTCTCTCCTATTCGAAACTTCAATATATTCTTGTGTAGTAAGTGGATACAAATTTCTTGATGGAGTATTTGGCATGGTGTCTAGAGGATTTTGCATTGTAGGAGTTTGATACCACTCCTTCAGAGTCTCCATGGTAGTAGGTGTTGGTACCAAAGAAATAGGCCTTGGAGACGACTTTTTTGTTGAAGATGGCTGACCTTCCTTCTCCAAGAAACCGTTCAGGAAGGCACTCTTGACATCCATCTGATGTATCGGCCAACCGTGGTGAGTGGCTAGTGCGAGTAGCAACTGAAAAGAAAGTCAACCACGTAGTAGGGGCGAAGGTCTCTTTATAATCAATGCTATGCTTTTGTCGAAACTCTTGCATGACAAGGCGAGCCTTGTACTTGTCTAAGACTCTTTCCACTAAAGGGTGTTAGACTTGGTTTTTTGCACCACACAAAGTTTAACATTGGATCCTCTTTCTCCTTTAGCATCGATATTCATGGTTGAGAGGGGGTTGCACCCTTCATTCAATAACTTCAAGTTTCGACATCATCTTCTCATCTTCAACATTCACAAATCTTTCCTGTTGTACCTACCCTTTGCATTGCATGATCATTGTCATCTTTGTAAAAGGGCGCTTTGACAAGTGAACAATTTGCTCACGAGGGACACTATACAACTGGCATCTTGCTACATATACATTCTCATCATATAGTGTTACTCTTTGCATCTCATTGTGTAGAGCACCCCTGAGTGGATCTTGAGTTGTCTCTACCAATGGTTCTATTATTACTATCCCTCTCTACGTCTTCACTTCTTTATTTTGTAACCGACACATTGGATGGGTAGTTAGGATAGTCTTTTGTTTTTTGATGTTTAATTTGACCATTCCTTTATTTATTCTCAATGGGCACAATTACTTCTCTCACAAAAAAAAAAGACAAGTTCAAAGTGAATTAACACCGCCTATGTAGGTCTCGGTAGGCCATTGGGAACCCTTTGTTCGATGCCGTGGCCTCTTTGGGATGACCCTCTTAACTCCCAAGATGAGACACTCCAGCAAAATAGAAATGATGAAAGCAATGAAGAGAGAACTTAGTCAAATACACCTATATTAGATTAAAGTCAAATACACCTATATTACCATATCCAAGAAAGATGCATTTAAAAGACTTTGAATTCAACTTGTTGCACTTGTTTTTGGGAATATGGCAGGATGTCTGATATCCAAAGACTCTTAAGTGTCCATATGAAGAAGGTTTACCAAACCATACCTCCTTTGCAACTCTACCACCAAGAGCAATGCATGGGGATCTGTTAATGAAATGAATTGTAGTAGTAACTACCTAAGCAAAAAATGTATGGGGTAAGCTTGTATGACTAAGCATGCTATGGACCCTTTCCTCGATGGTCGTATTCTTGCACTTGGCAACATCATTCTTGGGTGGGATACAAGGAGCAGTCAAGGGATGCTTTATGGCTTGATCATCACATAAGAACTCAAAAGCATAGGATACATATTCATCCCCATTATTTGATCTAGGCATTTCAGCCTATGCCTTAACTAGAGTAACAAAGCGTTGGAAAGTAGAAAAAATGTGATTTTTGCTTTATGGGATAGGCCCAAACTTTATGTGAAAAATTATCAATGGACATAACAAAAGACTTATCACCACCCAAATATTGATAGGGCATAGGACCACAGCATTAGAATGAGCAAGAGCCAATGGCTCACCTATATACATAGAGCCACACTTCTTATGAGCATTACGAGTTGTTTGCTATATAGGCAATGATCACAAGAATCAAAACAAGAGTAGTCCAAGGGTGGGAGATACTGCAAACAAGCCAAAAACTTTCATTCCTTCAAGTAACATGTGCCCAAAGTGATGACGTCATAGAGATACATGAGGAAGCTGAGTGATGGCCAATACATGATCCCTAGATCCGAAAACAAGGGATAAAGACTGCCAACTTTGGTACCTCTGGCAAAAACGAGGTTGCTATGAGTAGTCTTCGAAGAAGAATCACCAAAAGAGAGATGATAATGGGCATCATCCAACTGTCTAGCAAAAATAAGACTTTTTGTCAAATCCTGGACATGACATACATCATGCAAAACAAAAGTAGTAGCGAGATTTGTTTGCATTTGAGAAGTTACAAAGGAGACAGAGAGACTGCCTATGGGACTGTCCTAGAGCCCAAGAGGTATGAAGGAGAGCCCTCAGGATGATATTCCATGGCATAGCTTAGACCATGGTGACGACCTGGGGGGTTGTAGTGTAGGTGGCAGATGGAGACCTAGCGTACATCTATGGGGATGTTCAGAGGAGTCCTCTTTTTTGTTCTTATCATTGCATGCTCTCTGAGAGCAGGATCCCTAGCCTAGATTAGTCATCAGCACTGTGGACCCAAGGACATTGTTATAGGTGGGAGCTGAATGCCAGTATCATAGCTTGATACATCTAGATTGCAAAGTGTAGCCATGTGACCTTCAAGATGTACCAACTGCGGAGAATCTATCAATGATTTGGATAGAGATCATTAACACTCTGCATGGGAGATGGGAGAGGATGTAGGGCAGCTTTAAGAGGATGAGGAAGAGAAGAGAGGCTTTCCTATGGACATGGGACTTAGACACCTTCTTACACACTACCCCTCTAATGGTTTGGCATTATAGCCTACCAGATTGGTCGTTCACACAACCATTGTATTTATGATGTACTTGGTTACTCTTTGCCGAGTTCCTTGTGCTTTGTATTTAACACAGGTTTTCACAGAGGTGTTATTAATAGAATTTTCTTTTCTTGGAGAGAAAAAAGACTGAAAATGCCAAATGAGTGAACTGAGATAGAGCTCCTAATGTCCCTGACTGGCTTAGTGTAAGGCTCACAACCTGGAGATGACTACGGCCAGTTACAAGTAATATTGATGAGCTAACTTGAGGCACATTTCAGCTACTATGGCAAATAGGAGGGGTATTATAGCTTTCATACATTAATACAACCACCTATGACCTTGACAAAGCTGATTTATCAAGGTATTTTGTTAGTGTTAGCACTGATACTTTATGAACTTGATGGGATTGGGCTGTAGGTTCGTCAAGTTAGTTGACAATCTCTTGGGAGATCCAGGGGCTAGGGTCCTTGTCAGTGGTTATTCACTGACCCCTTTATTTGAGAAGCTCTATTGACCAAGGCTGTGCTAGTATATCTATGTTGTTTGTGTGGTATATTCTTCACATGTGGTAATGTTTCTGATACTTACCCTTGTCTTGTCAAAGTTGCAAAGACTGAATGCAACCTGGGTGTGTCAAAGATGATAATATAGTTATGTGCTGCCAGTTCATATGAATAAAGCATCTGACCAGGGTCAATCTAGGATCATAACCATGCATTACTGGATTGTTATGTTTGTGAATCAATCTGTAAAATGCAATCAACATCCGGTTATACTCCACAAGGATATGCCAGTCTGATTTCAGAACCTGCAGCAGTACAATTTTCTTCATTTCCGTCAAATATGTGCTATCAACCATGTGGTGACAGAATGTTTCTCAAATGCTCGAAGCATGCCCATGCATTGGTGCAATTTTTGTTTGTCCAATCAATTTGAAAAGTGCAGCAAGCAGTTGGTTACTCCTCCACAAAGATCATTAGTCTAGTATGAGAACATGCAGTTCATTTGTCTACTTTGTTTTCATGCAACCTTCATCTAATGCATTGTGCTTTGATGGATTGTTTGTGATGGCCTACAGCTTTGTGAGGGTCCATGTGACTGCACTGTTTAATATTTCACAAATGGAGACTTTTCTTTTCACCTCCGAGTCAGTTAATGAAGGTCATCCCGACAAGCTCTGTGATCTGGTCTCAGATGCTGTGCTTGATGCGTGCCTGGAACAAGACCCTGAGAGTAAGGTTGCATGTGAAACCTGCACCAAGTCAAACATGGTCATGATTTTTGGTGAGATCACCACAAAAGCCAAGGTAGACTATGAGAAAATAGTGCGGGATACATGTAGAGAGATTGGCTTTGTCTCTGATGATGTTGGCCTGGATGCGGATCATTGTGAGGTGCTGGTGAACATTGAGCAGCAGAGCCCTGAAATTGATCAGGTGGTCCATGGGCACTTCACAAAGAAACCAGAGGAGATTGGAGCTGGAGATCAAGGCCACATGTTCGGATATGCTACGGATGAAACTGAAGAGCTTATGCCTCTCTCTCATGTCCTGGCTACCAAGCTTGGGGCCAAGTTAACTGATGTCCGAAAGAATGGGACATGTCCCTGGCTCCGACCTGATGGAAAAACACAAGTAACCATTGAGTACAAGAGCAATAATGGTGCAATGGTTCCTATTCGTGTCCATACAGTGCTGATATCAACTCAGCATGATGAGAGAGTCACCAATGATGAGATTGCTACTGATATTAAAGAGCATGTCATCAAGCATGTCATTCCAGAGAAGTACTTGGATGAGAAGACAATTTTTTATTTCAATCCATCAGGGCGTTTTGTGATTGGAGGACCACAAGGTGATGCCGGGCTTACGGGTAGGAAGATTATTGTTGATACTTATGGTGGTTGGGGAGCACATGGAGGTGGGGCTTTTTCGGGCAAGGATCCCACCAAAGTTGATCGCAGTGGGGCTTACATTGTAAGGCAAGCTGCCAAGAGTGTTGTTGCAGCTGGACTTGCTCGTCGGTGCCTTGTGCAGGTTTCTTATGCCATTGGGATGCTTGAGCCACTGTCTGTATCTGTTGATACATACTCTACTGGAAGGATTCCTGATGCAGAGGTACTAGAAATCCTATTGAGCAACTTTGATTTTCGCCCAGGCATGATTGCTGTGAACCTTGATTTGAGGAGGGGTGGTAACAAGCGATACCAGAAGACAGCTGCATATGGTCACTTTGGGCGTGATGATCCTGATTTCACTTGGGAGATTGTGAAGCCTCTCAAGTACGAAAATCTGCAAGCTTATACTACAAATATGTTGGTGTATTAATATAAATAGCCAAGTGCATGGTCCAAAAGAGTCAAATTGCATTATGACAAGCATTCAACCCTACTGATGCTGAAGTTTTCCAGCTTGTACTAAATGTTAGCACTAGGTTATGTGACAATTCCAAGTATTATTCCAGAATCTGGTATAGGATTTGTAGGTATTTTGTAGCATCAACGGTGGATGTTTAATGATATCTTTCGATTGAAGTTTCTCTATGGCAAAAGCTAATTGGATTCTGTTGTCTCCAGCCTCTTTGAAAAGTAAGATGAATGATGGTGCAGCCATTATTTTGTTGGCATTAGTTCTGATATATCAGAGTTGCATCAAGGTATTTTGTTGGATTTTCCTATTTTACCTGGTCTTATCAATAAGTTTGCACAGAACAAAGGTAACCTGTAACCTGTATAGGTGTAGTGCGTTATGTAGTAACGTGATGTGAAAAAGTAAAATCAATGATGGTGCAGCCATTAATTTTGTTGGCATTAGTTCTGATATATCAGAGTTGGAGTGCATCAAGGTATTTTGTAGGTTTCAGTTCTGTTCCAAGTATATGTACGTTGCTTTCTGTGGTGTAGTCTCTGCAGGTCATAGTATTTTTCGTGTTATACCTCTTCTTATCAATACATTGCACAGAACAAAGGTAACCTGTATGGGTGAAAGTGCATTATGTAGTATTGTCATGTGAGCTCATAGGGCATAACTATGTGGTTAGTATTGCAACACACTTCAAATCAATGGAACATGTTTAGAACTGAAAAAACAAATTTAGGAGCTTGTGACAATTCTGTTTTCTTGCTGGGTTCTTGTGTGGTTGGTTATTCATATGAAATAAAAAACAGTGCTTCCAGGAGTTGCAGCACAACGGAGCATGAACATGCAGCAGATACTTGTTTATTGATATTTTCACTTATTGGAATAATCTGTAAACATGTGGGACTATTGCTTGATAGACAAACACTCTTGGTCATAAGCCTTCAGCCAGTGGAGACCAAAATGCACAATATAAAATGGTCAAACTTTCATCATGTATGCCACTCAATGGGATCCAATACCATCATTTTACTTGTTAAAACTTATTAGGCTACTAGTTGCACCTCTTTCCTAGGGTTGCCTCTTATAGTGATGGATAAATGACACAACAGTAAACAACAAATACAATGATTCGTCAATAAAAGTCTTCCAAGCATGTTGAGCTTGTCCATTATCCTTTGTAGTGGGAGCTTATGCTCAATCGCCAAGACCCATAGACCGCTTATTGTTTCAAGCATCTCAAGCCGAGCACTAATGGTTACCTCTCACATAGTCCATGCATTTTCTCTCTCTACGAGTGTAGTGAGCTTACCTTCATGCCCGATCGAGTTGCCTCCTCTCTCAAGCACTCCGGTAGCTCCACAATTCAAGTGCAAGTTTCAAGCGAGCTTGATCTTCAAGCTCCAAAGCCGCGAGCAAGAGAAGAGAAGAGAAGAAGAGAGGAGAAGATGGAGAGCTTCTCCACCACGGTTCCTCATTCTCACATATACACTCCCTTCCACTCTCACACTCCCTCTCTCAAGTACAAGCTCAAGCAAATAAGAAGAAGAAGAAAAAGAAGAGGAGAGCTATTTTTGGCCACACACAAGAATGAGTTTCTTCATTCACTTTTTACCTTTTATACAAAACCCTAATCCTAATCTCCTTTGGATACCTATCCCTTTTTATATGACCGGTTATCTTAGCTTAGGTCTTCTTTTTATATTTCCTTCCTATTTGCACTGTGTCTTCACCCATGCTTGTTTGCATTTACAAATTGCACATGAGAGTTTGACACTCTTTTGCAAGGATTTAGAGTGTGCTTTTATATTAAAAATACACATTTTTCTTTAACTTAGCTTTTGAGGCTGTCCTTGCGCTTTTGGTTGTTTTTCTTTTTGCTTTTTTCATTGCGTTCACATTTGGAGTTTTCTTGGACTTCTTTTTCTCCATCTTGAACTGGGGTTAACATTACTCCCCTCCTAGACGAGTGTCAGTTCCATGGCACTTGCGGGTCTGCGTTGACAAGGGTTCGATGATTTGAAGGATGGTTGGCGAGTTGATAACTAGTTGACAAATTAATGGAGAATAGGTGGTTGCAATATGGCTTACGAAAATACCAAGGTTAAATTAAATTTCAAAAATTTTAACATTTATTCATATTTCCCCCCTTCACAAGTCCTTCATTCACATGGAGGGTCTTGAGAACTAGGAGGTAATTTAGAAGCATGGGATTGTCTCCCATTATGCTATAATTTTCAATCATTTTTTATAGTTTTTTTACATTATCCTTCAATGAAAAATCACCATAGAATCTATCTTACCTACTTTTTTTATTACTAGTTGTTGTTGGAGATCCTACCTTAGTAGTATCCTAAGCAACCTAAGATAGTTACACATGGTGATGAAAGGGGGATCGGGGCAAGAAGAGAATTCATCAATGAAGCGGACTATTGAGTCGTATAAGTCCTTTGCCGTGAAGACTAGGGCCTCTTCAGGTTTAGTAGCATTCGTATTATAGATCCATGGAAAGTTGTATATGCCGTGGATGCTTGGATTAAAATCCACTCCTATCCTTCTTGGATATGGCATGAACATTGGGCTATTCCTTTTGAAGGGTAGGGTGTTGCCAATGCCATCCAGGCATCCATGCTTACATAAAAAATGCACATTTTCCACGTTGGTTGGCATTCATAGCCCTTCACTGCTCTGGGCACTTCAAAAAATTCGTTCTGCCAAGAATCTATCCTATGTTCTCCATAAGGTAGGGTTCTGTGCCCGCTCGAATATCCATTTGTCACCTAGTCTGCATGTGACGTCAATTACCTCTTCCACCACTTTGACTCGCAATACTTTGCACAAGTTGGTAGGAAATCGGAAATTAAAGTTGAAGGGCTTACGAGCAGTCTCTTGTTGCTCCCAGATTATGAGTTCGGCATTAAAGGTTGCTGGGAAGTCATCTTGGGTTGGTGGAATGAGTGTTGTTGGCACTACTATTGGTTGAGCATTCAACCTCCTGCGTGCTTGCTCTACCATCTGTTCTCTCTTTCTTTTTAAGTGTAACTTTCCTTTCAGTAGAGGTGTCCACTTAATGCTGCTCTTGTGGTTGAGGGGAAGGGGGCAATGGGACCAGTTCTTTCTCTTGAGGTCCCATCTCAAAACTTGTTTCCTGCCTCCTCTTGTTTGTCCTCCTGTTGTGCTTCCTCGGCAAACCCTAGGGTATCCACTTCTTGTGGATCAAGTGTGCCCTTAGTAGATAACTTCTCTGTTCTTTGAGGCCAAGACTGACATCCACTGGTTACGCCGGCATATGCACTCCTGTTGTTAGGGGCCTGCGAGCAATACCCAGCTTTCTCTTCAATGGTTTAACAGCCCGCCTTCTTTTCGTTGAGTAATGTCCAGGAGCGTGTCAAGGAAGGCATGTTGTTGGGTCTCTGCGCTCACTTGAGCGGCCTCTGCCTTGCTCTCTGCTAACACTTTATCTCCTTCCACATGGGCTAGATGGCATGCCAAGTCTTGACTCTTCTTTCATTATGATCAACCCAATCTTCTTCTCTCTTTTTCATTTCTTCAAGGCTCTCTTCTTGCCTTCGAGCTAGTACCATCAGTCTTTGTTCTTGGTCTTCAATCTCTCTCTCCAACGTCTTTTGCTCCTCCTGTCCCAAGGTTGCCTCCTTTTTCAAAACTTCTATCTCCTTTTGATACCTGCGTGCCCTTTCGTCTCGTGTTGCTTCTAGCATCTCTATGGCGTTTAGACACTTTTCATTTCTTCTTGCAACTCTTTATACTACCTTGCTAGCTCGGCAATACGTTGTTACATCCTCACAAGGTTCAGTTTTCCCTTAGCCAGCATTGCTTCCCACTTTTCTTCTTCGCCCTCCTTAGTTTCGAGCCTTACCTTCATCTCATGTATTTCTTTTCGGCACATAGCTACTTGGCGGGTCTTTTCTAATTGGAATGCCACCATGGACTCCTTTTCGGCTTCTAAGCCAGCCACTGCTACCTTCTTATCCTCTTTTGCTTTCTCTAACTACGAGAGAAGCTCTTGGATGTACTCATCATAATTTGCCATTGGTGTCATCATTGTGGGAATGGAGGTCATGGAGGTTTCCACCCTTTGTCTCTTAGGGTCCTGTCTCAACTTGGTGTCTACTACTGACGCTTGCTTGGTTCCTGCTATAGGGGTACCTTCACCTGTCCCTTGGGCAACATTTCTTTATTAACCAAGAATTGCACCCAGGCCAGCATGTTACTAGCATCAAATTTAGGCGTGGAGCCTTGGATGGTTGTGGTTGTAGGGGTGGTGGTGGGCACTAGGAGAGTAGGAATGGGATTGATTAGGCCCTTGCCCTTGCCTTCTTTCACTGGAGGCAGCGTGATCTCTAGAACTTGGGTACTTGAGTATGGGCCTTCACTTGTGGTGCACTCATAGCACCCAATTCTTCTTGTCTCCATTGTTGTTCTATTGACATGCGTGTTGCTAGCGTAATGTCCTCTTCTTCCTTCCTCTTCAATTCTTTCTCTTTTTCAACTACTTTCCTCCTCCTCTCCTCTTCGGCTCTTCTTGATTCTTCATGTAATCTCTCAGACTCTTCTTTTTCTTTTTTATTCCTTTCTTCCTCTTCTTTTTTTAGACTCTTTGAGCCTTTTGTAGATTAGCTTTCTCCTTTTTCCTCCTTTCTTCTTCTTGTGTCTCGTGTGTAGTCTTTTTCTTTGCTTTCTTAGCCCATCCACGGCTAGATTGTGTTTCCTTATCCTTTTTGCACGGTCATACTGCCACGGTTCTCGTTGAAGGTTCGAAGCAACTCTGCACACTAGTTATAGACCGCCGCCATCTGGCCAACTGTCTCCATGTACTTTTGCAGATTACATTGCTCCATAATTTGTTTTATGGCTTGCTTCTCCATGGCTATATCATCCAAGTTCAAGACATATGTGAACTTTAAGTGATTAAAGGTCCTCGTTTCAACTGAGAGGCCATACTTTGCCTGCTCTTCCTCCGAGAACGGCAACTTGCTGGTCTTTTCTTATCCTACCATAGTGGGTGCCTGTCATTGAGCCATGCTCACAATTAGTTATCTCAAAACAGTTTCTTGAGGAAAGAAAAATATTATGTGCTTGTGGACAATTGAAATGCTTAAGTATAGAAAGGGACTTTTCCTTCAAGCAGTTCTATCAATTTCCAAAAATTTTGACACTTTTCCTCAATCACAAGTTGATTTTTAATGATTCTATTCTTTTGGACATTGTTTTTTCCTTGCATATTTCATTCACCTTACATGTTTGAATCATCTTATTCCCTCCCCCTTGGAATTGAGAAGAATCCTTCCCAGGATTAAGGGTTGAGAGATCAAGGGCATTCAGCTCATGCTCGCGGTGCTCTGCTCTACCTTTGCATGAGCCAAGCATAGAAGTTTGGGTTATACTCCAAGTTAGCATAGTGGTCCATGTCAAAAGGGAGGATGTCTAATTGAGTGATGTAGGTGAGAACATCCATTAGGAAGTCACAGGAGTTTATTCTGCTGGCAATGTGTAGCTCCTTCTTAGTTAGAATTCAATCTAAATGCGGGCGGTCATGATGTGCTCTTCTAGGGGTCAGCTACGAATCGTGGTTAACATCTTATAGGAGGTTTGAGCTACATAGGTAGGGTCATACTTTGAGGTTTTGATTGCATGGGTTTGGGTTGATAGAATTGTTGAGTCTCAATGGGTTTAGGTTTTTGAAGGATACTGGGCCTTGCAGCCACAGGCTTGAGTAACACTGATGCTTGATTCGTCTTGATGCTTCGTGTGGTCAAGTTTGAGGGTGGCATTTGAGTAGTGTCATTGGTCATCTTGGCTTTAGGTACCCAAATCTAGGTACTGCCCTCATGTAGTAGCCTTGCGCTTGCAACAAGGTCTTGGGGACCCATCGCGGCTTGACCATTCATCGAGGCGGTAGTTTCTTTTGGGCCTCTGAGGTTTCAAGGGAAGGTTCCTAGCCTTGAGAGTTCAGGGTTGGGTGCTCTTAGGTGGTGGTTTTGGATGTTTCGGTACCCATTTGAACTTGTGTTCAAGGGTTTTAGCTTTGTTATCGGCCTTTTGGTGGCATTGAGGTTTGGCGAGGTGTGACAACTCACGACTCCCCTTTTGAGGCTTGATGGTGGGCATCTCTACCAATGGCTTTGCGAACTGTGATGGAGCCGCGTAGCCCTTGCTGAAGGCTATGATGATTCGTACATTGCCGATGGCCAGGTGAATACGTTGTGACTGGTAGTCGACATTACAATGAGCCTGCTTCTTAAAGGTTTATCCTAATAGTGATTCCGTGCCTGCATCTTTCGTGTTTGTCAACACATAAAAGACCATGGGCAAGCTTTCAAACTTGATAGAGACTGCAACTTTGCACTTTTCTAGAAGTGTATATGCTTGGCTCCCAAACGGTAGGCTGAGTTTGGTGTTAGTTGTTGAGATATTTGCAATCACACCTACTTCAGTCCCTTTGTAAGGAGCAGTGAGGGTTCATGACCAGAATCCCATATGCATAGTAGGAGAAGTGCTACCGTTCAGTTTCCTATAAAGCATTGTACTTGCACTCTTTCTCTAAGCAATGATAGTACTCTTTTCTTTCCAGTAAAGTGTTTATGACACTGTTCACATACAATATTGTGTTTATGAGTCTAAGTCTCAATCTTGGAACCTAATTCACTTGTATGACAAATTGTCTTATCAGGGTCAATGTCTTCATGAGTTTCTACTTTCTCTTTCAACCTCCATAGCTTCTGTCATAGCCATGTACTAGATCCGAGTTTCTAACATGGTATCAGAGCCCAGTTGGGCATGGCACTGCTCCTCTAGCTCCATTCTACTCTCATCTAGCTCAGCTTGAGCTCAACTTAGGTTAAGTCTAGGACCTCATCTCCCACTCCTCCATTTGACCTTGTGGCTGCCATATTCACCCTTCACCTATCCTGCTTCAAGCTCTTAGATCTCTTCAACTAGACAAGATCTTGACAAGCTTTATTATAAGTGTAGCCTTGCTTCTGGAGCTCCTCTCTGTAAACTCAGACCTAGAAAGATTGACGAAAGATCAATGACCCTGAACTAAGAAGATTTGAGTTCGACATAGCCTTTACATAGTGTGTTTTTCACATTGTCATTACTTGTGTCTCTTGACACACTATAATATGCTCTTCCACTGATAAAATCTGAGACTTCTGAAGTTGATTTGCTGCTGCTCTAGCCATCTAACATGGGCAAAGACTCTCCATCAACTCGCTTCAAAGGAGTCGGGTTTCACACCCGGCTAACTCGCATCAAACTTATCCTGATGAAGAAGGGCCTTTGGGCCATTACCACTGGAAAAGAAAAGAAGCCTCGTGATGCAGACCTTGCAGTCACTTGGCAAAAGAATGACAATGAGGCTCAAGCCATTCTCAAACTGGAGCTAGATGACAGTTATATCCACCATGTGGATAACTGTGAAACTTCACAGGATACACGGAAGAGACTTGACACTTTGTTTGGTGCACAATCTAAGTCATCAAAGTATGGTCTCTTGATTGAGTTCTTCAGGCTTGAAATGAAGTCCAACACATTACTTGCCACACATCTAAATTACATGGAAGGACTTCTAACCCAACTTGCAGGAATCAACATTAAAATGGAAGAAGATGTTTGCATCGATGTTCTACTTAAAATTTTGCCTCTTGAATATAATAATGTATCAACAACTCTAATAAATATGCCAAATCTTGAACTTGTTGATATCTAGGCATCACTGTTAGAGGACGAAAAGAAGCTAAAAACTAAGGAAGAATCAAGCACATCTAGAGATGAACATGCATTGTATGTTGGCAATAGGTACAAAGGCAAGAAGGACCAGCTTTTCTGTGACTTTTGCAAAAGGATCGAACACACCGAGAAGTTTTGCCATGCCAGAAAGAGGTCCCAAAAGGCCTATCTAGTTGCAGTCAAAGAAGAAAATGGAGCAAAAGAAGAAGAAGAAGAAGAAGAAGAAGAAGAAGAAGAAGACCACCGGGAGAAGGACAAACCTCATCACTCCTTCTATTCTGATAGACTTTTTTAGCATTGTATTGCCTAGCCCTAATGCTTCGGACATAAACTTATAAACTCCTCATGTAGCCTTGTACTACAGCCTCTATACACTTTGTGAGGCCCCTGCTATAGCCTCTAGATGTTCATCATGTTTGTGGTACCCACACTTAGATTTTCTACAACAACCTCTAGAGTTTTTGCCATGTTTATGGTGTGCCTACACTTTGCAGGTGTTGTTCTTACTAAAGTCTCTACATACTTTGTACTTTTGGTTGTGATTGAGGAGGGGTATTGAGATATTTGCAATCACACCTACTTCAGTCCCTTTGTAAGGAGGAGTGAGGGCCCAGGACCATAATCCCATATGCACAATAAGAGAAGTGCTACCATTCAGTTTCCTATAAAGCATTGTACTTGTAATCTTTCTATAAGCAATGATAGTACTCTTTTCTTTCTAGTAAAGTGTATATGTCACTGCCCACACACAAGATTGTGTTTATGAGTCCAAGTCTCAATCTTGGAACCTAATTCACTTTGTGTGACAATTTGTCTTGTCAGGGTCAAATGTCTTCATGAGTTTCTACTTTCTCTTTCAACCTCCATAGCTTTTGTCATAGCCATGTCTTAGATTTGAGTTTCTAACATTAGTGGGTTGTAATTGTGATTTGCTGATTTGAGTCCAATGATCGTGAGTCAAGATATTACAGTCAACGCTCTCATCGATTGATGCATCAATGACATGTATCTACTGGGCTGTAATGATCATGCGCAGGTAAGCCAATGGCTTCCTCATCCTCATCTTTGATCGTCGTAATGGTACCTACTCATATATTAATAGGGAATTCTAGCAATGGAGGCTCATGTAGTGGGTGTTTGGGAGGGTAGTATTTCTTTATGCGGTTGCCATTGAAGAAGCCTATGCTCTCACCCTCTAAGGTTTCGAGTTCTACATTATCGGTTCTAGCTGATGGTGTGAACTCTGAAAGGTCCTAGCCCTCGAAACTTAATTTTTTGCTTATGGCCTTTGATTGAGTACAATAGTACTAAGTCACCATGTTCGAAATCTTGTTGCTTGATATGCTTGTCAAACCAACTCTTGTGTCGTGCCTTCTCGCATATCAACACATGGGTGGCTAGAAGTCGAGTCTCCGATAAGCATTCGAGCTTGATTAGGCACTCCGTCTATGCTTTCTTTCCGTCCCATCTCTCTTGAAGAGCTATTCTCAAGCTAGAAGCGAATAACTCTATTGGTAGAATTGCTTCAGTTCCATAGGTCAACCTGAAAGGAGTTTGTCCTACAACCGTTTTATAGTCTATTCAGTAGGCCCATAAGGCTGCCATTAGTTTGTTGTCCCAATTAGTGTGCGAAGTAGAGAATAGTTTGGCCAGGACATTTACTAGAATCTTGTTTGTGGACTCAGCTCGACCATTTGCTTGAGGGTAGTACGGTGAGGTTTTTTATGGATGAATAGAAATGTGGACAAGAGGTGAGTGATCACTTCATTGATGAAGTGCATGCCTTGATCACTAACCAGTTCAATGGGGCAGCCAAATCATGAGATCACTTGCTCCCATAGGAACTTAGCTATGGTCCTAGTGTCATTTTTCCTCGTGGCTCATGCTTCCGCCCATTTCTTGAGATAATTGGTGGAAACAATGATATACTTGGCCTGCGAGTATTCTGCTGTGGGACTAACAAGCCCAATGAAGTCAATTCCCCACTTCTTGAATGGTTGTCTTGCAACGATTGGGGTTGACCCCATTTTTTCCTTGCTCTAATAGGTATTTTGGCCCATTGGCACTTGTCACAGTGCTTGACAAATCGTGCTACATCTCGAAAAAGAGTAGGCCACCTCAGTTGAGATTGCAGCACCTTGTGGGCTGTTGTATCTCCACTGAAGTGTCCACTTCAAAAAAACCGTGTGCATCTGCAAGGATATCATGTATTTCATGCTCGCACAAGCATCTTCGTAGCAACCCGTCTTGCCCTAGCCTATAGAGTTGGTTTGCTATCAACCGATAGGGTTGGATTTTAAGAATGAGTCACCTAAGTTAGGCCTTTTCAATGGGTTGTTCAGGTACTCTGTGTTCAAGCATGGCGTCAAGTCTGCTCTACACAAATCTCTCTTGTTAGACAGGTTAAATAGTTGTGCATTTGGGAATTCGTCTGTGATGCCCTATCTAGCAGCTTCTCTAGTGGGTATGTGAGACATATGTCAACCATGTAATACTGCTTTCCTTTTCATACAACCATAGAGGAGTCAAATTCTAAAAGCAGAAGTAGCCATCGAGCAATGCGTCATGTAGCGCAAGGTTTGTTAACAAGATACAACAAGGCTTGATGGTCAATAAAGAAGGTAAAAGGGGTGGCCAAAAGATAGTGCCAAAATTTCTTTATAGCAACCACCATGGCTAAACCCTTTGACTCTGTCGTTGAGTAGTTCATTTTCGTATCTGTGAGTTGTCTGCTAGTGAAGCTAATTGGATAGTTGAGATTGTGTTCACCAAGCTGGCACGGCACAACTCCCACAACAAACTTCGAGGCGTCAATGTGAAAGTGGAAGGTTATGGTCCAGTCATGGGCTTGTAGGATTGGTGCTGTGGTTAGAGCCTTCTTCAATTCCTCATATGTGCGCTTGCATTCCTCGGTCCATTCAAATATTATTAGCAACTTGTATAGAGGTCTAGCAATCAATGCATAGTTCAGTACAAATCTTTGATAATATCCTGTATGGCCTAGGAAGCATTGAAGTCCCTTGTAATGAGATGGTGGTGGTAGATCGTGTCAAGGAGAGGATTGGGGAGAGAGAAAGAGGAGAGAGAAGACAGTAGATGAGAAAGTGACAAGGAGAGAGAAAGACTTTAAATGGAGAGGGAAAGATAGAAAGAGAGAGAAGACAGCCATGAAAGTTGGAGAGAGGGAGAAGATGGAGACTCGTATTATTATAATTTGATGGTCAAAAATCTAGTCCCTTACAACTTTTATACCGACTAGTGTAGCTGGTATTTTATCCTCATTATTTTATTTCACATTTCTTACATTCTATCCCCACCCAAAGGTTTTTGCCCTAAAAAACAAGTTGGACACTTATTACAAAAAGACAGGGTAGGAGCAGACTAGAGTACTACTTTGCTGCTGCGGATATTACAAGGGTTATCTGATGGAATGACGGGTAATTGTTGATGTATAAAAGGTCATTGATCAAGTATGATATATAGGCATGATTGGGGAATGATAAAATTTAAATCTTGACCCATATTCTCTAAGAGATGAAGCTTGCAGGGAGTGGACAACATGTTGTCTACTACAAGACCTTGTTGTAGTAAATCTGAGATAACTTTATGTAGAGAACTCCGATCAAGGCATGCTACACATCAAAATGGAGCTCTTGGTAAGTGCTTTTAGCCCATATAGGTTGGGTTTGGTGTTCAAAGCTCAGAGTAAAATCTAGTGTAAAACATTGAGCTGTCTGCAATCTTCCCTGCACTAAAATATGGTCATTGTCACAACTCTATAGAAACAGAATTTGTATCCTTTTTCATTAATTTGTTTATATAATGATTTATTAAATTTATTTCCTTTGCACTAATTAGATATAAAGAAAAGTGCATTGGAGCTGGCCACTGATGAGTGGTCACAGGTTATGGTGGACCCACGCGGTGGATTAGAGAAAAGATAGTTCACACTTCCACCTATATGACCCGATTGGGCGCCTGTGACTAGAACTCACACATATCAGGGTTAGACTCGCACACAGAAAGGATTGATGCCTTGAAGTGTGGGCTAGATCCACCAGAACAAACAGTTACAATCAACAAGATGGCATGATCATGAAATGCTTGTATAATGTGTATGTGTGGGCTGAAAGCTTGAAATGCACATTTCTTTGCATAGGAAAGTCACATGAAGATTCGGATACCATTTTTGCGATGTTCACGGAAAAAGCTTTCATATGACACCCATATTGGGGGCGTCCCTAAATTTTAGGAGGTCCCTAAAATTTAGGAGCCTCGAATTAGCCTAAAAATGCTAGTCCTAAAAAATAGGGATGTCATTCTAAAAATAGTAAGTTCTGTACTCTGACTGTGCTTACTAAATTTGGTTGTTTCTATTCTTGACAGTATTCAACCCAAAAAGGAAGGCCATAGAGAAGAGGCAAGTGTCAAGACACTTGTCACACAAGTTTCCAAGTGTCCCACCACTTGTCACATCTCATGACATGTGGCTGAACACTTGTCTTGTGCTACTCCACTTTCCCCTTTTGTACTAGCTCTCCTCTCTCCTATAAATAAGAGCTCGTTTTTCTTCATTCAACATCATTTTTCTTTGCTGTAAACTCATGTAAAGAACCCACAGATAGCCAGAAACTGGCCCCATCCATCCCCATCATCATCCCCCACTTCTCCATTATCAAATTCCTCCATATTCTCTCTTCTATCACTGTTGTTTTACAAGACAGCAAGCCTGTAAATTCATTACAGCACCTCCTTCTTGAGCTCTTTCTTCCATTTTAGCTACAAGAAGCAAGCCCTATCCATGTATTGCTGATCAACGATGGAGAAAGGCTGAATTCCCCTTTTTCTTCTCTCATACTGTAAAGAAATCAGTTTTTATCATTGCATAATAGATAATGCATGTGTGTTTGTATATCTTTGCATGATCTTGTGAGAGTGAGAATTACTTCTTCTCACTCTCAGGTTGATTGTAACTGAGCTCTTCCCTAAGGGACTTGGGTTGAGCAGAAATACATTCCTTCGGGGGGGGTTGCCCATCTTCAACCCTCAATCTTGTCTCCATTACTTTTACATTTTCATGGTTGTAATTTTGTGAGTAATTTTCACTTTCAGCTTTAAGTGTTCATTCTCTTTTATATTAAGTCTCGAAAACAAGCGAATATCATAATTGTTAAGCATACTACGTTGTTCGGGGCGTTTACAGTCATAGATAACCAATCTTTAGTCTAACGAATCTACAAAAAAAAAGAAGAAATTGCCTGCAAGATGGATGCTAGTCTAAATGAGATCCCCAAGCAATCCATTAATCCCATGGATCAAAAGGTATTCCGTCATAATGATTGTCCAAGCGAAGAGAATGGCCATCAACCACATACCCCAATCCACTCGGATCAAATGGATACAAGGAAGTATCCCCACAATCAAGTTCATAATCATATCCATAATCTCTCGGATCATAGGGAAGCACAATGCCATCTTCATCTTCATATATGCCCAAATCATGTATTACATCATCAGACATATACCAGTCATCATAACCATGATCAAGGTACTCATTATCAAATGCATTCAGTGGCTATTGTAAACCTTGATTAAGTGTAAACTGATGCTCAAGAAGGTCATCATGAGGTTTCTCCAAGAGTCTAAAACCTTCAGCATAACCATCTACATCTGTGAGTGCCTCATGTGATTCTTTAGCTAATATGTCATGAGCTTGTACATCTTGCTTTTCACTGTTCCCTTCTTGTACATCTTCTTGGTCTTCTTGCTCTTTTCCCTTCAGTTGAATCTCCAACCACTTAGAGAAATTGCCATTAAGTGTGTTCATGGTGGCTGTCATGTACACATTTCCTTCATCATCTCAACATGATTTTCCTTCATCATCTTAGCTATATTTTCTGTATTGTGTACATCTTCTTGTTGATCATGTTTTTCATTATCCCCTTCTTGCTGTTCAGCTTGCTCATTGCTCTCTTCATCATCATCGGCATCTTGAAAAGAACTCATAATTACATTTGGGTGATCATTAGGTATGAATTGATTGGGATATAGGATAGCATGGTAGTTATAAGCTTGTTGCTCATCAAATCTAGAAGAGTATTGATAAGCATCACCATTATTGTCATGTCCATAAGAATTGGGTTGCTGAATTAAGGAAGGTTCACATGTATACTCATTACTATGTTGCCAAAAAAGGTGGATGCTCATAAGCATAAGCATGTTGTCCATAATAGCCATTCTCCTTCCAAGGTTCAATGGAATGATACTCTGCATTATGACATGGTACATCATATCTTTAAGCATTAACATGCTGTCTAGATGTACTTGCATACTGTTTGTGTTCATTTGCATGTTGTTGCTGTCCCATATTCATAAGATGCATGCAGATCATAGTGTGTACCATCAACATGTCAAGATTGTGGGAGAGAAGGAAGGAGTCTCACTTGTAGCTTTCTTGCTTGCACAATGGGGGAATACACATAAGGGTGGAGGCTAAAAACAGTTTTCCTCTTTTTAGTTGTGTAAGCCAAAAGAACTCTCATACAAAGAAATAGAAGAACCCTATATATGGGTCTCAAACCAAACTCAACTAACTAAGGTGGCATACTAATTGAGCCACGAACTAGAGTAGATAAGGATAGCTATCATGTAGCTATTATTCATGGGCGGTGTACCAACCGCGTCTGCAACTGACAAGTCGGTGACATAAATACACAACAGTCACCCTGGCGTATCACGAGGGGAGCTCGATATCTCAACACTCCCCCTCGAGCTCAATCCCAATTCCTGCACACCAAGCAGGTCTCTGAACTTGCGCAGCTTCTCTGCACCCAATGCCTTCGTAAATATGTCAGCTACCTGATCCTCTGTGCTGACATAAACAAGATCAATAAGACCTAGTAAAACCCTCTCCCGCACATAGTGATAATGCACCTCAATGTGCTTTGTTCTAGCATGATAGACTGGGTTATTTGCCAAGTGTATACTACTCATGTTGTCACAATAAATGACAACTGGCCCATCTGTAGGCTGATGCATATCATAAAGTAGCTTATGTAATTAAGCTACCTCACATGCAGCCATTGCTGCGCCCCTGTACTCAGCCTCTGTGCTCGATAAAAGGCAACTGTAGGCTGTTTCTTACTACTCCAAGTGACTGCAGCACTCCCAAAAGAGAACACATATCCACTGGTAGATCGTCTATCAGAAATACTACTAGCCCAATCAACATCAGTGTATCCATGCAACTGTATCTGAACCCCAGTCTCATAAAGTAGTCCATATTGCAATGTGGACTTCACATACCTGAGTATGCGTCTAGCCGCATCCAAATGCAGTTTCCTTGTAGCCTGCATAAATTGACTTACCAATCCAACAACATAGCTCAAATCTGGCCTGGTAATAGTCATATAAATCAAACTTCCTACTATGCATCTGTACATAGTAGGGTCTTCGAGAAGCTCACATGCATCTGTGCTCAGCTTCACATTCTGCTCCAAAGGAACTAAAATAGGCTTACAGCCTGTCATCCCATATTTGGACAGCATGTCCAATCCATACCGCCTCTGCAAGAGCCGTATTCCACTTGGTGATCTAATCACCTCAATGCCCAAGAAATAACGCAGCTCTCCCAAATCCTTCATCTCAAACTTCTGCTTTAATAGCATTTTCACATGAAGGATATCTTCATCACTGTCACCTGTCATAATCAAATCATCAACATAAATGACAAGTAGCATAATATCTTTCTTTGTTTTTCTCACATAAAGTGAGAAATCTGCCTTGGAAATCTGAAAGCCAATAGTGACAAGATACTGTCCTATCTTGTCAGACCATGCTCTAGGTGCTTGCTTCAAGCCATACAAAGCTTTCTTCAACCTGCAAACAAACTCAGGATGAACAGCATGCACATAACGTGGTGGCTGCTCCATATAGACATCTTCTTGCAAATCACCATGCAAGAAGGCATTCTTTACATCCATCTGATGTAAAGACTATCCCTTTGATGCAGCCATAGCAATGACTGCTCTTACGGTTGCCATCCTTGCAACCGGACTGAATGTTTCTTCATAGTCAATGCCATATGGTTGTGCATACCCCTTGACTACTAATCTTGCCTTGTATCTGTTCACAGAACCATCTGCATTGTGCTTCACCTTATAAACCCACTTACAGCCAATTGCATTCTTACCTTTAGGCAAAGGTACCAATTCCCATGTAGCATTTGCTTCCAAGGCATCCATTTCTTCATCCATGGCTTTCTCCCATTTTTCTTTTCCCATGGCTTGCTCAAAAGAAGTGGGTTCTGGTTTCTATATCGCTTTGACCATATATGCATAGTGAATGGCTGTAAATCCATCATATTTTAGCCTATCCACAGGATACCTAACTCTGGTAGACCTGTGTAAAGTGGGTTCACTCTCAGGTGCTCTCAAAACATCCCTGGTCTTCCTTACTCCAGGTGTAACAATAGAAGGAATACCCAACTCATCATCAATGCTCTGTTCTGAGCCACTGGATTCATCATCCACATAAGAGTGACCTGCATTCACATCAAACATGGACCGATCAACCTTCTCTTTTCCTTTTCGTGATACCTGCATACCACTATCTGCATTACTTTGAGAAGATTCTCCTGATCTCAATCTGCCTGTCCATGGCGAAGAATGTGAACCACTGCTAGAGGACGCTCCAGGTCCACTAATATTTTGTGACTGCTGCTGTGAATTCTGTGCAGCATTACCATTTTGTGCATCTACATCATCAATCACATTTACTGGTTTATACGAGCTACTCATCTCATCAAAAACAACATCTCTGCTCACTATAAACTTACGAGTAGAAGGGTTATATCATCTATACCCTTTTTGCTGCAGAGAGTAACCAATAAAGATGCACTTCTCAGCTTTTGGATCCAACTTGGATCTCAATTCATCTGGCACATGTACATAGGCAATGCAACAAAAATTTTCAAATGAGAAATATCTGGTTTCCTACCAGTATACCTCTCCTCTGGAGTCATGCCATGTATTGCTGCAGTGGGAGTCCTGTTCATTATGTAGACTGCTGTAGCAACTGTTTCAGTCCAATAAAAATCTGACAGGTCTTTTTCATTGAGCATGGCACGAGACACCTCTCCAATATGTCTGTTTTTTCTTTCTGCAATTCCATTTTGCTGTGGGGTATGACTGCATGAATATTGCTACTTTATGCCATGCTCCTGCAAGAACCTTGCAAACTCATTTGAGAGGTACTCTCCCCCTCCATCTGACCTTAGGCATTTTATTTGCAGGCCTGTTTCTTTTTCAACCATAGCTTTAAGAAATTTGAAATGCCCAAAAACTTCACTTTTCTTTTTCATAAAATACACCCAAACTTTTCTGCTATAGTCATCAATAAAAGTAACAAAATAATGACAGCCTCCAAGAGATGCAGCTTTAGTAGTCCACACATCAGAGTGGATTAATTCCAATGGCTTCTTACTCTCTTGAACATGTCTAGGAAATGGTTTCCTTGCCTGTTTTCCAAACTGACAGGCTTCACATACCTTATGCATTTTTGCAACCTTGAATCTAGGCAATCTTGCAACAATATTTTGGGCCTGCATTGATTTAAGTCGCTGTACATTAACATGACCAATGCGTTTATGCCAGATATCAATATCTGGAACTACACCGGTCCCATGTGCAAACATTGCTGCACTCAATTCAGACATGTCTGCATCCAACGTAAACATTCTGCCCTTCTTCTTTCCTTTTGCTATCAAGCAACCTTTATTTTTCATATCCTCAACAAAGCATCCATGAGGATTAAATCTGACTTGCAAGCCCTGTTCAACCATTTGACCAACAGAAACCAGATTCTTGGTGATATTCGGGACATGAAATACATCGGACATGTATTTCTTTTTCCCATCATGCATAGACAAAGGAATTTTTCCAATATGCACAATCGGATGTGCAGTATCATCACCAGTCTCCACAAATCTTGGTTTTTTCATTTTCCTTGCATCCTCCATCCATTCTGCATGACCTGTCATGTGGTTTGATGCATCTGAGTCAACATACCACACATCGTTACTTTCTTCTGCACTTGTTACAGAATTGTTCATGTGCTGCACCATAAACAAATGCTAATTTCTGTCATCACCCTGTCTACTAGAAGATGCATAATTTTCTTGTTGCAGTTTTCCATTCATGATGTCATTCTGCTTTTTATAGCAGTCTTTAGCCATATGACCCATTTTACCACAATAGTAGCATTCAACATTACTGTTTGCATTTTGGCCTCTTTGCCATCCACCACGACCTCTTTGGCTCCCCCTGCCTCGAGAGTTACCACGTCCTCCTCCATAGGACTAGTTTTCTTGAGTTTGTTGCATATTCTGATTTCTACCACGGCCTCCAAATCGGCCTCCTCTACCTCTGCCTCTACCTCTTCCAGCATTTGAGTAGAAGACAGATCTTTTGAAGTTCCTCCTGAAGAAGATGCACCACCATTTCTCTGCTCCTCAGAAATTAGAAGAGCAATCAACTCCTCAAAATCAGGAAATCTTTCACGAACTGAAATGGATGTCCAAAACTGTGCATAATCCTTTCCTAGACCATTGAAGGTCACAGAAACTAAATCATCATCTTCCACTGGCGACCCAATGGAAGCAAGTGCATCTGCAATCTTCTTCACCTTCATGTGGTAGTCATTGATGCTCATATTTTCTCTTTGCACATTGTGCAACTCTTGCTTGAGCTGCATTTTCCTGGCTTGCGTATTTGTGCTATACATCTTTGACAGAGTATCCCATGCCTCCTTTGGCGTACTTGCATCCTGAATATGCACAATCATAGAGTCTGAAATGCTGATAGACAGCCAGTACATAACTTTCCTAGCTCTCTCATGCCATGCTTTGAATGCCTGCATTTGCTGTTGATTGGGAACATCAGGAAGAACTGGTTCTTCTTCATTTCCTGCAACAAATTCCCAATATCCTTTTCCCATAAGGAAATTCGTCATTCTAAACTTCCATGCTTGGAAGTTGTTCTTGTCAAGCTTTTCAGTAACAATCTGTGAAAGAGAATCAGACGCCATTACAGAACACTGCGAAAAATTCTGTCACTGCAAAAACTCAGCTTCACCCTCACAAGGGCAAATCTGCAAAACTGGCGAAAGTGGTATTTGACCACACAGTCACTTCCTAGTGACGATTTTGCATAAACAGGAACCAAGGATGATTCTGAAACTCCCAATGTCTCTGCGCACAAGCATACGATGCAATTTCTACAATAACTTTTCACCGACTTGTAGAACAGTGGTCGCACGGCATAAAACATGGCCTTTTCCTGAGTGCGTGCAGAAAACTTCCGCCTCCAAAATAGGCCCCAAAATGGCCTCAAATGAAAAAACAGGGTCACCAAGGGCTAAAGCCTTCTCCCGCAGCATATACTGCCCTCTTGCTTCACAGCGAAGGGCGTCTCAACCTGAGACAATGCACTCCTGCAATTTTTGGCTGTGCTACCTGCAGAGATCTGCTCCCAAAACAGAAAATGAAAGCAACACTGCTCCTCTTACCAGACCACTACGAGCTTGGCTTGCTTTCTTGAGCTCCTTACCACGAACAAGGCTCTGATACCATGTCAAGATTGTGGGAGAGAAGGAAGGAGTCTCACTTGTAGCTTTCTTGCTTGCACAATGGGGGAATACACACAAGGGTGGAGGCTAAAAACAGTTTTCCTCTTCTTAGTTGTGTAAGCCAAAAGAACTCTCATACAAAGAAATAGAAGAACCCTATATATGGGTCTCAAACCAAACTCAACTAACTAAGGTGGCATACTAACTGAGCCACGAACTAGAGTAGATAAGGATAGCTATCATGTAGCTATTATTCATGGGCAGTGTACCAACCGCGTCTGCAACTGACAAGTCGGTGACATAAATACACAACGGTCACCCTGGCGTATCACGAGTGGAGCTCGATATCTCAACACAACATATACATGTTGGCCATAAGCATAAGCATCTGGTGCATAATGCCCATGAGAATACTTATCATGCTATTGATAATACTCAGGGTGATGAGAATCCATACTTGATTCAAGTCTTGCTCCTCTTTCTTTGTCTGCCTTCATAAGAGCAATATAGCGATCAATTGAAGCTCCAAGTTTATCATTATTAGCCTGTGTTTGAAGCCAACCTTGTTCAGTAGAGCTAGAGCTATTTATCTTGGTTGCCATTGTGATCAAGTTGCTTTCAAAATATTCCAAAGCATGGCAGAAGCCAGCTACAGCAATATCATGTGATCACGAATCCTCAAAGAATGCAGAGGTATCCCATGGTTCTGCAATTGACTGTAGGTCTTTTGTGTTCTTATGAGCCATATGGACAATCAACATCTCAATAAGAGACAAACCAGCAGCAGCAAGTGCAACTCACAATCTTCATTGCATGTCAAACATCTCCCCAAACATCTCATTGACCCATTAAGTCTTCAACTTTTAGACTCAAGATCAAGTATTGTAAAGTGGGCTTGCCAATTAATGAGCTTATTATCCAAGGAGCTGTTAGTAGATTTGAGTCATGTGCAAAGGCTTTTATAACTTATCAAGTGCTGCGTTAGAGATGCCATGAGTGAGGTCAGTAGTGCCTGCAGATTTTCATTGTCCCTTATCCCTGGAGTTGATGTCAGATCCATTAATAGTTGCTTATTTATTTCAAGATCCAAACCATCTGAAAGGACCCTTGGTAGCAATCTTCTCAGATTTCTTGATGATTGTGAAGCAGTCATGGGAAGAGCTCCAGTTCTTCAAGTGCACATGATGCTTTGTTTAGCACAATGTTTGATGATAGCATTGTGGCAAGGTCTTCTGCAAATCTAGACTTGCCTTTAAGAGTAACAGAGGTGACATTAGGAAATCTTTGAACAAGCCTTTTTGGTGTTATAGCGTAATAGTTGCTTGCACAGTATTTTGTCAAGCCTTTGCTCGGGTTTTTCCTTGCTTTGTCTTTGAAGTTCGATGCATCTCTTGCTATTGGTCTTGATCCTGGTTTCTGTCAAGATTGTGGGAGAGAAGGAAGGAGTCTCACTTGTAGCTTTCTCACTTACACAATGGGGGAATACACACAAGGTGGAGGCTGAAAACAGTTTTCCTCTTCTTAGTTGTGTAAGCCAAAAAAACTCTAGTACAAAGAAATAGAAGAACCCTATATATGGGTCTCAATCCAAACTCAACTAACTAAGGTGGCATACTAACTGAGCCACGAACTAGAGTAGATAATGATAGTTGTCATCTAGCTATTATTCATGGGCGGTGTAGCAACCACATTTGCAACTAACAAGTCAATGACATAAATGCACAACGGTCACCCTGGCATATCACGAGTGGAGCTGGATATCTCAACACTCCCCCTCGAGCTCAATCCCAATTCCTGCACACCAAGCAGGTCTCTGAACTTGCGCATCTTCTCTGTGCCCAATGCCTTCGTAAATATGTCAACTACCTGATCCTCTGTGCTGACATAAACTAGATCAATAAGACCTAGTAAAACCCTCTCCCGCACATAGTGATAATGCACCTCAATGTGCTTTGTTCTAGCATGATAGACTGGGTTATTTGCCAAGTGTATACTACTCATGTTGTCACAATAAATGACAACTGGCCCATCTGTAGGCTGATGCATATCATAAAGTAGCTTATGTAATTAAGCTACCTCACATGCAGCCATTGCTGCGCCCCTGTACTCAGCCTCTGTGCTCGATAAAAGGCAATTGTAGGCTATTTCTTACTGCTCCAAGTGACTACAGCACTCCCAAAAGAGAACACATATCCACTGGTAGATCGTCTATCAGAAATACTACTAGCCCAATCAACATCAGTGTATCCATGCAACTGTATCTGAACCCCAGTCTCATAAAGTAGTCCATACTGCAATGTGGACTTCACATACCTGAGTATGCGTCTAGCCACATCCAAATGCAGTTTCCTTGTAGCCTGCATAAACTGACTTACCAATCCAACAGCATAGCTCAAATTTGGCCTGGTAATAGTCATATAAATCAAACTTCCTACTATGCATCTGCACATAGTAGGGTCTTCGAGAAGCTCACCTGCGTCTGTGCTCAGCTTCACATTCTGCTCCAAAGGAACTAAAATAGGCTTACAGCCTGTCATCCCATATTTGGACAGCATGTCCAATCCATACCGCCTCTGCAAGAGTCGTATTCCACTTGGTGATCTAATCACCTCAATGCCCAAGAAATAACGCAGCTCTCCCAAATCCTTCATCTCAAACTTCTGCTTTAATAGCATTTTCACATGAAGGATATCTTCATCACTGTCACCTGTCATAATTAAATCATCAACATAAATGACAAGTAGCATAATACCTTTCTATGTTTTTCTCACATAAAGTGAGAAATCTGCCTTGAAAATCTGAAAGCCAATAGTGACAAGATACTGTCCTATCTTGTCAGACCATGCTCTAGGTGCTTGCTTCAAGCCATACAAAGCTTTCTTCAACCTGCAAACAAACTCAGGATGAACAGCATGCACATAACCTGGTGGCTGCTCCATATAGACATCTTCTTGCAAATCACCATGCAAGAAGGCATTCTTTACATCCATCTGATGTAAAGACTATCCCTTTGATGCAGCCATAGCAATGATTGCTCTTACGGTTGCCATCCTTGCAACCGGACTGAATGTTTCTTCATAGTCAATGCCATATGTTTGTGCATACCCCTTGACTACTAATCTTGCCTTGTATCTGTTCACAGAACCATCTGCATTGTGCTTCACCTTATAAACCCACTTACAGCCAATTGCATTCTTACCTTTAGGCAAAGGTACCAATTCCGATGTAGCATTTGCTTCCAAGGCATCCATTTCTTCATCCATGGCTTTCTCCCATTTTTCTTTTCCCATGGCTTGCTCAAAAGAAGTGGGTTCTGGTTTCTGTATCGCTTTGACCATATATGCATAGTGAATGGCTGTAAATCCATCATATTTTAGCCTATCCACAGGATACCTAACTCTGGTAGACCTGCGCAAAGTGGGTTCACTCTCAGGTGCTCTCAAAACATCCCTGGTCTTCCTTACTCCAGGTGTAACAATAGAAGGAATACCCAACTCATCATCAATGCTCTGTTCTGAGCCACTGGATTCACTATCCACATAAGAGTGACCTGCATTGACATCAAACATGGGCTGATTTACCTTCTCTTTTCCTTTTTGTGATACCTGCATACCACTATCTACATTGCTTTGAGAAGATTCTCCTGATCTCAATCTGCTTGTCCATGGCGAAGAATGTGAACCACTGTTAGAGGACGCTCCAGGTCCACTAATATCTTGTGACTGCTGCTGTGACTTCTGTGCAGCATTACCATTTTGTGCATCTACATTATCAATCACATTTACTGGTTCATACCAGCTACTCATCTCATAAAAAACAACATCTCTGCTCACTGTAAACTTACGAGTAGAAGGGTTATAGCATCTATACCCTTTCTGCTGTTGCAGAGAGTAACCAATAAAGATACACTTCTGAGCTTTTGGATCCAACTTGGATCTCAATTCATCTGGCACATGAACATAGGCAATACAATCGAAAATCTTCAAATGAGAAATATCTGGTTTCCTACCAGTATACCTCTCCTCTGGAGTCATGCAATGTATTGCTGCAGTGGGAGTCCTGTTCATTATGTAGACTGCTGTAGCAACTGCTTCAGCCCAGTAAAAATCTGGCAAGTCTTTTTCGTTGAGCATGGCACGAGATACCTCTCCAATGTGCCCGTTTTTCCTTTCTGCAATTCCATTTTGTTGTGAGGTATGACTGCATGAATATTGCTGCTTTATGCCATGCTCCTGCAGGAACCTTGCAAACTCATTTGAGAGATACTCTCCCCCTCCATCTGATCTTAGGCATTTTATTTGCAGGCCTGTTTCTTTTTCAACCATACCTTTAAGAGTTTTGAAATGCCCAAAAACTTTACTTTTCTTTTTCATAAAATACACCCAAACTTTTCTGCTATAGTTATCAATAAAAGTGACAAAATAATGACAGCCTCCAATAGATGCAGCTTTAGTAGTCCACACATCAGAGTGGATTAATTTCAATGGCTTCTTACTCTCTTGAACATGTCTAGGAAATGGTTTCCTTGCATGTTTTCCAAATTGACAGGCTTCACATACCTTATGTATTTCTGCAACCTTGAATTTAGGCAATCCTGCAACAATATTTTGGGCTTGCATTGATTTAAGTCGCTGTACATTAACATGACCAATGCGTTATGCCAGATATCAATATCTGCAACTACACCGGTCCCATGTGCAAACATTGCTGCACTCAATTTAGGGATGTCTGCATCCAACGTAAACATTTTGCCCTTCTCCTTTCCTTTTGCTATCAAGCGACCTTTATTTTTCATATCCTCAATAAAGCATCCATGAGAATTAAATCTGACCTACAAGCCCTGCTCAACCATTTGAGCAATAGAAACCAGATTCTTGGTGATATTCGGGACATGAAATACATTCGACAGGTATTTCTTTTTTCCATCCTACATAGACAAATGAATTTTTCCAATCTGCACAATCGGATGTGGAGTATCATCACCAGTCTCCACAAATCCTAGTTTTTCCATTTTCCTTGCATCCTGCATCCATTCTGCATGACCTGTCATGTGGTTTGATGCACCTGAGTCAACATACCACACATCATTGCTTTCTTCTACACTTGTCACACAGAATTGGTCATGTGCTACACCATAAACAAATGCTCATTTCTGTCATCACCCTGTCTACTAGAAGATGCATAATTCCCTTGTTGCAATTTTCCATTCATGATGTCATTCTGCATTTTATAGTAGTCTTTAGCCATATGACCCATTTTACCATAGTAGTAGCATTCAACATTGCTGTTTGCATTTTGGCCTCTTTGCCATCCACCACGACCTCTTTGGCTCCCCCTGCCTCTAGAGTTACCACGTCCTCCTCCATAGGACTGGTTTTCTTGAGTTTGCTGCGTATTCTGATTTCTACCATGGCCTCTAGATCAGCCTACTCTACCTTTGCCTCTACCTCTTCCAGCATTTCAGTAGAAGACAGCTTCTTTTGAAGTTCCTCCTGAAGAAGATGCACCACCATTTCTCTGCTCCTAGGAAATTAGAAGAGCAATCAACTCCTCAAAATCAAGAAATCTTTCACGGATGCAAATCGATGTTCGGAACTGTGCATAATCCTTTCCTAGACCATTCAAGGTCACAGAAACTAAATCATCATCTTCCACTGGCGACCCAATAGAAGCAAGTGCATCTGCAATCTTCTTCACCTTCATATGGTAGTCATTGATGCTCATACTTTTTCTTTGCACATTGTGCAACTCTTGCTTAAGCTGCATTTTCTTGGCTTACGTATTTGTGCTATACATTTTTGACAAAGTATCCCATGCCTCCTTTGGCATACTTGCATCCTGAATATGCACAATCATAGAGTCTGAAATGCTGATAGACAGCCAGTACATAACTTTCCTGGCTCTCTCATGCAATCCTTTAAATGCGTGCATTTGCTGTTGATCGGGAACATCAGGAAGAATTGGTTCTTCTTCATTTCCTGCAACGAATTCCCAATATCCTTTTCTTATAAGAAAATTCGTCATTCTAAACTTCTATGCTTGGAAGTTGTCCTTGTCAAGCTTTTCAGTGACAATCTGTGAAAGAGAATAAGACGCCATGATAAAACACTGCAAAAAATTCTATCACTGCAAAAAACACAGCTTCAGCCAAGGGCAAATCTGCAAATCTGACAAAAGTGGTATTTGACCACACAGTCACTTCCTAGTGACAATTTTGCATCAATAGGCAACAAGGATGATTCTGTAACTCCCAATGTCTATGTGCACAGGCATACGATGCAATTTCTACATAACTTTTCACTGATCTGTAGAACAGTGGTTGCACAGCAAAAAATAGGGCATTTTTCTAAGTGCGTGCGGAAAACTTCCGCCTCCAAAATAGGCCACGAAGTGGCCTCAAATCAAAAAAATAGGGCAACCATGGGCTAAAGCCCTCTCCCGCAGCATATACTGCCATCTTGCTACACAGCGAAGGGCGTTTCAATTTGAGACAATGCACTGTTGCACTTTCTGGCTGTGCTACCTGCAGAGACTTGCTCCCAACCTCGAAAAATGAAAGCAACACTAGTCCTCTTACCAGAACGCCACGAACTTGGTTTGCTTTTTTTGAGCTCCTTACCACGAACCAGGCTCTGATACCATTTCAAGATTGTGGGAGAGAAGGAAGGAGTTTCACTTGTAGCTTTCTCACTTACACAATGGGGGAATACACACAAGGTGGAGGCTGAAAACAGTTTTCCTCTTCTTAGTTGTGTAAGCCAAAAAAACTCTAGTACAAAGAAATAGAAGAATCCTATATATGGGTCTCAAACCAAACTCAACTAACTAAGGTGGCATACTAACTGAGCCACGAACTAGAGTAGATAAGGATAGCTGTCATCTAGCTATTATTCATGGGCGGTGTACCAACCGCATCTGCAGCTAACAAGTCGGTGACATAAATGCACAACGATCACCCTAGCATATCACGAGTGGAGCTCGATATCTCAACAATTTCATGCTACCTCGAAGGCTAAGCTCCTAATGTGGCAACCAAAGTTCTAGCTAGTCAACTAGTGCCGTTGATACAATAGGCTTGGCTGTGAGTACATTCCAGGTCATCCTTGTGCCCACGATTGTTGGAGTACTATCCCATGAGTATTTTCCAAAAGTCACTAAAAAGTTGACAGCATTTAATCCATTAGTTGGAGCTATATTGACAACATTGCTTTGTGCAAGTCCAATTGGGCATAATTGAAATAGATAGCCATCTCTTCTCTTACCCTCATACGATTCCAAGAAAGACTCAAATTACATAGCTTTCTTATCTTCTCAGTAAAATGATGCCTTTTCAGGCTGATTTACTGCATAGATAGTTGACTATAGAAGAGAAAGCCAACAAAATTAGCCCCTTTATATGGAACTCTATGATTGTAGATAGCTCAAGCAAGCACCTAGAGCACTGTCTGACAAGATCATAGAGTATCTTGTCAATATTTGCTTTTATGTTTTTGATGATAGTCACTCACTTTATGTGAGAAAGAGATATGCAGGTTTGGTCATCATAGTCATCTATGTGGATGACTTGATTATTACAGGTGATAGTGATAGTGGGATTGCTGAAGTCAAGGATTTTTTGAAGAAGAAGTTTGAGATGAAGGATTTAGGTGAGCTAAGGTACTTCCTTGGCATTGAGATGATAAGATGTGATGATGGTATATGGCTGTCCCAAAGACAGTATGGCTTGGATATGTTGTCCAAGTATGGTATGACAACATGCAAACCACTTTCAGTCCTGTTGGAGAAAAATGTAAAGTTGAGTGCTGATGTTAGGGGTGAGATAGAAGACCCTACTATATTCAGGAGGATAGTGGGGAGTTTGATCTACATGACCATTACAAGGCCAGACTTGAGCTACGCTGTTGGTCTTGTGAGTCAGTTTATACAAGTATCTAGAAAGCCACATTTGGATACAGTCAGTCGCATATTGAGATATGTTAAGTCCACATTACATTATGGACTTTTCTATAAGGCAGGTACATATGTACATGTGTTTGGATACATAGATGCAGATTGGGCTAGTAGTATGTCTGATAGAAGATCTACTAGTGGATACATGTTGTCTCGGTAGTGGAGCAATTACTTGGAGCAGCAAAAAGCAATCTACAGTTGCTTTGTCGAGTACATAGACTGAGTATAGAGGTGCTGCTATTGTAGCATGTGAGGTAGTATGGCTGCAAAAGTTATTGGCTGATTTAGATGTGCAAGTGGAAGGTCCAGTTGTCATTTATTGTGACAACATGAGCAATATATAGTTAGCTAGGAACCCTGTGTTCCATGCCAGGACAAAACATATTGAGGTACACTACCACTTTGTGAGAGAGAAGGTACTAGCAGGTGAGATTGACTTGGTGTATGTCAACACACAGGATCAGATAGCTGACATCTTCATAAAGGCATCGGATACGGAGAAGCTTCAAAAGTTTCGAAGCTTACTTGGAGTTGCAGAGATGTAGTTGAGCTTGAGGGGGAGTGTTGAGATGACAAGCTCAACACATGCGGACATTAATGATGGATCGCCTAGTTAGATGGGTCCACACATCTACACTTAGCATGTCAGTGGTCATTATGACTCTCACATGGCCACTAACTCATTACTATTATATTCAGGTTGTTACACCTATTTACAGTTGGCATAGTTATAGCGCCAGTCGACTAGTGTAGTCGGTTATGCATTGTTTGACTTAGTAGGCCACTTTCCTTTATGTTGTATCTTATCTATAATTTGTATACATTGTAAAGTGTGTGGAAGAAGAAGAAGAAACCAACAAGAAAACGTTTTGGCCTCCATATCTCTTCTTGTCTCTTGAGTGAGCTTCTCCTTGTGCATTCTATGTGTGTTAGGCACAATATCTTGAGCAAGTCCCCCCATCATGCGATTCTTGACATACTAGTGTAGCTGGTATTTTATCCACATTATTTGATTTTTCCTCTTACGAATCGACAATAACCCTGACTTTTGAAAAGTCCATGGCAATGTCGTTCTTTGATGCTACGTGCCCTAGAATGCATCTATGTTTTACCCAAAACTAGCACTTCAAGGGGTTCAACGAGAGACGATACAATCAACATCGTTCAAAGATTGCTCAGAGTTTGTCTAAGTGTTCCTTCCAATTAGAGTGAACATACAGATAATCAACAAACACTTCTAACTCTTTCCTAAGCATGTCTTTGAATATGACACACATGAGCCTTTGGAATATGGCTAGTGCATTTGTCAACCCAAAGGGCATGATTATGTAAGCAAAGACCCCCCATTCAATGGCGAATGCAATATTATGCCTATCGTCAGGATGCACTTGCACCAGATTGTACTCTGAGAAGCCATCTAGAGAACTGTAGGCCTCTTTACCAGCTACTCGCTCAAGCATATACTTAGTGTACAACAATGGGTAATTGTCTCTCTTGGTAGCGGTGTTGACTTTCTTGTAGCTGATACACACTTTGATCTTTTCGTTTTTCTTCAGTACGATCACTATGGCTGAGGCATAGTCTGTGTGCTCAATCTTGTAAACTAATCTTGCTCTTAACAGTTTATTGATTTCTTCTTTGATAACGTGAGCATGCTTGGGATTCATAGGATATGATCGTTGCTTGTCGTTGCTTGGCCGATGTTGCATCACACGTCATGGGTATATTGTGAGTCACTACACTTAGATTTACCCCTTTTAGCTCATCGTCGAGAGACCAAGAAAAGACATTTATATACTCCCATAAGAGAGCAATGAGACTGGCCTCCTTCTCCTCGGTCAAGTCATTGGCTATAAAGACAAGTTAAGACTTCTCCCCTTCCTTAGCTAGATTAACCTCCTTGACTTTAGTTGGCCCTTCTATTCATTCTCTTGCTTGCCCTTGTCATTTGGCTCCTAATAAGATCACTATCCTATTGCCTTTCTTAAACTTTGTGAATCATTGGTAGGTCTCGCGGCTTTCTTTGCTCCTCATCTTGCGGTTTTTTAGGCTGTTTCTTTTGTTCTTCCTTTAACCTTCCATGCCTTAGGTGGACTGGTAAGTCTCCTTTGGTGCTCTGGTCTTAAGCCTCAGTCGAGGTATTTTAGGATCACTGTCTGAGCTTAATTCCAACTCAAAATCAAGCTCTCCATCTTTGCTAGAAGAGGGAGTCTCTCCTAGTGGTCATAGCTCAGATGGTGACTCTGTCCTGAATAATGAGACAGGGCTAGGCCTGCTTGCTCATAGTCAATTTCACCTATGTGCTCCAACCATGTGCGATCGCAATCCATACGCATGACTCCTCTCTCTATTTTGAAGATGTTCTTCTTTTGCAGTACAGAGTCTGGACTTATCTATTCACTCACATGTCCTTCCGTGTCATACCCTATCGTATCAATCTCTCATTCACTCTCGTCTCACTGAAGAAACAACAATGTTCGTACTCGTCATTAGAATCTTCCTCATTTGACTGCTCATCATCGGTTAGGTCTTGACATTGCGTTTCCTTTTCATTGGTGACTAAGACCCAATTGTACATCAAGTTTAGGTCGTGAACCTTGGTCCATTGCCACTTGGGTTCGTCTAAGAGATCCTTGAGCGGTTTGAGATTAGCAGCTGGGTTGCTAGCTAGCTTGTCCATCAAGTGCTCTAAGATCTCGTGGAGCTCCCATTTATTGCTCGGGATATGGAATGTAAGAGGTTCCTCATTTCGTCAATGGTTCGTGCATATCTCTACCATGTCTGCAATCTCTTGCTCCACTAGGGTTTTGACGAGGTTGATCAAGTCGGGTGGATTCATGTCCCCAATGATGTCAATCCTCGATGCGTTTGAATCTTGCATTGTGTCTTTTCGCTTGGTCCTACCCTTGGGGTTCTCGATCGCTCGACTAAGCTTAAGGATCTTCTCCTATTGGTGGGTTTGTTTGAATTGTCAAGGAAGTGTTGAAAATAATGTGGGTGCGAACACATGATAAAAAGTGCAGCTTCTGCACTCCGGTCTAAGTTCTTAGTCGAATAGGGTTTTACGCTCAGTCACTAACCTCTCTCTCTGGTCTCTAGGGTCTGTGCTACATTGTTCAGCTCGTGGGGGTTTGGGGATCTGTCTCACAGTTCTAATAGGGACTAAAGGTTAATGTGATTGTCACTGGTCGTGTCTAGTTGTCCGACTGCAATTACTAGGGTCAATTTCGTCTGTAAGGCTTTCAAGGCCTTCCTCGATCGCGGGCGGTGTTCTGCCTTGCTCAAGATATGCTACATTTGTCAGTCTCTCCTATCAAGATTTTGGTCTGATTTGACAGTGTTCGATTCTCAAAATTGGACGTCCAATTTTAGCTATCCAATTTTTGTGATCTGATTCTTGCGCATTCGATTATGGTGTGTTCGATTCACTTTTTCCAATCTTGTCAAATGCGATTTTTAAAATCAGACTGGTGTGTCCAATCATCAAAATTAGACAAGGTATGTCTGATCGGACAGGATGGGTTGGTCCAAGTGTCTGTCCGATTTTTGTGTGTCCAATTTTCATGCATCCGATTCCTAGCAGGTAGGCTAACTTTGAGCATTCGATTGTCCGAGCATTTGAATCGGACGAGTCCCATGTGTTCAATCGGATAGGTTTTCAGGGTGTCCGAGTTTGAAAATCTACGGTCGAGTTTCTAGGGATGACAAAAATCAACTCGATTCTAATGATTTTGGTTATGGGGGGTCACACAAACCTCCAAAATGTAAGAATAGATCCTAATGAAGGATTGTATATACTTGGAATAGCAAATAAAATCCAAAATACAAATCGGCAACAACAAATCAAACCCTCTTGCCCTTTATGACAATAGAAATCCCAATGCTTGTTTTCCTTTTTTTTCTTTGTTTTTTCCTACCTTAATGCATCCAAATCATAAATAAAACACCTACACTACTCCAACTTTCTTTCTAAATCCAAAAAACCAAAAACTTAATAAGTGAGATGTTTTTATATTTTGTGGTTTCCCAGATCATTCTTAGCATGCTACTAATTATTGGTAATTTTTACCAATTTTGCTATATTTTATGTTTTCTAAAATTTGACTATTTATTTCATAATAAATCAAAAAATAGAGAAAAACAAGCATGAAGTGCTAAAAATTAAGTTCAAGACTTTATCCACCACAAAAATAAATTTTTATTTGGATTTCGTTTGCTATGAAAATTAAACCACTTACGCTTAGACCTCGATTTCACTATTGTGACTTGCATGTTGTCTCATGTGAAGGCCAAGACTGTTGATGCTATCCAAAGCCGCTAATAGTCTTGGAAGACAAGAGACAAGGTGATAGAGACACTTGGTATTGAAAGGATCCATGTGGATGCACAAAATACCATCTTGGGTTGCGAATGCAGTAAGCTGCAAAACCAAACTCAAACAATAGCCCATAGGCTAAAAACACTTGCACCAAGAAAATTGGCTCTCTTGGCCTAATGAAATATATCAAGAAACTAATAATCTCAACAAAATAATGCCTATTTAATCCCTCGATCCCCTCAAAATATCTCCTAAAGCACCATATTTAGACCAAGGGGGTGGGCCATTTAGGCCCTATACTAGATGCATGAAGTTATTGACCAAACCCCTGCATAAATAGCAAGGGGCATCTGACAAATATGACATTGAATGATCTGATGTGTCTAGGAAAGGATAAGAAGGTGATCAATTGCCACTTAACTCATTACCCACACTAACCATCGATGATGACCAAAGTATGATATGTCAGTGCAATGAGTAGTCCCCAAAGTAGCCTCAGAGTGATATTATCAGGTAATCCTACAAGATTTTCATGACCACACTTAAGAAACACATATTCAATAAATATATAATTTTCTATAGAATCTGCAAAGCGGTTCCAGTGAGATGGGGAATCAGTTGTTGACAAGTCGATGAATCAAAGATCTACAACATGTCCATGGCTACATGATAGTATATCCGCAAAATGGGGTTCCTCACACTGTAGGTATTGTTCAACTAGTTGATCACTAATTGTGAGTTTCCTTTCACTAATTAACAGAGAATACCACCACATTTGGCTAAATTCAACCCATGAGTAAGGCCTTGTATTCCACCATATTATTAGTAACAACGGTGCCCAAATAAACTCTCATTATTATAATCAATGTACAGAAGGGATCTTTAATGACAACTCCTATATATGCATGTTTGGCGAGCCCTCGGGAGGCTCCATCAAAATACAATGTATAGACCAAGGCTTCATTGATGTGCCACACCATACTGATCAACCTACTCGTACTATAATAATCAAAGTTCCAACTGAGAGAGAGGATATGTGACATGTACAATCTCTCCTTCCTCAGTAAACTCAATAGGAACAATAGAAAGAACCCTATGATAGTGATGGAAATAGACCTTAATGTCCCATGTGAAAAGGCCATCTAGACACTTAGTAATGTGGTAACCCTTACTCCACCAAATGTCTATCTCGGTGGTAGTACTGTTGAGATATCGAGCTCCACTCGTGATACGCCAGGGTGACCGTTGTGTATTTATGTCACCGACTTGTCAGTTGCAGACGCGGTTAGTACACCGCCCATGAATAATAGCTACATGATAGCTATCCTTATCTACTCTAGTTTGTGGCTCAGTTAGTATGCCACCTTAGTTAGTTGAGTTTGGTTTGAGACCCATATAGAGGGTTCTTCTATTTCTTTGTACAAGAGTTCTTTTGTCTTACACAACTAAGAAGAGAAAAACTGTTTTCAGCCTCCACCCTTGTGTGTATTCCCCCATTGTGCAAGCAAGAAAGCTTCAAGCGAGACTCCTTCCTTCTCTCCCACAATCTTGACATGGTATCAGAGCCTTGTTCGTGGTAAGGAGCTCAAGAAAGCAAGCCAAGCTCGCGGTGGTCTGGTAAGAGGAGCAGTGTTGCTTTCATTTTCTGTTTTGAGAGCAGATCTCTGCAGGTAGCACAACCGGAAATTGCAGGAGTGCATTGTCTCAGGTTGAGATGCCCTTCGCGGTGAAGCAAGAGGGCAGTATATGCTGCGGGAAAGGGCTTTAGCCCTTGGCGACCTTGTTTTTTTGATTTGAGGCCATTTCAGGGCCTGTTTTGCAGACGGAAGTTTTCTGCACGCACTCAGGAAAAAGCCCAGTTTTATGCTGTGCAGCCATTGTTCTACAGGTCGGTGAAAAGTTACTGTAGAAATTGCATCGTATGCTTGTGCGCAGAGACATTGGGAGTTTCAGAATCATCCTTGGTTCCTGTTTATGCAAAATCGTCACTAGGAAGTGACTGTGTGGTCAAATACCACTTTCACCAGTTTTGCAGATTTGCTCTTGTGAGGGTGAAGCTGTGTTTTTTGCAGTGACAGAATTTTTTGCAGTCTTCTGTAATGGCATCTGATTCTCTTTCACAGATTGTCACTGAAAATCTTGACAAGAACAACTTCCAAGCATGGAAGTTTAGAATGACGAATTTCCTTATGGGAAAAGGATATTGGGAATTTGTTGCAGGAAATGAAGAAGAACCAGTTCTTCCTGATGTTCCCAATCAACAGCAAATGCAGGCATTCAAAGCATGGCATGAGAGAGCCAGGAAAGTTATGTACTGGCTATCTATCAGCATTTCAGACTCTATGATTGTGCATATTCAGGATGCAAGTACGCCAAAGGAGGCATGGGATACTCTGTCAAAGATGTATAGCACAAATACACAAGCCAGGAAAATGCAGCTCAAGCAAGAGTTGCACAATGTGCAAAGAGAAAATATGAGCATCAATGACTACCACATGAAGGTGAAGAAGATTGCAGATGCACTTGCTTCCATTGGGTCGCCAGTGGAAGATGATGATTTAGTTTCTGTGACCTTGAATGGTCTAGGAAAGGATTATGCACAGTTTCGGACATCCATTTCAGTTCGTGAAAGATTTCCTGATTTTAAGGAGTTGATTGCTCTTCTGATTTCTGAGGAGCAGAGAAATGGTGGTGCATCTTCTTCAGGAGGAACTTCAAAAGAAGCTGTCTTCTACTCAAATGCTGGAAGAGGTAGAGGAGGCCGATTTGGAGGCCGTGGTAGAAATCAGAATATGCAGCAAACTCAAGACAACCAGTCCTATGGAGGAGGACGTGGTAACTCTAGAGGCAGGGGGAGCCAAAGAGGTCGTGGTGGATGGCAAAGAGGCCAAAATGCAAACAGTAATGTTGAATGCTATTACTGTGGTAAAATGGGTCATATGGCTAAAGACTGCTATAAAAAGCAGAATGACATCATGAATGGAAAACTGCAACAAGGGAATTATGCATCTTCTAGCAGACAGGGTGATGATAGAAATGAGCATTTGTTCATGGTGCAGCACATGAACAATTCTGTGACAAGTGCAGAAGAAAGCAATGATGTATGGTATGTTGACTCAGGTGCATCAAACCACATGACAGGTCATGCAGAATGGATGGAGGATGCAAGGAAAATGGAAAAACCAGGATTTGTGGAGACTGGTGATGATACTGCACATCCTATTGTGCAGATTGGAAAAATTCCCTTGTCTATGCAGGATGGGAAAAAGAAATACCTGTCCGATGTATTTCATGTCCCGAATATCACCAAGAATCTGGTTTCTGTTGGTCAAATGGTTGAACATGGCTTGCAGGTCAGATTTAATCCTCATGGATGCTTTGTTGAGGATATGAAAAATAAAGGTCGCTTGATAGCAAAAGGAAAGAAGAAGGGCAGAATGTTTACATTGGATGCAGACATGCCTGAATTGAGTGCAGCAATGTTTGCACATGGGACCGGTGTAGTTGCAGATATTGATATCTGGCATAAACACATTGGTCATGTTAATGTACAGCGACTTAAATCAATGCAGGCCCAAAATATTGTTGCAGGTTTGCCGAAATTCAAGGTTGCAGAAATGCATAAGGTATGTGAAGCCTGTCAGTTTGGAAAACAGGCAAGGAAACCATTTCCTAGACATGTTCAAGAGAGTGAGAAGCCATTGGAATTAATCCACTCTGATGTGTGGACAACTAAAGCTGCATCTCTTGGAGGCTGTCATTATTTTGTTAGTTTTATTGATGACTATAGCAGAAAAGTTTGGGTGTATTTTATGAAAAAGAAAAGTGAAGTTTTTGGGCATTTCAAAACTCTTAAAGCGATGGTTGAAAAAGAAACAGGCCTGCAGATAAAATGCCTAAGGTCAGATGGAGGGGGAGAGTACCTCTCAAATGAGTTTGCAAGGTTCCTGCAGGAGCATGGCATAAAGCAGCAATATTCATGCAGTCATACCCCACAACAAAATGGAATTGCAGAAAGAAAAAACAGGCATATTGGAGAGGTATCTCGTGCCATGCTAAATGAAAAAGACTTGCCAGATTTTTATTGGGCTGAAGCAGTTGCTACAACAGTCTACATAATGAACAGGACTCCCACTGCAGCAATACATGGAATGACTCCAGAGGAGAGGTATACTGGTAGGAAACCAGATATTTCTCATTTGAAAATTTTTGGTTGCATTGCCTATGTACATGTGCCAGATGAGCTGAGATCCAAGTTGGATCCAAAAGCTGAGAAGTGCATCTTTATTGGTTATTCTCTGCAGCAAAAAGGGTATAGATGCTATAACCCTTCTACTCGTAAGTTTACAGTGAGCAGAGATGTTGTTTTTGATGAGATGAGTAGCTGGTATAAACCAGTAAATGTGATTGATGATGTAGATGCACAAAATGGTAATGCTGTACATAATTCACAGCAGCAGTCACAAAATATTAGTGGACCTGGAGTGTCCTCTAGTAGCGGTTCACATTCTTCGCCATGGACAGGCAGATTGAGATCAGGAGAATCTTCTCAAAGTAATGCAGATAGTGGTATGCAGGTATCACGAAAAGGAAAAGAGAAGGTTGATCAGCCCATGTTTGATGTGAATGCAGGTCACTCTTATGTGGATGGTGAATCCAGTGGCTCAGAACAGAGCATTGATGATGAGTTGGGTATTCCTTCTATTGTTACACCTGGAGTAAGGAAGACCAGGGATGTTTTGAGAGCACCTGGGAGTGAACCTACTTTGCGCAGGTCTACGAGAGCTAGGTATCCTGTGGATAGGCTGAAATATGATGGATTTACAGCCATTCACTATGCATATATGGTCAAAGTGATACAGGAACCAGAACCCACTTCTTTTGAGGAAGCCATGGGAAAAGAAAAATGGGAGAAAGCCATGGATGAAGAAATGGATGCCCTGGAAGAAAATGCTACATGGGAGTTAGTACCTTTGCCTAAAGGTAAGAATGCAATTGGCTGTAAGTGGGTTTATAAGGGGAAGCACAATGCAGATGGTTCTGTGAACAGATACAAGGCAAGATTAGTAGTCAAGGGGTATGCACAAACATATGGCATTGACTATGAAGAAACATTCAGTCCAGTTGCAAGGATGGCAACTGTAAGAGCAGTCATTACTATGGCTGCATCAAAGGGATGGTCTTTACATCAGATGGATGTAAAGAATGCCTTCTTGCATGGTGATTTGCAAGAAGAGGTCTATATGGAGCAGCCACCAGGTTATGTGCATGCTGTTCATCCTGAGTTTGTTTGCAGGTTGAAGAAAGCCTTGTATGGCTTGAAGCAAGCACCTAGAGCATGGTCTGACAAGATAGGACAGTATCTTGTCACTATTGGCTTTCAGATTTCCAAGGCAGATTTCTCACTTTATGTGAGAAAAACAGAGAAAGGTATTATGCTACTTGTCATTTATGTTGATGATTTGATTATGACAGGTGACAGTGTTGAAGATATCCTTCATGTGAAAATGCTATTGAAGCAGAAGTTTGAAATGAAGGATTTGGGAGAGCTGCGTTATTTCTTGGGCATTGAGGTGATTAGATCACCAAGTGGGATACAGCTCTTGCAGAGGCAGTATGGATTGGACATGCTGTCCAAATATGGGATGACAGGCTGTAAGCCTATTTCAGTTCCTTTGGAGCAAAATGTGAAGCTGAGCACAGATGTAGGTGAGCTTCTAGAAGACCCTACTATGTACAGACGCATAGTAGGAAGTTTGATTTATATGACTATTACCAGGCCAGATTTGAGCTATGCTGTTGGATTGGTAAGTCAGTTTATGCAGGCTCCAAGGAAACCACATTTGGATGCGGCTAGACGCATACTCAGGTATGTGAAGTCCACATTGCAGTATGGACTATTTTATGAGACTAGGGTTCACATACAGGTGCATGGATACACTGATGCTGATTGGGCTGGTAGTATTTCTGATAGACGATCTACCAGTGGATATGTGTTCTCTTTTGGGAGTGCTGCAGTCACTTGGAGCAGCAAGAAACAGCCTACAGTTGCCTTGTCGAGCACAGAGGCTGAGTACAGGGGTGCAGCAATGGCTGCATGTGAGGTAGCTTGGTTGCATAAGCTACTTTATGATATGCATTAGTCTACAGATGGGCCAGTTGTCATTTATTGTGACAACATGAGTAGTATACACTTGGCAAATAACCCAGTCTATCATGCTAGAACAAAGCACATTGAGGTGCATTATCACTATGTGCGAGAGAGGGTTTTACTAGGTCTTATTGATCTAGTTTATGTCAGCACAGAGGATCAGGTAGCTGACATATTCACGAAGGCATTGGGCGCAGAGAAGCTGCGCAAGTTCAGAGACCTGCTTGGTGTGCAGGAATTGGGATTGAGCTCGAGGGGGAGTGTTGAGATATCGAGCTCCACTCGTGATACGCCAGGGTGACCGTTGTGTATTTATGTCACCGACTTGTCAGTTGCAGACGCGGTTGGTACACCGCCCATGAATAATAGCTACATGATAGCTATCCTTATCTACTCTAGTTTGTGGCTCAGTTAGTATGCCACCTTAGTTAGTTGAGTTTGGTTTGAGACCCATATAGAGGGTTCTTCTATTTCTTTGTACAAGAGTTCTTTTGGCTTACACAACTAAGAAGAGAAAAACTGTTTTCAGCCTCCACCCTTGTGTGTATTCCCCCATTGTGCAAGCAAGAAAGCTTCAAGCGAGACTCCTTCCTTCTCTCCCACAATCTTGACAAGTACTTCTTGAAGTGTGGATGCTCAAGGTGATGAATGACCTTTCCCATCCAATAGCCTTAGTATACATTGCAAGTTGAAGTTGGATCTTGAAAGACCTTCAAAGGTAGAAAGTCATATGACAGGCCCTACACATAATATGGTTTTGGCTTATTGAAATTTACTCTAATCTTAAACTCTACCCCTTGCAAGTCTGCTAAAAGGATTGTAGAGCCATTATTTTGTATGTGGGCCATCCCACTTGTGTTGTAACTTTCTTAGGAATAGCTCACAACGTGGATCATAGTATAGGACTAATTGAACCTTAGAAAATTTATATTTCTTGGCTCACAAATCATATAGCGCATTCATTTGCTTCTTCCCTACCTCTTGATGAAATGGAATCCGTAATATGATTTCATCAAGATGTTCTAAGGAAGGGAACCATTCTTGCATTGCTTCTACCTTACCTAAAGAGTGATTCAAAGTGAATCTCAGGATGGATAACTCAATCTATAAGGGCAAGACATACTCTTCCCCATATACTAATTTGAATGGGGTGTGGCATGTCACTCTTTTGGATGTTGTGTTGTAAGTCCAAACAACCACATAAAGTTTCTTATCCCAATCACATTTGCCCTCTCAAGCTCCAAAAAACCTAACTTTCAACTTGCAAAATAAATCAAATGATAAAGCTACACCTCCCAAATCTGTGATAGGGAGCAACTAATACTATGCATTGTTACAACCATGAAGACATAGAAAACCTCACCTCTCTTGGGAGCTTTTAACACTGGTGTTTTTGATAATCCATCTTAACATCCTTAAGTGACACTTTACATAGTTTTGTCCATTCAAAAATGTGGCTGTGTGGCAAGAGATTTGTTAGAGGCAATAAGTGCTTAGCCAATGTGTTAATGAACTGATGATGATATGCCATAGACAAAACAAAGCTGTGAACCTTACAAGAGTTGGTGCATGGGATCATGGTAACATCTACCTTTTTAGGATTAGTGGCAATGATAGTTGCACTTACAAATGGCCTAATAATAAACCATAGGGAACCATGAATATACACTTTCGAGGATTTAATGCTATACAATACTCACAACAATGGTCAAAGCACTTTCGACAAAGAATAATGAGCTACCTAACTACCGATCGTGGTAGTCCCTAAATTGTCTATAAAACCTTAAGGTCTTTAGGGGAGATATCAACAAATGTCTTGTTAGCCATCCTTTGCTAGGACCCATGAGCATTACATAGACCAAAAGCCGTGACATGGTACATAAAGGTACCAAAGATTGTAATGAATGTTTTTTTCAACTTATCCTCCTTAGTTATGGCCATTTGGTTGTAATTCGCAAAATAGTCCATGAAGGAGTATACCTATTACCTTGCCAACTAATCTAAAATCTAATCAATAAAGGGTAGAGAGTAGTAGCCCTTTATTGTCTACCTATGTAGCTCTTTAAAATCCACGCATAAGCATATTTGATTGTTCTTCTTCTTCCTTATCACAACTGATGAACACTATTCAATGTGTTTGATGAAAAAGATCAGACATGCCTTCCTCAATTACATCAATTCCTCAAACAAAGGCTCTCTTAGCTCAAAAGGTGTTCATATGACCTTGTGCCTCATAGGCTTGCTTCCTTCTTACAACAAGATTATATACATGGAAAAGTAAGGGGAATCCCCTTCAATTCATCATAGCTCCATGCAAATACATCTCTAAACTCTTGTAAGAGTACCACATAGCCTATGTGCTCATCATCTTCTAATATGGTGCCAAGCTTGATTAGGTAGGGATCATCAAGAGTTCAAAGATCCAAATCTATCACATCCGTGTCATGAATCCCATCTTTTGCCCCTACAGCTCATTCAAGCACACTTGGTATACTTCTCCCATGGTGAAACCCTCATTAGAACAACTAGAGCTAGAGGTTCCAATGGTAGAGGTTTCCTCAAGTGCCTCCCATTCCATAGTGGGGGGTAATGCCCTTTCATTCAATGGGTGCTTGAGATAAGCATTCAATATCGTCCTTTTTAGCCCACATCCAAAAATTCGTTGACTAGTTGGGATGTCCACTAAAAAATCCGAATGTAAGATCCACTACCATCCAAGTAACAATTTATAGCTTGGCCTCCCAGTAAATTGAATAACATAGAAATCAAGAATGCACTCAATAAGAGCTATAGTCACACAACTTGAGATACCATTCCTTTCAATTGCCTTAAATTATTATCAAACATTTTTAGGATAGCATTGTTATACTTTTGGATGGGTAGACCTAGCGTCTTCAATAAATCCATATTCATATTGTTTACGAATGAACATGGGTCTATCATTGCACTTTCAATCATGATGCCATCCATGTAAGCTTGCACCCTAGAGCAATGTTTTTCCACATGATCCCACCATTGATTATCCACTTGGTTGACACCAACATGCTCTGTAACGTTACTTGTTCATATGATTTTCTTGAATTCATTAACGAATATTAGATGACAATCTGACTAGCAAATTCACATCTAGTTTGACTTCACATAAAGCATTCACTACAAACTCCTGAAAGTTTTGTATTGCTTCGTCTCTTTCCACATTATCTGCTCTTTTTGTTTAGTAATGGCCTTAGCAACATCCTTCACTTTCAATTTGTGTTTGCTTTTAACCATAGGCTCCTCTAAAATACCATAATGTTTAAGAGGATCCACTTGGGTATTGGCATCTGTGACCTTCTTGTCAACCACACTAGGCTTAGGGTTAGCTTTTCTTGTACTAGGGTCATCCTTTTGATCCACTCTCACTTTTTGACCTCTTGCAACTACTCTAACATTGTTAGAAGCTGCATCCTCATTAATTGGAAGTGTCTTAACTAAGCTGACCCCACTAAGCATTTCCACTAGGGTGCCTTTTTCCCTTTACAAGATCTACTTAGGGCCCTTTCATTGAGCATTCCCATTATTTGCACAATGATTCATAGGCCTAGGTAGTTGACTACCTTGTTGTGGAGAGAACTGCTCCTACTCCAATAGGTATTGGCCATATGGCTTGACTTTCCACATATATCGTACTTCACATGAGGAAAATTCCATGGGAGGTGTTGATCACGACAACACTTGCAACTAAACTTTGCTGGACCCATATTGTTAGGCTTCCTAATGGTCATCAGGTTTTTCTAATGCTTCGAGAAATTAACATCCACAACAATCTACCTAGTAATGTTCCGTGATCATATAAGTGACTTCCTCTACAATATTGGATATAAAGGATTCATATCCAAAGGCTTCAAGAGCCACCCAATACTAGGTTTTAGGATTTGCAAAGGAGGTGTTACTTGCACAGAGATAGGGACATGCCCCCTACTCATAGAGATGTCATAGGCCTTGACTAGACCACATTTGGCATTGTAGGAGTAGGTAATTGGGAAAATCTTTGATTTAGAGCTCCTTGAATTTGAACCACTACGTTACTAGTAGGTAATGTAGGGAATAAATTTTAACATGTTAGCACCCCATTTGGTACCATCCTAGTGGACAGAAAGCTTGCCCTCTTGTTGCATAAGTAGCTTGAATTCTTGACTTGATCTCCTATGTTGCTATTATAACTACATCTAGATCATTTAGTGTAGTGTTTCTCAAGCATTTTTGGATCGTAAAATCCAACCCTCTCAAGAAGAACTACAACTAAGTAATAGGGGGTAGTTGAATGGTTTAACCCAAACAACGAAAAACTTCGTGTAGCTTCTTGGAGTATGCTTTTATACTCTCGTTAAATTCCCATCGATTCTCATTTAAGACATGCAGCCAATATTGGCTCCCCTTTTCAAGAGAGAACTCTCAACAAAATACAGTAGAAACCTTGTATATCAACAATTGAATTTACTACAAGTTGGTAATAACGATGACACACATTTCACTTCAAAGTCATGATGAAGAACATTGTGTGATGCACTTCCTCATTGATTTGACAATTGAACATAAGTTTAGGAAGTCTTTGATATGTAATTCTGCATCTTCATTTTGACTTTTGTTAAAGATAGGTAGCAAGCACCCTAAAACAGATAGAGTTACTCTAATAGCTAGGATTTGAATTGCTTGAGAGGGTGACGATTGTGCCATCCCTGTGAATATATGAATAGGCTTAGGAGAGACAACTATGGTGCTACTAACATCACCACTAGGTGGTGGATTCAATCCACCACTTTGATAAGTCCTCAAAGGAGTAGATCACCCAACTTTAGGTGTTAAGAATAAACTACAAGTTTTGTGTATGCTAGGAATACTCTTACTCTATGAGGGGCTGTAAAACCCCTAACTTAAGGGATATATGACTAGTACGGTCCAAGAAGTATTTGCAAAAACATATTGCATGTCTCCTTAGTTGTTCTTCATGCTACTCTCATTCGATTTGAGAGGTCTCTAGCTTAGGTAAGTTACTCATAAATATATGTGTGCATCATGTGGGTTCAAAATAATGTGTTTTTAAAAAACTATTTTTATACATTTTTTACATAAAAAAGGGTGTAATATAAAGGGGTTATTTACAGATTGAATAGAAAAGGGTTATGTTTTATTTAGGAAAAATTCACAGATATAATGATATTTATAAATAGGCCTTGAACGCACGTGATGTAGAGGATATACATATAGTAACTTCCTTGGGGTCTCTAGCCTACATTCACATTCTTGTCTTAATAAATTCCTCTCCACTTTTGGGGGAAGAGGCATGTATTCAAGTATCGAGTCTTAGATTCTTATAGGATTCTTAAAGACTCTTGGAAAATGCACCACCTAGAGAGACCTAAAATGGGCATGACAACAGCTCACACACACTCTAAGCTCATTATCAAACCTCACACAACTAGCCCCCACAACCCTACAACCAGGAGAGATTGGTTACAACTAGGAGAACTCTCTCTAGACACTAATATATTGTGTTTATAGTCTACTATCTAACTACCTATCCCGAATTCCAAACAAGAGTATCCAACATAAGGTGTCTAACACACCACATAAAAACATAACACAAGATCCTCCTCGGGTTGCTTATTGTGGTCTCTAATCACAATAGTATTGACCCAGTTAGGGATTGGTCTATTGATCCTTGTCTTTTTTCATAGATTGATACAGTTTCTCAACGTAGCCTCACTAAGTTCCAATTGAACCCTTGTATTTGGATGGCTTGAGTTTCCTCACACACTTAGTCAATATGAAGACAAGTGCTATGTGTCGGTGTGTGCAAAATAATGCTTGCATGCATAAAGTGAATAAAAAGTGCACAAGCATTATTAATATGAAAATCAATGTATGTAGCAAACGATCTTTCCATATTTTCTCATGAATATGCTCTAGTGATATTGGATGTCGCTACACAAACTCACACGGCACTGAGTATCCCAATTCATGCTATCCTAGAGTAAACAAATAAAAAAAGAATTTCCTATACATGATATACATAAGAATTTGATCAGTTTTAGTAATATTTATCATAATTTTAATCACTTGATACACTTAGAATGCAATGGATGGCATGGGGGCCAACCTCATGCTACCAAACTGATAAGAACCCTTGTTTCTTGATATTTTGAGAATGAATGTGAGATGTTTTTATATTTTATGGTTTCTCAAATCATCCTTAGCATGCTACTAATTATTGGTAGTTTTTGTTAGAATATGTGGGATCTAGAGGATGACAGATGCGGAAGCTATGGAGGTTGGAAGAGAAAGAGTGAGTTCATGAAGACATTGGCATGACTGATTGTTACACAAGTGAATTAGGTTCCAAGATGGAAGCTTGGACTCATAAACACAATCTTGTGTATTGATGACTGACAATGACACAGAGACTTTACTGAAGGACAAAAGTACTATGACATTGCATTAGAAAAGAGAGCAAGTACAATGCTTTATAGGAAACTAGATGGTAGCACTTCCACTATGCATATGGGATTCTAGTCCTAAGCCCTCACTGCTCCTTCTAAAGAGACTGAAGTAGGTGTGATTGCAAACATCTCAACACCCCTCCTCAATCACAATCAGAAAGTACAAAGTGTGTAGAGGCTTTTGTGAAAGCAACACCTGCAAAGTGTGGAAACACCATAAACATGGCAAAACACCAGAGGCTATCGCAGAAAAGGCTAAGTGTGGGTACCACAAATATGGTGGACATCCAGAGGCTGTAACAGGGGCCTCATAAAGTGTACAGAGGTTGTAGTACAAGGCTACATGAGGAGTTTATAAGTTTATGTCTGAAGCATTAGGGCTAGGTAATATAAGACTAAAAAAGTCTATCCAAATAGAAGGACTGATGAGGTTTGTCCTTCTCTTGGTGGTTTTCTTCTTCTTCTTCTTTTGCTCCATATTCTTTTTCTTCTTTAACAGCAACTAGATAGAACTTCTCGATGTGTCCGGTCCTTTTGTAGAAGTCACAAAAAAGCTTATCCTTCTTGCCTTTGTACCTATTGCCAACATATAATGCTTGTTCATCTCTATAGGTGCTTGGTTCTTCCTTAGTTTTTAGCTTCTTTTCCTTCTCTAACAGTAATCCCTAGATATCAACAAGCTCAGGGTTTGGCATATTGATTAGAGTTGTTGACACATTATTATATTTAGGAGCTGAACTTTTGCGCATAACAGCAATGCAAACATTTTCTTCCATTTTAATGTTGATTCCTGCAAGCTGGGTTAGAAGTCCTTCCATGTAATTTAGATGTGTGGCAAGTGATGTGCTAGACTTAATTTCAAGCCTGAAAAATTCAATCAAGAGACCATACTTTGATGAGTTAGATTGTGCACCAAACAAAGTGTCAAGTCTCTTCTATGTATCATGTGAAGTATCACAGTTATCCATATGGTGGATATAGCTATTGTCTAGTTCCAGTTTGATAATGGCCTGAACCTTATCATTATTCTTTTGCCAAGTGACTGTAAGATCTGTATCACAAGGCTTCTTTTCTTTTCCAGTGGTAATGGCCTAGAGACCCTTCTTCATAAGGATGAGTTTGATGTAGGTTTGCCATGTGTGAAACTTGACTCCTTTGAAGCGAGCTATTGGAGAGTCTTTTCCCATGTTGGATTTGCAAGGTAGTAGCGAATCAACTCCAAAATTCTCAGATTTTATTAGTGGAAGAGCAGATTACAATGTGTCAAGAGACACAAGTAATGATAGTGTGAAAACACACTATGTAAAGACTATGTCTGAGTGGATGTCGAACTTGAATCTTCTTAGTTCGGGGTCGTCAATCCTTATTCAATCTTTCCAGGTCCTTCCCCTTCTTGATTTGATGCTGGGATAGTAGAATAGAGTGGCAATGGGTTGCTTTAGTGTTGAGATATCGAGCTCCACTCGTGATACGCCAGGGTGACCGTTGTGTATTTATGTCACCGACTTGTCAGTTGCAGACGCGGTTGGTACACCGCCCATGAATAATAGCTACATGATAGCTATCCTTATCTACTGTAGTTTGTGGCTCAGTTAGTATGCCACCTTAGTTAGTTGAGTTTGGTTTGAGACCCATATAGAGGGTTCTTCTATTTCTTTGTACTAGAGTTCTTTTGGCTTACACAACTAAGAAGAGGAAAACTGTTTTCAGCCTCCACCCTTGTGTGTCTTCCCCCATTGTGCAAGCAAGAAAGCTTCAAGCGAGACTCCTTCCTTCTCTCCCACAATCTTGACATGGTATCAGAGCCTTGTTCGTGGTAAGGAGCTCAAGAAAGCAAGCCAAGCTCGCGGTGTTTTGGTAAGAGGAGCAGTGTTGCTTTCATTTTTTGTTTTGGGAGCAGATCTCTGTAGGTAGCACAGCCGGAAATTGCAGGAGTGCATTGTCTCAGGTTGAGACGCCCTTCGCGCTGAAGCAAAAGGGCAGTATATGCTGCGGGAGAGAGCTTTAGCTCTTGGCGACCCTGTTTTTTTGATTTGAGGCCATTTCGGGGCCTGTTTTGAAGGCGGAAGTTTTCTGCACGCACTCAGGAAAAGACCCTATTTTATGCTGTGCGACCACTGTTCTACAGGTCGGTGAAAAGTTACTGTAGAGATTGCATCGTATGCTTGTGCGCAGAGACATTGGGAGTTTCAGAATCATCATTGGTTCCTGTTTATGCAAAATCGTCACTAGGAAGTGACTGTGTGGTCAAATACCACTTTCGCCAGTTTTGCAGATTTGCCCTTGTGAGGCTGAAGCTGTGGTTTTTGCAGTGACAGAATTTTTTGCAGTCTTCTGTAATGGCATCTGATTCTCTTTCACAGATTGTCACTGAAAAGCTTGACAAGAACAACTTCCAGGCATGGAAGTTTAGAATGACGAATTTCCTTATGGGAAAAGGATATTGGGAATTTGTTGCAGGAAATGAAGAAGAACCAGTTCTTCCTGATGTTCCCAATCAACAACAAATGCAGGCATTTAAAACATGGCATGAGAGAGCCAGGAAAGTTATGTATTGGCTGTCTATCAGTATTTCAGACTCTATGATTGTGCATATTCAGGATGCAAGTACGCCAAAGGAGGCATGGGATACTTTGTCAAAAATGTATAGCACAAATACGCAAGCCAGGAAAATGCAGCTCAAGCAAGAGTTGCATAATGTGCAAAGAGAAAGTATGAGCATCAACGACTACCACATGAAGGTGAAGAAGATTGCAGATGCACTTGCTTCCATTGGGTCGCCAGTGGAAGATGATGATTTAGTTTCCGTGACCTTGAATGGTCTAGGAAAGGATTATGCACAGTTTCGGACATCCATTTCAGTTCGTGAAAGATTTCCTGATTTTGAGGAGTTGATTGCTCTTCTAATTTCTGAGGAACAGAGAAATGGTGGTGCATCTTCTTCAGGAGGAACTTCAAAAGAAGCTGTCTTCTACTCAAATGCTGGAAGAGGTAGAGGCAGAGGTAGAGGAGGCCGATTTGGAGGCCGTGGCAGAAATCAGAATATGCAGCAAACTCAAGAAAACCAGTCCTATGGAGGAGGACGTGGTAACTCTAGAGGCAGGGGGAGCCAAAGAGGTCGTGGTGGATGTCAAAGAGGCCAAAATGCAAACAGTAATGTTGAATGCTACTACTGTGGTAAAATGGGTCATATGGCTAAAGACTGCTATAAAAAGCAGAATGACATCATGAATGGAAAACTGCAACAAGGGAATTATGCATCTTCTAGTAGACAGGGTGATGACAGAAATGAGCATTTGTTCATGGTGCAGCACATGAACAATTCTATGACAAGTGCAGAAGAAAGCAATGATGTATGGTATGTTGACTCAGGTGCATCAAACCACATGACAGGTCATGCAGAATGGATGGAGGATGCAAGGAAAATGGAAAAACCAAGATTTGTGGAGACTGGTGATGATACTGCACATCCTATTGTGCAGATTGGAAAAATTCCCTTGTCTATGCAGGGTGGGAAAAAGAAATACCTGTCCGATGTATTTCATGTCCCGAATATCACCAAGAATCTGGTTTCAGTTGGTCAAATGGTTGAACAGGGCTTGCAGGTCAGATTTAATCCTCATGGATGCTTTGTTGAGGATATGAAAAATAAAGGTCGCTTGATAGCAAAAGGAAAGAAGAAGGGCAGAATGTTTACATTGGATGCAGACATGTCTGAATTGAGTGCAGCAATGTTTGCACATGGGACCGGTGTAGTTGCAGATATTGATATCTGGCATAAACGCATTGGTCATGTTAATGTACAGCGACTTAAATCAATGCAGGCCCAAAATATTGTTGCAGGATTGCCCAAATTCAAGGTTGCAGAAATGCATAAGGTATGTGAAGCCTGTCAGTTTGGAAAACAGGCAAGGAAACCATTTCCTAGACATGTTCAAGAGAGTGAGAAGCCATTGGAATTAATTCACTCTGATGTGTGGACAACTAAAGCTGCATCTCTTGGAGGCTGTCATTATTTTGTCAGTTTTATTGATGACTATAGTAGAAAAATTTGGGTGTATTTTATGAAATAGAAAAGTGAAGTTTTTGGGCATTTCAAAACTCTTAAAGCTATGGTTGAAAAAGAAACAGGCTTGCAGATAAAATGCCTAAGGTCAGATGGAGGGGGAGAGTACCTCTCAAATGAGTTTGCAAAGTTCTTGCAGGAGCATGGCATAAAGCAGCAATATTCATGCAGTTATACCCCACAACAAAATGGAATTGCAGAAAGGAAAAACAGGCATATTGGAGAGGTATCTCGTGCCATGCTAAATGAAAAAGACTTGCCAGATTTTTATTGGGCTGAAGCAGTTGCTACAACAGTCTACATAATGAACAGGACTCCCACTGCAGCAATACATGGAATGACTCCAGAGGAGAGGTATACTGGTAGGAAACCAGATATTTCTCATTTGAAAATTTTTGGTTGCATTGCCTATGTACATGTGCCAGATGAGCTGAGATCCAAGTTGGATCCAAAAGCTGAGAAGTGCATCTTTATTGGTTACTCTCTACAGCAAAAAGGGTATAGATGCTATAACCCTTCTACTCGTAAGTTTACAGTGAGCAGAGATGTTGTTTTTGATGAGATGAGTAGCTGGTATAAACCAGTAAATGTGATTGATGATGAAGATGCACAAAATGGTAATGCTACACAGAATTCACAGCAGCAGTCACAAAATATTAGTGGACCTGGAGCGTCCCCTAGCAGTGGTTCACATTCTTCGCCATGGACAGGCAGATTGAGATCAGGAGAATCTTCTCAAAGCAATGCAGATAGTGGTATGCAGGTATCACGAAAAGGAAAAGAGAAGGTTGATCAGCCCATGTTTGATGTGAATGCAGGTCACTCTTATGTGGATGGTGAATCCAGTGGCTCAGAACAGAGCATTGATGATGAGTTGGGTATTCCTTCTATTGTTACACCTGGAGTAAGGAAGACCAGGGATGTTTTGAGAGCACCTGGGAGTGAACCTACTTTGCGCAGGTCTACAAGAGCTAGGTATCCTGTGGATAGGCTGAAATATGATGGATTTACAGCCATTCACTATGCATATATGGTCAAAGTGATACAGGAACCAGAACCCACATCTTTTGAGCAAGCCATGGGAAAAGAAAAATGGGAGAAAGCCATGGATGAAGAAATGGATGCCTTGGAAGCAAATGCTACATGGGAGTTAGTACCTTTGCCTAAAGGTAAGAATGCAATTGGCTGTAAGTGGGTTTATAAGGTGAAGCACAATGCTGATGGTTCTGTGAACAGATACAAGGCAAGATTAGTAGTCAAGGGGTATGCACAAACATATGGCATTGACTATGAAGAAACATTCAGTCCGGTTGCAAGGATGGCAACCGTAAGAGCAGTCATTGCTATGGCTGCATCAAAGGGATGGTCTTTACATCAGATGGATGTAAAGAATGCCTTCTTGCATGGTGATTTGCAAGAAGAGGTATATATGGAGCAGCCACCAGGTTATGTGCATGCTGTTCATCCTGAGTTTGTTTGCAGGTTGAAGAAAGCCTTGTATGGCTTGAAGCAAGCACCTAGAGCATGGTCTGACAAGATAGGACAGTATCTTGTCACTATTGGCTTTCAGATTTCCAAGGCAGATTTCTCACTTTATGTGAGAAAAACAGAGAAAGGTATTATGCTACTTGTCATTTATGTTGATGATTTGATTATAACAGGTGACAGTGATGAAGATATCCTTCATGTGAAAATGCTATTGAAGCAGAAGTTTGAGATGAAGGATTTGGGAGAGCTGCGTTATTTCTTGGGCATTGAGGTGATTAGATCACCAAGTGGGATACAGCTCTTGCAGAGGCAATATGGATTGGACATGCTGTCCAAATATGGGATGACAGGCTGTAAGCCTATTTCAGTTCCTTTGGAGCAGAATGTGAAGCTGAGCACAGATGCAGGTGAGCTTCTAGAAGACCCTACTATGTACAGACGCATAGTAGGAAGTTTGATTTATATGACTATTACCAGGCCAGATTTGAGCTATGCTGTTGGATTGGTAAGTCAGTTTATGCAGGCTCCAAGGAAACCACATTTGGATGCGGCTAGACGCATACTCAGGTATGTGAAGTCCACATTGCAGTATGGACTATTTTATGAGACTGGGGTTCAGATACAGTTGCATGGATACACTGATGCTGATTGGGCTGGTAGTATCTATGATAGACGATCTACCAGTGGATATGTGTTCTCTTTTGGGAGTGCTGCAGTCACTTGGAGCAGCAAGAAACAGCCTACAGTTGCCTTGTCGAGCACAGAGGCTGAGTACAGGGGTGCAGCAATGGCTGCATGTGAGGTAGCTTGGTTGCATAAGCTACTTTATGATATGCATCAGTCTACAGATGGACCAGTTGTCATTTATTGTGACAACATGAGTAGTATACACTTGGCAAATAACCCAGTCTATCATGCTAGAACAAAGCACATTGAGGTGCATTATCACTATGTGCGAGAGAGGGTTTTACTAGGTCTTATTGATCTAGTTTATGTCAGCACAGAGGATCAGGTAGCTGACATATTCACGAAGGCATTGGGCGCAGAGAAGCTGCGCAAGTTCAGAGACCTGCTTGGTGTGCAGGAATTGGGATTGAGCTCGAGGGGGAGTGTTGAGATATCGAGCTCCACTCGTGATACGCCAGGGTGACCGTTGTGTATTTATGTCACCGACTTGTCAGTTGCAGACGCGGTTGGTACACCGCCCATGAATAATAGCTACATGATAGCTATCCTTATCTACTGTAGTTTGTGGCTCAGTTAGTATGCCACCTTAGTTAGTTGAGTTTGGTTTGAGACCCATGTAGAGGGTTCTTCTATTTCTTTGTACTAGAGTTCTTTTGGCTTACACAACTAAGAAGAGGAAAACTGTTTTCAGCCTCCACCCTTGTGTGTCTTCCCCCATTGTGCAAGCAAGAAAGCTTCAAGCGAGACTCCTTCCTTCTCTCCCACAATCTTGACATTTAGGTGGCAGGAGAGAGAAAATGATGAGATTTTTGAGCTTAGGTGAAAATGGCTATGGAGTCACAATTAGGGTTTCTAGGGGCAGCCTGGTTTTTCTTACATTGCAGGAACTATATTTGATCATTTTGAAAACTTTTTATATGCAAATGAAGCTTGATTGATGGGCTTCAAAAGCCCTATGGTGGTTTTCAACATTGCGGAGGACTGTAGCCATAGCGTCAGTGGTACAAACAACAAAAGGTGCATTCTGGGCAGCGATCTGCAAGAACAATAATTTTGGGCTCAGTGATGAGTGATGTTGAGGTTTTATGGGCTAGGGAGGAGCACCTTGAGTTTAGGAATGATCCTCTAGAAGAAAGAAAGAGGAGATATTGCTTGGATTGAGAGTGTTGAGATGGCAAGTTCAACATGTGCGGACATTGATGATGGACCTCCTGGCTAGATGATCCAGCATAAGTGAACACATAGCCAGAAGTGGACTTCCTACTATCTGCATGTCCTGCATAGTTGGAGTCAGTGTAACCCATGACCCCTATATCTTGGCTGCCATAGCATATAGACATATCTGTAGTGCCCTTCAGGTACCTCATGATACCTTTCACGACATCCCAATGCTTCTTGCCAGGTGTAGCCATATAACGCACCACAACACCAACTGCATGCACAATATCTGGACGAGTGGCTATCATGGCATACATGAGACTACCCACTACTGATGCATAAGGGATCTTGGCCATCTCAACCCTTTGCTCATTTGTCTGCGGACAATCGGCCTGTGAAACCCTCACATGAGAAGGCAAAGGATAGCCCGCAGGCTTTATGTCCTGCATGCGGAAGCGCTCAAGGACTTTATGGATGTACTCCCATTGTGAGAGATACAAAAGCCCCTGATGCCTATCATGCTTAATGCGCATCCCAAGAATATGTGAAGCCTGTCCTAGATCCTTCATCTCAAAGCTCTTCTTGAGCTGAGCTTTCAGAGCATCAAGCTCTGCATGAGCTCTCCTTGCTATCAGCATGTCATCAACATAGAGAACCAAAATCAGTAAACTGCCATCACGGGCTTTCTTTTGTAAAGACACGGATCCATAGCACTCCTGTTGTAGCCCTATAATGACTACATAAAGGCATCAAACTTATGATACCATTCCCTAGATGCCTGCTTCAAGCCATAAAGACTCTTCTTCAATTTGCACACTAGGTGCTCCCTGCCATGTTTTGCAAAGCCCTTAGGCTGCTCCATATAGATCTCGTCATGCAAATCCCCATGCAAGAATGCAGTCTTAACATCCATCTGATAAAGATCCAAGTCAAGTTGCACGACCAAGGACAAGACCAAGCGTAGGGTAGTCATCTTGACGACATGAGAGAAGACCTCATCAAAGTCAACTCCATGCTCCTGCTTAAAACCCTCAGCTACAAGTCTAGCCTTATAGGCCAGCTTGGGGTGCCCAGGGGTACTTTTCAGCTTGTACACCCATTTGCATGGCAAAGCCTTTTTGCCCTTAGGCAAGGCAACAAGATCCCAAGTCATATTCCTATGCAAGGAGTCCATCTCAGACTGCATAGCCCTCTCCTAGGAGTGACTGTCACCCCTGCGCATAGCCTCATCATAGGTGAGAGGCTCTCCTGCATCCGTCAACAAGACATACTGCATAGAGGGCTCATAGCGATCAGGTGGACATCTATCTCTAGTAGACCGTCTCACCGCAGGCTCTGCTGCCTGCCCAACTGCCTGCTATCCAACACCTTGGCCCTGTGTAGGAACTACTGCAGGCTGTACTATTGGCTGTGCTGGAGCCCGAGCTCCTTCTGAAAGATCACTCTACGGATCTCAACCACCTTCTCAGGCTGCTTATGCATTTTGTGTTCATGGAAAACTACATCATGGCTGCATACTATTTTTCGAGCCTGCGGATCCCATAGGCGATAGCCCATCTCTCCTGAATCACCATAGCCAAGAAAGATGCATTTAATGCTCTTTGGATCCAACTTACTCCTCTTGTCCTTGGGCACATGGCAGAATGCTTCATATCCAAAGACACGGAGATGCGCATAAGAGGGTGGATTACCAGCCCAAACTTCCTTTGCAACCTGGAAATCCAAACCACTAGAAGGTGATCGGTTTATGACATGCACTGCCGTACTAACTACCTCAGCCCAAAAGCTTTGTGGTAGGCCTGCATGGCTAAGCATAGAGCTCACACGCTCCTAAATAGTCCTGTTCATGCACTCAGCCAAACCATTCTGGGGTGGGGTGTAAGGGGCGGTCAACTGACGCTTAATACCCCTGTCATCATACAACTGCTCAAAAGCACGTGCAACATATTCTCCCCCATTGTCAGTCCTAAGGCATTTCAGCCTATACCCAGTTTGGTTCTCAACAAGAGCAAGCCAACGCTGAAAGACTACCAAGACATCGGACTTCTGCTTTATGGGAAAGCCCGCACTTTCCTAGAAAAATCGTCAATGAAGGTAACAAAGTACTTCGCGCCACCCATAGACATACAAGGCATGGGCCCACAAACATCGGAATGCACCAAAGCTAGGGGCTCACTCATGCGTGGCCTACCCGATTTCTTATGCATAGACCTATTCTGTTTACCATAAAGACAATGATCACACGAGTCAAAACATGCATAGTTTAAAGGCTGAAGATACTGCAAACCAGAAAGCATTTTCATTCCCTTCAAAGACATGTGCCCCAAACGGGCATGCCAAACTGATACATGTGGGATAGAACCCACTAACAAAACATGATCAACTGTAGGACCATCCACTACAAGAGGATAGAGGCTACTAGCCTTGACACCTCTGGCTAGTACAAGTCCGCCTTTGGTAATCTTCCAGGCAGAGTCTCCAAAAACAATGTGAAACCTTGCATCATCCAGCTGACCTACAGACATAAGTCTGTGCGTAAGCGCAGGTACATGACATACATCCCTGAGCACAAAAGAACTGCCAGTGGAAAACTACAACTGTATGTCACCACTGCCCACAATAGCCAAAGGCCTATCATCTCCAAGCCTTTTACTGACCTTGATACAGTGCAGTAGGAGTGGAACCACTCACGATAAGGTGTCACATGAAAAGACGCGCCTGAATCCAAAAGCCAACACTGTGCATATATGCTAGGAGTCTTAGTCAACTGTGAGCTATCAGATGAACTAGTTGCCAAGATAAACTCATCACCGTTAGATGGCTCCTCAGCCTGCGTAACATTGATCTCTTCGATCTTTACACTGGACTTCGCAGGTACAATACTACGATCAGAAGACTTTTCCTGCACTTTATCCTTGCCCTTGTCCTTGCACTTCTCATTGCACAACTCATGACACTGTGGTCTGATATGGCCCTTTTTCCCACAATGATGGCAAGTGACATTAGCATTGCGCCCACGCGACTTACTATGAGACTTTCCACGAGATTTGGACTGACCCTTTTGAGAGTCACGGCCACAGCCATTCCCACGGTCATTCTTGTCATTCTTGCCTCTAACTATCAAAGCATGAGAAACACGAGAGACATCCAAGTTCTTCATGTTGATCTCTTCCTGCAGAAGAGCACTCTCTACATTAGACAATTTCAGCTCAGTAGCAGGAGCACACAAGGCAGTACGAAAGACATCCCACGACTCTCCAAGAGTCCAAAGCAAAAAGAGTGGGGTCACCTCATTGGAAAATGTGATACCCTGCGATGTCAGATTCTTCAAGATCACATGGAACTGGCTCAAATGAGCAGGCATCATCGCATTCTCCTTCATGCGCAGATCCATGAGCTGCTTGAGCCAATACATTTGACTAGCCGGGCACTTCTTATCATAAAGATTCTTGATCTTTTCCCATAACTGCCATGCGGTTTGTGCCTCATCCACTACATTGTAATGAACCTGCTTAGTCAGAGAGAGTATGATTGTGGACTTACAGTATGCATCCAAGTCAAACCAGTCATCATTGCTCATACCTATGGCTGCTGCCCGCTTAATTGAAGTGGCTTTACATGGTTCTTCTATATCAAGACCTGCCAAATGTGGCTCTTCCAATAGCCATAGTTGGTACCATCCAACTTCACATTATTAAATATGGCATTATCAGTCGAAGACGAAGCCATAATGCAGGCTGTAAATGCAGTGTTAGTTCAAAAACTGCTTGTTGTTTTCTACTGTAAATAGACAAAAAACCACTAAATCCAAGGCCAAAATGACTGGGAAACTGACTGAGAAGATGTTTCCCACCAAGTACGAGGTACAGTACACCAAATCAAGACATTTTAGCATGAAAAATACAGCTTAGTCCACCAATAAATGCTTGCTGTAATAAATTGCAGACCTGCAAATAATGAGAGCAAACTGTCCCAAAACTGGATCCAAAGTCAACTAGAAAGTGCTAGGTCCAAAGTCGGCATGAAAAGGACAAAGCAAAGCCAAATGACAATGAAAATACATGAGCTTAACACCGAGACATATCAAATAGCATCTGCCAGTAAGAGGCACACCCCCAGACAATCTAGGCAAGATGTACCGGCAACTGCCAAAACTTGACACAAATAGGTGTCTGCCCAAAATGAAAGTGGATACAAAGCAAGAGACTCAGCTCATAAGAAATCCGGAGACCAAGACATACATCAATGCAACATCCAAAGGTTGGAGGGTAATCCCAAAGTCTCAAAAGACATGTGCTCAAAGTCGTAAGCTGCTCCAAGACGTGAACTGCTCAAAGTCGATCATGCATACACTATGCTCCCACTGGCACAAACGGCGTACAGGCGAGCTAAAGATCTCAAACAACCCAAGACAAAGTACTAGTGACAAGTGACCAAGTCAATGCGTCAGACGCATCCAAGAGAGCATGACATACATGAAGCAACTGTCGTAGCAACCATTGAGCAAGACATAATCCCAATGGAAAGATCTCTATCAAGTCAATACATCCAGTAGCAACCCAAAGTCAATATCCCTATGAGTCGTAAGTGCTCAAAACATCCAAATCGGAGCTTGAAAATATCTGTCAAGTATGGACAAACTAAGAGGCATCAACCACGGACCAAAGCATGTAATGCATAGAGCTTATCCGTCAAGTACAGACAATAGGCATAAGCGGCCCAAATGCCAGTCAAGTTGACCAAATTTCCAATGACAAACCAATAACAATGGAGCAAATGTGATGCTCAAAAGCATTTCGGAATCATGATCATGAGTTCAAAGTCGATCCCCAAAGTGTAATACATCATGGCATAACCCATAGCATACATCCGGTATCAATAGAGAAGCAATATATGTGACAAATGAGCTTCAGCCCGCTCATGTATAGTAGCTCTAAACAGTCCAAAATTGTCAATTTCTAGCCCAACAACAATGCCAAATCATGGGCAAATCAAATGCATACATTCCCAAGACATTCGGGCATCAAGTAGGCGCATACAGGCATCAAATAGCACAACTGGAATGGAGTGTAATTAACAAATGCTAATGCCAATGTTGCTACCCTATTTTCAGCCTGTTATGAGAGTTTATAACAGTCCTAAATTTGAAGAAATCAGCCCCGAATGATCAAGACCAATGCCCAAAGCTTGAATGACATCAAACATGAAGTCTAATAGCCCTCTTGATCAAGGTAGAGAGTAAGAAGCAATGGCCAAGTGTGGAGCTGAAGTAGACGAGTGCTAATAACCTGGAAACATGGCACAATTTGCCCTGTTGGTGTTGAACCTGCTGTTGCTCTACGTGGGATAAAAGGGGGTAATGGGGGGTTCAAGAAGGGCCTATCAAAGGCCTATGACAAGCCTCTTTGAGCCTTGATAGGTGTAAGGCACAATATGAGGGGAATAAGCTTCAAGGGTTTGAAGCCATGGCTGCCCTTGCTGTTTGCAACCTGTAGACTGAAATAAAACCCTAAAAGAATAATCAAATACCTCAATACCAATGCCTTGAAGGTGCCTCAATAGGCCGGGAAGGTGATCGGGAAGCCGGGGAGTGACGGGAGCTCAGGGAGATCGGATATGGCTGCCAGGATGGAGATCCAATGCAAGAAGGGAGTCGATGCGAAGCTAAGCAAGCACCGAGAAGAGCTCGAGCAATCGAAAGCCAAGCTCTGATACCAGTTGAAAGGGATGAGAGGATCGAAAGACCATGCACGAGCTATGGCGGAGAGCAAGAGCAAGAAAAGAGAGAGAGAGACAAATGGGAACTCCAATGGTCACAATGTGTGACCGGGCCTTCCTTTATTCACTAGTCACGGAAAGAATAAAGAATAAGTGTGATGGTGATGGGCACCCACCACCTGCAGTGTGCAGTGGTGGGTACTATCAGTGTAGTAATACACGGGGTGGCACGGCGGAGGCGCCTTTACCCCAACACAACTCTCTCTCTCTCTCTCTCTCTCTCTCTCTCTCTTCTTCTTCTTCTTCTCTTCACCTTCTCTCTCACTCCCTTTTCTTCTTCTTTTCTTCTCTCCTTCTCCTACTCTCTCTCTTCCTCTTCTTCTACTCTGTCTCTTCCTCTCCTTCTACCTCTTCTTCTTCTTCTTCTACTTCTCTCTTCTCTCCTTGCACCTCTTCTACTTCTTCTTATACTTCTCTCTTCTCTCCTTCTACCTCTTCTACTTGTTCTTCTCTTCTTCTCCTTCTCTCTCTCTCTCTCCCTCTTTCTCTCCTTCTCTTCTTCTCCTTCTCTCCCTCCTTCTCTTCTTCTCTCCCTCTCCTCTGCTTCTTCTTCTCTCCCTCTCCTCTCCATCTTCTACCTCTTTTTCTCTTCTTCTTCTTCTCTCTTCTCTCTCTCCTTCTCTTCTTCTCTCCCTCTCCTCTTCCTCTTCTACTTCTTCTCTCCCTCTCCTCTTCCTCTTCTCTCTCTCCTTCTCTTCTTCTCTCCTTCTTCTCTTTTCTGCTCACGGGGGCCCGCAGCTGACTGGCGATCCAGGAGGGGGGGTGGCTTCAATCGGAAGCCCCAGGGGCTACTACTGCTGCCGCAGGGAGGAGGTGATGAGCACGAGGGGAGGAGTGCAGCTGCCTATCGTCGTCCAGGGGGGTGCTATGTGAAGCCGAGGGAGGGGGAGGAAACTCCTTTTATAGGAGGGAGAGGAGGTGGGCATGGCCGCCACCCCTCCCACACCTGGGGGCTTGCATGCCCCCCAATACTGTCACATCACTCCCTCTCTCTCTCTCCTTGACGTGCTGTCGATGGGGAGAGAGAGGGGGATAAAAAAAATTGAACTAAACTTAATAATTTTTTTTTTCAATTAAGGGGCGGGAGTTCCAATGGGGAGGCAGGGGGATATTACAACCTCTCCCCCTTAGAGGAATCGAGATGTCCTCATCTCGAGAGGACCTGGGGGTAATGTTGGTTGAGAGTATCTTCATCCATCCAGGTGGCATCCTCTTCGGAATAATCTTTCCACTGGATGAGGTATTCTCTCAAGGTCCTTGACATCAAATGCCTCTCCTTGATATCTAGGACTCTATCATGCCGTAGCTCAAGGACTGCTTGGCTAGGCATTACAATTTGTTGGTTATCAAGTACATGATTCGGATTAGGCAGATACTTTTTCAATAGGCTATCGTGGAATACATTATGAATCTTTAGGGTTGCGGGTAGCTGTAGTCTGTAAGCATTAGGCCCTAGGCACTTAGTGATCTTATAAGGTCCACAATACCTCGGACTTAGCTTCTTGTACTCTCCCAAGGACAATGAAGTCTGTTTAGGGCGTATGCGGATGAAGACCATATCATCTTCAACGATGGATCTGTCTGTCACGATTGTGGGAGAGATGGAAGGAGTCTCACTTGCAGCTTTCTTGCTTACACAATGGGGGAATACACACAGAGGTGGAGGCTGAAAACAGTTTTTCTCTTCTTAGTTGTGTAAGCCAAAAGAACTCTAGTACATAGAAATAGAAGAACCCTATATATGGGTCTCAATCCAAACTCAACTAACTAAGGTGGCATACTAACTGAGCCACAAACTAGAGTAGATAAGGATAGCTGTCATCTAGCTATTATTCATGGGCGGTGTACCAACCGCATCTGCAGCTAACAAGTCGGTGACATAAATGCACAACGGTCACCCTGGCATATCACGAGTGGAGCTCGATATCTCAACACTCCCCCTCGAGCTCAATCCCAATTCCTGCACACCAAGCAGGTCTCTGAACTTGCGCAGCTTCTCTGCACCCAATGCCTTCGTAAATATGTTAGCTACCTGATCCTCTGTGCCGACATAAACTAGATCAATAAGACCTAGTAAAACTCTCTCTCGCACATAGTGATAATGCACCTCAATGTGCTTTGTTCTAGCATGATAGACTGGGTTATTTACCAAGTGTATACTACTCATGTTGTCACAATAAATGACAACCGGCCCATCTGTAGGCTGATGCATATCATAAAGTAGCTTATGTAACCAAGCTACCTCACATGCAGCCATTGCTGCGCCCCTGTACTCAGCCTTTGTGCTCAACAAGGCAACTGTAGGCTGTTTCTTATTGCTCCAAGTGGTTGCAACACTCCCAAAAGAGAACACATATCCACTGGTAGATCGTCTATCAGAAATACTACCAGCCCAATCAACATCAGTGTATCCATGCAACTGTATCTAAACCCCAGTCTCATAAAGTAGTCCATACTGCAATGTGGACTTCACATACCTGAGTATGCGTCTAGCCGCATCCAAATGCAGTTTCCTTGGAGCCTGCATAAACTGACTTACCAATCCAACAGCATAGCTCAAATCTGGCCTGGTAATAGTCATATAAATCAAACTTCCTACTATGCGTCTGTACATAGTAGGGTCTTCGAGAAGCTCACCTGCATCTGCGCTCAACTTCACATTCTGCTCCAAAGGAACTGAAATAGGCTTACAACCTGTCATCCCATATTTGGACAGCATGTTCAATCCATACTGCCTCTATAAGAGCCATATCCCACTTGGTGATCTAATCACCCCAATGCCCAAGAAATAACGCAGCTCTCCCAAATCCTTCATCTCAAACTTATGCTTCAATAGCATTTTCACATGAAGGATATCTTCATCACTGTCACCTGTGATAATCAAATCATCAACATAAATGACAAGCAACATAATACCTTTCTCTGTTTTTCTCACATAAAGTGAGAAATCTGCCTTGGAAATTTGAAAGCCAATAGTGACAAGATACTGTCCTATCTTGTTAGACCATGCTCTAGGTGCGTACTTCAAGCCATACAAGGCATTCTTCAACCTGTAAACAAGCTCAGAATGAACAGCATGCACTTAACCTGGTGGCTGCTCCATATAGACCTCTTCTTGCAAATCACCATGCAAGAAGGCATTCTTTACATCCATCTGATGTAAAGATCATCCCTTTGATGCAGCCATAGCAATGACTGCTCTTACCGTTGCTATCCTTGCAACCGGACTGAATGTTTCTTGATAATCAATGCCATTTGTTTGTGCATATCCCTTGACTACTAATCTTGCCTTGTATCTGTTCACAGAACCATCTGCATTGTGCTTCACCTTATAAACCCACTTACAATCAATTGCATTCTTATCTTTAGGCAAAGGTACCAATTCCCATGTAGCATTTGCTTCCAAAGCATCCATTTCTTCATCCATGGCTTTCTCCCATTTTTCTTTTCCCATGGCTTGCTCAAAAGAAGTGGATTCTGGTTCCTGTATCACTTTGACTATATAGGCATAGTGAATGGTTGTAAATCCATCATATTTCAGTCTCTCCACAGGATACCTAGCTCTGGTAGACCTGCACAAAGTAGGCTCACTTCCAGATGCTCTCAAAACATCCCTGGTCTTCCTTACTCCAGGTGTAACAATAGAAGGAATACCCAATTCATCTTCAATGCTCTATTCTGAGCCACCGGATTCACCATCCACATAAGAGTGACCTGCATTCACATCAAACATGGGCTGATCTACCTTCTCTTTTCCTTTTTGTGATACCTGCATACCACTATTTGCATTGCTTTAAGAAGATTCTCTTGATCTCAATTTTCCTATCCATGGCGAAGAATGTGAACCACTGCTAGAGGACACTCCAGGTCCACTAATATCTTGTGACTGCTACTGTGAATTCTGTGTAGCATTACCATTTTGTGCATCTACATTATCAATCACATTTACTCGTTTATTTGCTACTCATCTCATCAAAAACAACATCTCTGCTCACTGTAAACTTACGAGTAGAAGGGTTAAAGCATCTATACCCTTTCTGCTTGCAGAGTAACCAATAAAGATGCACTTCTCAGCTTTTGGATCCAACTTGGATCTCAACTCATCTAGCACATGAACATAGGCAATGCAACCAAAAATTTTCAAATGAGAAATATCTGGTTTCCTACCAGTATACCTCTCCTCTGGACTCATGCCATGTATTGCTGCAGTGGGAGTCCTGTTCATTATGTAGACTGCTGTAGCAACTGCTTTAGCCCAATAAAAATCTGGCAAGTCTTTTTCTTTGAGCATGGCACGAGATACCTCTCCAATATGCATGTTTTTCCTTTTTGCAATTTCATTTTGTTGTGGGGTATGACTGCATGAATATTACTGCTTTATGCCATGCTCTTGCAGGAACCTTGCAAACTCATTTGAGAGGTACTCTCCCCCTCCATCTGACCTTAGGCATTTTATTTGCAAGCATGTTTCTTTTTCAACCATAGCTTTAAGAGTTTTGAAATACCCAGATACTTCACTTTTCTTTTTCATAAAATACACCCAAACTTTTCTGCTATAGTCATCAATAAAAGTGACAAAATAATGACAGCCTCCAACAGATGCAGCTTTAGTAGTCCACACATCAGAGTGGATTAATTCCAATGGCTTCTTACTCTCTTGAACATGTCTAGGAAATGGTTTCTTTGCCTGTTTTCCAAATTGATAGTTTTCACATATGCTATGCATTTCTGCAACCTTGAATTTAGGCAATCCTACAACAATATTTTGGGCTTGCATTGATTTAAGTCACTGTACATTAACATGACCAATGCATTTATGCCAGATATCAATATCTGCAACTACACCGGTCCCATGTGCAAACATTACTGCACTCAATTCAGGCATGTCTGCATCCAACGTAAACATTCTGCCCTTCTTATTTCCTTTTGCTATCAAGCAACCTTTATTTTTCATATCCTCAACAAAGCATCCATGAGGATTAAATCTAACCTGCAAGCCCTGCTCAACCATTTGACCAATAGAAACCAGGTTCTTGGTGATATTCGGGACATGAAATACATCTGATAGGTATTTCTTTTTCCCATCCTGCATAGACAAAGGAATTTTTCCAATTTGCACAATAGGATGTGGAGTATCATCACCAGTCTCCACAAATCCTGGTTTTTCCATTTTCCTTGCATCCTGCATCCATTCTGCATGACCTGTCATGTGTTTTGATGCACCTGAGTCAACATACCACACTTCGTTGCTTTCTTCTGTACTTGTCACAGAATTGTTCATGTGCTGCACCATAAACAAATGCTCATTTCTGTCATCACCTTGTCTACTAGAAGATGCATAATTCCCTTGTTGCAATTTTCCATTCATGATGTCATTCTGCTTTTTATAGCAGTCTTTAGCTATATGACCCATTTTACCACAGTAGTAGCATTCAACATTGCTGTTTGCATTTTGGCCTCTTTACCATCCACCACGACCTCTTTGGTTCCCCCTGCCTCTAGAGTTACCACGTCCTCCTCCATAGGACTAGTTTTCTTGAGTTTGCTGCATATTTTTATTTCTACCACGGCCTCCAGATCGGCCTCCTCTACCTCTGCCTCTACCTCTTCCAGCATTTGAGTAGAAGACAGTTTCCTTTGAAGTTCCTCCTGAAGAAGATGCACCACCATTTCTCTGCTCCTCAGAAATTAGAAGAGCAATCAACTACTCAAAATCAGGAAATCTTTCACGGACGGAAATGGATGTTCGGAACTGTGCATAATCCTTTCCTAGACCATTCAAGGTCACAGAAACTAAATCATCATCTTCCACTGGCGACCCAATGGAAGTAAGTGCATCTGCAATCTTCTTCACCTTCATGTGGTAGTCATTGATGCTCATAATTTCTCTTTGCACATTATGCAACTCTTGCTTGAGCTGCATTTTCCTGGCTTGCGTATTTGTACTATACATTTTTGACAAAGTATCCCATGCCTCCTTTGGCGTACTTGCATCTTGAATATGCACAATCATAGAGTCTGAAATATTGAAAGAAAGCCGGTACATAACTTTTCTGGCTCTCTCATGCCATCCTTTAAATGCCTGTATTTGCTATTGATTGGGAACATCAGGAAGAACTGGTTCTTCTTCATTTCTTGCAACAAATTCCCAATATCCTTTTCCCATAAGGAAATTTTTCATTCTAAACTTCCATGCTTGGAAGTTGTTCTTGTCAAGCTTTTCAGTGACAATTTGTGAAAGAGAATCAGACGCCATTACAGAACATTGCAACAAATTCTGTCACTGTAAAAAACACAGCTTCAGCCTCACAAAGGCAAATCTGCAAAACTGACGAAAGTGGTATTTGACCACACAGTCACTTTCTAGTGATGATTTTGCATCAACAGGCAATAAGGATGATTATGTACCTCCCAATGTCTCTGCGCACAGGCATACAATGCAATTTCTATGGTAACGTTTCACCGACCTATTTTCCTAAGTGCTTGCGGAAAACTTTCGCCTCCAAAACACGCCCCGAAATGGCCTCAAATCAAAAAAACAGAGCAACCTAGGGCTAAAGCCTGTCCTGCAGCATATACTGCCCTCTTGCTACACAGTGAAGGGCGCCTCAATCTGAGACAATGCACTCTTGCACTTTCCGGTTGTGCTACCTATAGAGACTTGCTCCCAAACAAAAAAATGAAAGCAGAACACCGCGAACTTGGTTTGCTTTCTTGAGCTCCTCACCACGAACAAGGCTCTGATACCATGTCACGATTGTGGGAGGGATGGAAGGAGTCTCACTTGTAGCTTTCTTGCTTGCACAATGGGGGAATACACACACAGGTGGAGGCTAAAAACAATTTTTCTCTTCTTAGTTGTGTAAGCCAAAAGAACTCTAGTACATAGAAATAGAAGAACCCTATATATGGGTTTTAAACCAAACTCAACTAACTAAGGTGGCATACAAACTAGAGTAGATAAGGATAGCTATCATCTAGCTATTATTCATGGGCGGTGTACCAACCGCATCTGCAGCTAACATTTTGGTGATATAAATGCACAACGATCACCCTGGCATATCACGAGTGGAGCTCGATATCTCAACACTGTCTTGCCATTTCAAGTCAGTGTAAGCCTTCTGTCTATCCTTAGCAGCTTGGATGTCTTGTCTTATTGATTTGATTTGATCATCCATGTCTTCCAGCATCTGCCTTGAAGCTTCTATCCTCAAAGTTGGATCCGAGAAGCTCAAAGGGGTACGACAATCGTGCCCATACAATGCTTGAAAAGGGGTCATTTGAATACTCTGTTGGTAAGAAGCGTTGTAGGAAAACTCAACCAGTGGCAAATATTGAATCCACTTTTTGGGTTTGTGACAGTAGTATACCATAAGCATATCTTCAATGACTTGATTGACTTGTTATGTTTGACCATCAATTTGGGGATGATAAGCTGTACTGAAACAGAGTTGAGTTCCAATAGCCTCAAAGATAGCCCTCCAGAAGTGTGATGTGAAGAGAGAGTCACTATCATAATGATTTTTCTGGGTAACCCATGCAGTTTGAATATTTCCTTGATGAATAATCTTGCAATGTTTGAAGCTTTATAGTTTGTTTTGACAGGGATGAGATGTGCGACCTTGGTGAGCATATCCACTACAACCATAATAGAGTTGTATCCTCCCTGAACTTGGGGTAGGCCCACAATGAAGTCCATACTAATGAATTCCCATTTCATTTGGGGAATGTCAAGTGGTTGCAGTCTCCCAGGCATTTTGACACGTTCGACCTTAATGCGTTGACAAGACAAACATTTCGTGACATATTTGAGAACGTCACCCTTGAGTCTATCCCAATAATAGCTCTTTTTGGCCACATTAAGGGTCTTGACATAGCCAGGATGTCCTGAGAAAGGGGAGTCATGGGCTTCCCAAAGTATCTTTTGCTTGAGAGTTTGGCTTGCACGGATACACAATCTTGTCTTAAAGTAGACAAGTCCACTATTGACAGAGAATTCTTGATACTTTGTCTTTAGCTTCAGGTCTTGATCCTTGATGGGGATCTCCCTTAGCATTTTCTGATAGAATGGGTCATGATATGCTCCTTCTTTTGCTAGCTCAAGAATCAGGTTGTTTGGCATTGATACCTTTGTGGCTAGAGATCTTGCTGTTGATGGATCTTGCAAAATAAGAGAATTTAGGAATGCTTTGTGACTGAGTGCATCGGCAACTACATTCTCTTTTCCAGGCCTATATTTGATTTCAAAATCATATTCTTCTAGCACTTCGATCCATCGACGTTGCCTCATATTGAGCTCATTCTAGGTGAAGATCATTTAAGACTCTTGTGGTTCGTCACTAAGGAAAATTTGTTACCTAGCAAGTAATGCCTCCAAAGTTTGAGGGCATGAATGACAACCAATAGCTCCAGATCGTGGGTAGCATAATTCCTTTCGTGGCTCTTCAATTTCCTTGAAGAATATGCTATGGGATGACCATCTTGCATGAGTACACATCCTAAAGAAAGTGCGCTAGCATCAGTTAATACTTCAAACTCCTTACTAAGATCAAGAAGTTTCAGAATGGGTGCTGACACTAAGCTTTGGTTTAGTTTGTCAAAGCTGGTTTGTTCGGCAGGTGACCATACAATTGCTGCTTGCTTCTTTAGTAGATTGGTCAGAGGTTGTTAGCTGTTGGCTTGACACTACATTTACCCTTAGAATGGTGTATTACCTTAGTTATTACTATTTCTTATGTGAAGTAGCCTTTATATGTCTTATGAAGTTCACTGCCTCATGAAGTGCAGTTTTGCGGCAGTTGCAAAAACATGACCCGATGGGGCATTTTGTGTGTTCTTCTTGTCTATCTAATCACTTATGATGATTACGCTTGATGTATGATGTTTCTACCTAATTATGAAGAGGATCTGGCAGTTGGCGCCATCATGGCTGGAGTCTTGATCTCTTTTGTAGCATGTCTTGTGTGATCTATTCTCTGTTTTTCTGATTAATAGTGCTGAATATAGTGTATCTATGCTTTCATATGGTTAGTTCTGAGTTTCTATGATTTCTGGGTGTGAGATTAGGTATTTGCTTCATGAAGTATTCTCTGTTCTTCTATGTATTCTACATAGAAAGGGTAGCAACACTTTGGTGATCTGCCATTACCTTCTTGGAACCTCTGTGTCAAAACATTATTCAAAATGATGAAGGTTAAGCCCAGATGTTCGAAGTTGCTGCATGAAGCAACAGTTTTCTACGTGAAGCAGAAGTTTTCTGCATGAAGACGAAGAACCTGAATTAAGACAATTCAACTCTTTTTATGTGGTTTTCTATTTCTGGATGCTGAACCATAGTCAAAATACTTTTCTTTGATGATATATATCTGAAAATCCAGTTGCTTCTTGGGGCAGTGGTATATTGCTTCAAGCAGCATGATGCAGATTAAAGGTTTAACTTTGCATTTCTGCATATATGTCAGCAAATTACCCATATCGATCAAATGTTATTCTAACCCGAAGCAAATCTAGAGAATTACGGGAGTTATTGGCAGGACAACAGAGGGAGTTATTGCAGAATGGCAGCCGGGAAGTAGGAGGAATTGACACCCTGGATGAGGAGGAGTTTCCATCTTTTGGAGAGGAGTTCCAGGATGTTGGTACCTTTGCTCGTACCGCTACTATGTATCATTCCTCTGCGTCGTCCACGGAATCTCCCTCAAGCTCTCCTGATGAAGCAAAAGGAGTACCTAACTTGCAAGATCTTTCAACTCCTCCAGATCGTGCAGCACAGCGATTACAGCATTTGGTGTTAGGAAGTGCAGTCCTGTTGAGGAGACCAGTGGGTATTGCTAGGAAGTGTTTAACATTTGATCCCTTGCCCCCATTAAAGAAGAAGAAGTTTCAAACTATGAATCCCAATCCACCACTTAACCCTAAGGTTAGGGCATCTAAATTCTCAGGGAAGAAGAAAGAAGACCTGGATTGTCATGTCGCTCAGTTTGAGACAAGGTGGGTGGCCACTGGCTTCAACAATATGTTTGGGGATCAAGTCAAATTACAGTAGTTTGTGGCAACTTTCAAGGGTAAGGCTCTGGATTGGTATAGTACTTATGATGCTGGATACTTTACCACATATGGTGACCTTAAAACCACTTTCTTAAGTAGGTTTAGAAAGCATAAGACGGCTACTGATGTGTTGAAAAGGTTGAAGCAGATCAAGCAGAAGACAATGTTAGTGCAGGATTATGCACAAAAATTTAAAAATCTATTAAACAGGTTGAATCAAGAAGATAGACCTTCTATGGAGTTACAATACTCTTATTTTGTTAAGGGTTTGGACAAAGCAATTGCAACGGCAATTGCTAATGCAGAAATTGGAAACAATAATAGTATAGATCGGCTAGTTGAAGCAGCCTAGCGGGTGGAAAAGAGACTTTGTAAGAGTAGATCCAAGAAGAAGAGTAAACATGACTCTTCAGACTCTGACTCTGATGGTTCTGATTCAGAGGATAGTAGTAAGGAGGAAGATACTTCATCAGACTCTGAGTCGGAAACCGAATCAAGTGACTCAGATGATGATCGAAGTAAGCGTAGACAAAAGAGATACAAAAAGAAATCTAGGAAAGATAAAACCTCTTCTAAGGATACCAAGAAGGGGAAAGAGAAAGAGGGAAAAATAGCCTTGGAAGTGTATTACCTTAGTTATTACTATTTCTTATGTGAAGCAGCCTTCATATGTCTTATGAAGTTCATTGCCTCATGAAGTGCAGTTTTGGGGCAATTGCAAAAACGTGACCTGATGAGGCATTTTGTGTGTTCTTCTTGTCTATATGATCACTTATGATGATTACGCCTGATGTATGATGTTTCTACCTAATTATGAAGAGGATTTGGCAGTTGGCGCCATCATGGCTGGAGTCTTGATCTCGTTTGTAGCATGTCTTGTGTGATCTATTCTCTGTTTTTCTGATTATATATCCCTCATGTAGATGGGTATGACAATGGAAATGATACTTTGGACCAACTCAAAAAGCTATTTGAAGTGCAATCCAAGACTGAATATAGTGTATCTATGCTTTCATATGGTTAGTTCTGAGTTTTTATGATTTCTGGGTGTGAGATTAGGTATTTTCTTCATGAAGTATTCTTTGTTCTTTTATGTATTCTGCATAGAAAGGGCAGCAACAGAGGTGCTGCAATCAAAACATAATCTTTGATGAAAATTCTGTACCATCCTGTCAATCCAAGAAAGTTACGTATTTCTTTGACAGAAGTTGATGTTGGCCATTCCAGAATATCTTTGACCTTAGGTGGATCTACTGAAATTCCTTCCGCTGATACAATAAATCCCAGATATTCAATCTGTCACTTGAAAATTGCACACTTCTTCTTGTTGGCATAAAGCTTGTGTGCTCTCATTGTTTCAAGAACAATGCGAAGCTGGGGTTCATGATATTTTTCCTATTTAGAGTAGACTAGGGTATCGTCAAAGAAGACGAGTATGAAGTCATCAAGATAGGGCCTAAAGATATCCTACATTAACTTGTTGAAGGTAGTAGGAGCTCGAATGACATCACTAGGAATTCGAAGTGTCCATACCTTGTGCTGAATGCAGTCTTCGGAATATCTTATTCCTTGATCCTTATTTGATAATATCCAGATCTAAGATCTATCTTAGAGAAGATCTTCGCTCCTTGAAGATGGTCAAGTAATTCATCTATTCTTGGAATGGGGTATTTGTTCTTAATGGTTGATTGATTCAACCCTCTGTAATCAAGGCATAGACGAAGCATTCCATCTTTCTTCTTTTGGAATAGCACTGGAGCTCCCCATTGGTGAACTGCTAGGATGGATGTAGCCTTGGTCTCATAGTTGCTTGAGTTGCTCTTTCAATTCAATAGCTTCTAGAATGGACATCTTATATGGCCTCTTTGTCGACTGGTGCAGCTCTTAGCACCAATTTGATTTCATGGTCGACTTCCCTTTGAGGAGGAAGTCCTGTCAGCTCTTCAGGAAATACGTGTGTGTATTCCTTTAACCATGAAGATTCTTCCCCAGATTTTTGATTCTGATCTAGCTTATTCACTTTAATTAGGTAGATAGGTAGGCCCTTTCTAACACCTTTTATTATCCGTGTTGCTTTTGCCAGCTGTATTTTTGTCTTACCAGCCTCTCCTTAAGTTGTGACTAGTTCCCCTTCAGAATTTCGAAAGGAGACTTGGCCCTTCCCACAGTGGATGTGGGCATCATTGGGTATTAGCCAATCCATTCCGAGTAAACATTTGTGGACACCTAGGTTCATTACCCTGAATCTCACCGAAGTTGGCTTCCCACCTAGTAGGAATTTCACCTTAGCAGTTTGCCTAGTGCAAGTGACCTCACGACCTTTTGCTAATTCCATAAGTAAAGTAGGTGCGTCTATTGTGGCTATCCTTAATCTTTTTGCACAGATCGGTGAAATGAAGGAATGTGTACTGCCACAGTCAATCAGGGTTTTGAGGCTTTTACCTTCATAATCTAATGGAGTTTGAATCACCGAGAATTGGCGATTCGGATCCTTCTTGTGAAGAGCGGCATGAACCGTTTCCCTCTCAATGTCAGCATACATGGATGGAACCTCTTTATCATCTAGCTCTTTTTCAGAAACACTGGAGGTTCTCCCTCTGGCCATAACGGTGGTTCCTTGGCCATGAGCGGTTCTATTTTGACCTTGGAATTGCCGTTGGCGATATCCTCTGCTAAGCTTGGGACATTCCCTCTTGAAGTGTCCGGGCTCGTTGCAATGGAAGCAATGTGGGTTGCGGTCATTACTTGTAAAATATTACATGGCGCAGCGAACAGAATCTGAGAAAGAGATAAGTACACAACAGATAAGAGGAGAATCAGTAAAATTCTTTAACTCCAAACAACTGATACAAAGATGCCTCTGTCCACCCGTGCGCTTCCACTAAATGAAGCTTAGATGGCGATCTAGACAGAAGATAGGTGAAGAGCTTAAGGCTAGCTGGAACAACAACTCTGACTGGGTGAAAGATGAGTGTAAGATGGCTGCGAAGGGGTTTAGCTTTTATAGCCCACGAAGGTCGTTAGGTCGGCCTGCTGACCGACCTACCATATGAGCCTCCACTAGTCGGCCAGGGAATATTCCAGGGAATATTCCATTTACCATCGGGCCGGGGGCGCTGCCCCCAGACCCCCGCCAGGGGGGCCGCTGGCCCCACTGGGACCCCCCAGCCAGGGGCCGCTTCCGCGGCCCCCGGACCCCACAATAGGGGCCCCTTTTAACTCCCTTACTACGCAACTCAATGCAATGTGCCTCGAGTTGCTACCAGCTTAACCACTCTGTCTAACCCAAAGATTAGACCCACAATGGTCACCTTTTTGCCATCTGGTCACATAGACCTCATCTGATATACAAGTCAGGACTCCACCAATGTCCGAGCTCACACTTGGCTTCTCCTCATAATGGGGCCCTTACAACTTTGAGCACCATGGATCATTGGTAGTACCTAATGAGGGTGGGGCATTGATCATATCTAACACCCCCCCTCAATGTCCACCCATAGGTGAACTATCTCCTCGGCCCAATGCCGAGTCTCTGAAGATGAACTTGAAGCAGATCCTTCGTAAGTGCTTTGGTGAAGATATCTGCTCCATTCTCCTCTGTTGGACAGTAGACCAATTCCACTATCCCATCCTCCATCAAATCACGCACATAGTGATACTGGATCTCTATATGTTTGGTACGTGCATGAAACACTGGATTTTTGGCAATGGCGATGCAACTCTGATTGTCACATCTCAGCACAGTTGGTTCTTCATCCTGCACTCCCATATGCCATAGAATCCTTCTCAACCATACGGCCTCACATGCAGCAAAACAAGCTGCCTTGTACTCTGCTTCGGTAGAAGACAATGCCACTATTGGTTGCTTCTTACTAATCCAAGAGAAAATTCCTGAACCCAAAGAGAAACAATAACCAAAAACTGACTTCCTGGAATCAATGTCTCCTGCCCAATCTGAGTCACAGTTCCCCACAAGAGAAGTTCCGAAACTGTATGTGATACCATAGTCAAGAGTTTTCTTCAAGTATCTGAGCACCCGCATCCCGGCCTTCCAATGACTCTCATGAGGTTTGTTTGAGAACCTGCTCAAAACACCAACAGCAAAACTGATATCTGGTCTGGTGTTACACAAGTAGATTAGACTGCCGACCAACCTCCTATACCTCCCAATGTCTGCTAGTGCTGATGTATCCTCAACGGATAACTTTACATTCACCTCCATAGGTGTACCTATCTCCTTGCACTCGGTCATGCCAAATGCCTTCAAGATCTCCCATGCATACTTCTTCTGAGAGATGAAGATCTTTCCTGGCTCTTGCCAGACTTCAATCCCCAAACAATAGTGCAGCAAGCCCAAGTCTGTCATTTCAAACTCAAAACTCAAAGCCTTTTGAGTTTGGTTGATCATATCTTCATAGTCACCTGTAATAAGAAGGTTGTCCACATATAGGACAATCACTACAGACTTTTTACCATCCCTGTAAACATACAAGTTAGCATCTGAGGCACATCTTTTGAAGTTTAGGTTTAAAAAGAACCTATCTATCCGCTGGTACCATGCTCTGGGGGCTTGTTTCAGCCCATACAATGCCTTCTTCAGTTTACACACTTTGTTCTCAGAATGGGGGGCCTCAAACCCTGGTGGCTGAGCCATGTACACCTCCTCCTTGAGGTCACCATTTAAGAACGTTGACTTAACATCCATTTGGTACACTGGCCACTTCTTGTGGGCAGCCACTGCAAGTACCGTGCGAATAGTGGTCATTCTGGCAGTTGGGGCAAATGACTCTTGAAAATCAAACCCTTCAACTTGTGAAAATCCTTGGGCAACCAGTCTAGCTTTGTACTTTTCTAAGGTACCATCAGCCTTGTACTTTACCTTCCAGATCCACTTGGTGCCAATAATCTTCCGCTTTGCTGGCCGATCCACTAGCTCCCAAGTGTCATTCTTCATTATGCTGTCATACTCCGCCTGCATAGCAGCCTTCCATGATGGATCTGCAAGTGCTTCTTCTAAGTCAGTTGGCTCCTTTACTTCTCTCATAATCTCAACCATCAAGGCCATGTTGACTATGTGAGCAGAAGCCCTCCTTTGCTCCTCTATTCTCTGAGACCTCCTTGGTCCGTCTGCCTTCTCCTCAACAGATGCAGGCATAGGATTATTGTGGTCATAGAGCTGCTTCACCCAGCGCGGCAATGGCTTTTCCGGTGGGGTGATGTCAGGTTGGTGAACTTTTTCCTCATCATCTGAAGATGATGCTTCCTCCTCCTTAAGGATAGGGATAGCTCTCGGGACAGGTTCATAGTGGACTATTTCTTCGCTTGATGATAAAGTGGAAGACCTTGCCTTCTCCTCCTCCACTGTATGCGGCTCCTCCTTGAACACCACATCACAGCTCGCGATGATCTTCTTTGCCTCTTGGTCATATAACTTGTAAGCCTTTTGCTCATCACTATAACCCAAGAAGATACATTTTCTGCTTTTTGGTTGTAACTTGTTTCTCTTCTCATCTGGAACATGTGCATAACATTCACATCCAAAAATTCTGAAATGTGAAATAGATGGTTTCTTACCAGTGTAAGCCTCATGAGGTGTTTTTCCCTTGAGAGCCTTTGTGTAGCTCCGATTTAGAATGTAGACTACAGTATTAACAGCTTCAGCCCAAAAATGGTTAGGCAATCCCTTGCCCTTTAGCATGCATCTTGCCATCTCCACAATGGTACGATTCCTGCGTTCCACAACACCATTCTGCTGAGGTGTGTGAGGCATCGTCAATTGACGCTTGATCCCTTTGCTCTTGCAAAAGCCTTCAAACTCCTTTGAGTTGAACTCACCACCACCATCTGTTCTAAATTTCTTCACACTTTTCCCTGTTTCATTCTCAACAAGTATTAGCTATTCTTTAAACTTACCAAAAGCTTGAGCCTTATCACGAAGGAAGTACACCCACATCTTCCTACTGTAGTCGTCGACAATCAACATAAAATAAGAAGATCCCCCCAAGGCCTGTGTAGGCATCTTACCACACAAGTCAGCATGCACCAACTCTAGAGGAGCATGTGCTCTATTCTTGCTTTCTTGTGGAAATGCCTTTCTCTGTTGCTTGCCCATCATACAAGCTTCACATGGTTCCTTCAATTCAGTTATTGTAGGTAGGTGAGCAACCATACCTTGCTTTTGCATCTCCTTCAATACTGCAAATCCGATGTGTCCAAACCTTTCATGCCAAAGCTTACTTGTGCCCACTCCAGCGGTGGCTGTAAGAGCACTTAGCTCATACAGGTTGTTCCTTCTTTCTCCTTTGCCAACAATTGTGCCAGCACTATCAATAATTTCTGCACCTGTCTCTTGAACCTCACTTCATGACCAAGATCAGTTATGGCAGCAACTGATAAGAGATTTCTCCTGATTTCGGGAACATACAACACATTTGAAAGCTTTTTGACTTCACCATTTGCAGCAACAAAAGAAATAGTACCTGTGCCCGCAGCAGGGCATTTAGCATCATTTCCAACCGTCACAGTGATGGATTCTTGTAGAGGCTGCATAGAACTGTATAGACCTTTCTTGTTGGTCATGTGACGGGAGGCCCCACTATCCAACACCCAAGAGTCAGTGGTAGATTCTTCTTGCGCCGAGGAGCACACTTCCTCAATGGTCGCCATGAATAATTCCAACTCTGCTTCAGCCGTATTGGCTGTCTCTTTCCCTTTAGTTTTAAGGGTACCATTCTTTTCATCTGCCTTCTTGACACGACAATCTGCAATTGCATGTCCTTTCTTCTTACAGTAGAAGCACTCTCCTTGAAACTTCTTCTTGCCGCCCTTTTTCTTTTTGTCACCATCATTTTTGGTGGAGGAAACACCTTTGCCTTTTGCATTGGCAGAGAATGCAGCATCTCCATTGTTGCTTCCTTCTCGGGCTTTCAGCCTCAACTCCTCCTCCATTAATAATGCACAAAACTCCTAAAAAGTCAAAGCTTGAGGTCTCACCTGAGTATTAAGGGCAGTTACTAGTCCATCAAACTTTTGTGGACAAATCCGAAGACACCTCCGAGCTAGCTCTTCGCTAGTCTTTTGTATCCCAGCGCCAGCCATCTGGTCGCGCAGATTCTTAATCCGAGTGATGAATGCTTCAACCGTCTCTCCTTCAGCAAACTTCTCCGCTGCTAGTTGATTCTCCAAGTTTTGAATCCTTGTTTGGTTTCGTGTTTCATACTGACTCCTTAGTACATTCCAAGCCTCTGACGCTTTGGTTGTATGCTGAATCAGAGTCAAAACACTGTCAGAACAGCTTGTAACTAAGGCACACAATGCATCTGCATTCCTTCGTTTCCAAGCTCGTAGAAGATCTGCATTCGGAGGAATCATCACACTAGGATTTGATGGGTCGGGGATAGGCTGTGGTTCTGCGTCAGTCCCCAGCACAGTCTCCAGAAGCTCATAAGAATCAAGGATAGTTGTAATTTTGAACTTCCACAAGGTGTAGTTTGTACCATCTAACTTGCCTTCGCTGAAGGTTGGTGGACGAATCCTCAGTGTTTGAATAGCCGGTACAGCAGCACCACCTCCTGCACCGCTTCCTGATGCGCCAGAACTGCTTCCCGGAGTCGACATCGTTTCTCTTTGCTGTTGAAGCCTTTGCCTCTTGCACGCTCTCCGATCTCTAGAGCCCCCTGGGCTCTGATACCATGTAAAATATTACACGGCGCAGCGAACAGAATCTGAGAAAGAGATAGAGAGTACACAACAGATAAGAGGAGAATCAATAAAATTCTTTAACTCCAAACAACTGATACAAAGATGGCTCTGTCCACCCGTGCGCCTCCACTAAATGAAGCTTAGATGGCGATCTAGACAGAAGATAGGTGAAGAGCTTAAGGCTAGCTGGAACAACAACTCTGACTGGGTGAAAGATGAGTGTAAGATGGCTGCGAAGGGGTTTAGCTTTTATAGCCCACGAAGGTCGTTAGGTCGGCCTGCTGATCGCCGACCTACCATATGAGCCTCCACTAGTCGGCCAGGGAATATTCCAGGGAATATTCCCTTTACCATCAGGCCGGGGGCGCTGCCCCCGGACCCCCGCCAGGGGGGCCGCTGGCCCCCCTGGGACCCCCAGCCAGGGGCCACTTCCGCGGCCCCCGGACCCCACAATAGGGGCCCCTTTTAACTCCCTTACTACGCAACTCAATGCAATGTGCCTCGAGTTGCTACCAGCTTAACCACTCTGTCTAACCCAAAGATTAGACCCACAATGGTCACCTTTTTGCCATCCGGTCACCATAGACCTCATCTAATATACAAGTCAGGACTCCACCAATGTCCGGGCTCACACTTGGCTTCTCCTCATAATGGGGGCCTTACAACTTTGAGCACCATGGATCATTGGTAGTACCTAATGAGGGTGGGGCATTGATCATATCTAACATTACTTTGTGTAGAAACAAATTTGTTGACAACATTGGCCCTAGCTTTCTTTCTTTGGCCCTAATCTGACCTTGCGTTCTCTTGGTCTGAGCCCTAGACATACCCTTATTCTGATCTTTGTAAGGCCAAGTCCTATTGTTCCTTGGTTTGGTCTGCACTTCTTGTATTATTGGAGTAGCTCAAATGAGTGCATCTTGTAGGTCCATTGGACGCATTGATTCCAATCAGGTGTTTATGGGTGGATTCAACCCAGCACAGAATTTTGACACCTGTTGTGTCATATCCATTGGAGGCACGTACTTTAGGAGCGAAACGAACTTTGAATAATATGCATCAAGGGATAATCCTAGCTGCTTCAAGTCATAGAATTCATTCATCTTTTGTGTGTGGTAGGCAGGTGGTAGATATCTCCCTCGCACAGCTTTCTTAAGCTTCTCCCAAGTGACTGTCCCCTTCGAGATCACTTGATCTCTGCACCACTGTTTCCACCAAAGTCTCGCTTCGCCTGTAAGCTTAAGTTTGGCGAGCATGGCTTGATTAGCAGGTGTAGTTCCTGATGCCTCAAAATAGTCCTCTATGGACTCAATCCAGATCTCACATTGGCTTGAATAGTCCTTCCCTTGCCATCAAACTCAGGTGGCTTAATTTGTTTGAGGAGGAACTTCTTCTCTTGAACCATAGTTGTACTTAGTGCAGGAGTCGGACTTGGAACCTGCGCTTAGGGTTGCGTCTGGACAATAAGTTTCTTTATGTTAACATCTTATCAGACGTTCCCCATGCTATGTTAATACGACTAGCATAGCTTTTAGCCAAGTGATTTAATCACTTAACACCTTAGCTAACATTTACGATCAAGATAGACAATAGTAAAAAGTCTTATTTATTCATGAGGGCATAACCCTTTGTGTACAATTTATTTTTGGAAATGTAGGACAACTGATTGATGCATCAGTTTGGGAAAAATAGGATTGTGTTACAATCGGCTACAGGGATGGAGTAATAATATGGAGTGGCGTCATGGATTTTTAAAAAACAATAAGTCATTGGAAGCCTGGGGTATCCCTTCCTTTGATACCCATTCTTCTCATAGCGCCCTAACACTTTGATCATGCCAGCAAAGATCACCCGGGTCACTTCTTCATAGACATACTTGTTCTACTTAACTTGCCCACCGCTAATATGCAAAGTTGCGTTTGCATGAGCTTCAACAAAGGTGAATAGCTTCACGATCTTTAAATCCTCCATCCACTTGATTCTCTTCAAGTTGGTCTGAAGGTATGCGAGTCGGTGGGTTGCTATGTAGTATATTCTTGAGTCTCCCGTCCATCTCGTTCTGCATATAGGCGCAAAGGATTATAGATGCGGTCCAAAATATTCATCATGCCAAGCCTCTGGCAATAATTTGAAGCATGCATTATAGTCATGAACATGACCTGGAACACCGAGAACTTGCTCCATGCTTCGTGACTCTCCAAACCGAGCATCCATAAGTGAGTAAAGAAATGTTTTCAATAGAAAACACTGCTCCGTTTTACTCACCTACCCCTGACTATCCCCTTGTTCCATTTATTTTCCTTCATTAATTTCCTTTGTAATCTTTGGAACTCGTTGGTTCGCTCTGATACCAACTGTAATGTTTCCGCTCGTCCGCTTAAGGGACACGTCTTGGCAGCCCATCGGGAAGAGAGTCTAGAAAGTGGCCGCCTGGTACTCACAAGGAATGTCACAGGGTTTGCGATCCAGAACTTCCCGAGTTTGCCCCGAGTGGAAGTGTCCGGCTGTTCCCACTTAGGATAGATCTGAAGTCAGGGTTCTTTTCCTATTAGCAAGGTCTCTAGGAAGAAGCTAGCATCGAGCTCCAGATGAACCACTCTGCGTAGGAACAACAGAGTCGAAGCGGATTCATGCTGCACTTGGTTCATTGAGAATGGGAAACAAGAGGGATGCAAAGCTCAACCTCTCTACCATAAGGCATAGTCCCATTCCCTTTCCCCTAAACAACATAAATTGGGATTCTAAATCTACTAATACTAGGTCTTCATAGTGTCGATATCTCATCTTTTCAGAAAAGTTCCCAGCTAATCGGGACCACCCTTCCGTAGGACGAACCTAAGTCATGTTCACCGCACTTTTCTCAATTTTATTTAGTTATCTAATTACCTACCACATTACGTTTGACATGCAAAAGTAGCTTCCTTAATTAATCAAATTGTTCACGGGTTCCTTCACATAACTTAGGCAGTGACACAAAAAAACAATGTTAAGCAAGTTCATTTTTCTCAAATATCTGATCTTTATTTATCATAATTCGGGAGTACATCCAATATCATGCCCGAAGGCTATCCTAGCCATCTATAGGATTGCTGCTCCAAGTTCCACCCATTGACTAGTACACGGGCCTTGAGATCCCATCTCGAGTCACATCGGCCTCTTATGTGAGACCCAGAGGCAAGGAATTTACAGCCAGAGCTTCCACTGGCACCCAAGCATCCTTCTACTATTCGATCCTGGATTGTTCCCGACTTGGCGAGATCCCAATAATCTCAAACAAGATTATGCAAGCAAATGTTCTTGGTAAGTTAACTTGTTTTGACTTGCCCATTCCCTTGGGTTTTACCTTATGGTATCTTAACCTAACCCAAGCATTAACTGGTCAATCAAGGCAACGGACATGCCGTATTCGCAACCCAACCAAGGGTCTTTTATTCTTCCAGTTCTAACCAAGTTCAGTTAACACACTTGGCAACACAGGACTCTTCATCTAGGCCTTCAAGATACAGTCTAGATGCATGCGTCCCTTCCATCTCTCTCTTAGTGTGGTACTAAGAGAGAGATTGCAGAGTTTTCCAATCATCATGCACATGGTGCACTTAGTGTATTTGTACATCCTAAATAACCTTTAACTCTCTTCATATCTGGCAACGAATACTTATCCCTAATGCACCGGATCTCATGTGACTTGCGTATATGGAAGTCTAGGTTTCTATCCATCAGTGCAATTGCATGTTACGAACGGAACTAACATTTCATGTGTTTCTTTTAATCATGATTGCGAAGCATGAATTCTAAATGACTATTCATGCACCGAACTAGTTTAAAAGCTATTATTTTATGTGAAATGATGCAAATGCGCGTAAAAGCTATCATTCCATGCATATAAACTTGTGCGAACTCCATACTCTACCATTTCATGCATGCAACCAGACACTTAGAGTAAACAAAAAGTCCTAAGGCTTGTTTTTTTTCCATGCATGTAGCTAGCCCATTTACTTCTTCCTTGAGAAATAATACATAATTAATTATAAAGCTTAGGAATATCTAAAAAAACCTGGGTTTGATTCGTGATCGTAGGGGCATTTGTTGCGTTGGTCGCTCCACTCGCCTCTCCCGCATTACTGGTACCAATGGTAGCTTTGGCACCTACGCTTTCTGCGACTTTCTTTTTGGGAGCCATTTCCACTTGGAGTTTGGATAGTCCGATTCTTAACAGCCTTCAAGATGACCAGCTCGGGAAGGAAAGGTCGTGGGAAGGGGACCTTTGCCAATGAGGGGTTGGCTTGAGTGTGGCTCCTTGAACCTACTCACCAACTCTCTCTCTCTCTCTCTCTCTCTCTCTTCTTTTTCTTCTTCTCTTCACCTTCTCTCTCACTCCCTCTTCTTCTTCTTTTCTTCTCTCCTTCTCCTACTCTCTCTCTTCCTCTTCTACTTTCTCTCTTCCTCTCCTTCTACCTCTTCTTCTTCTTCTTCTTCTTCTTCTTCTTCTCTCCTTCTACCTCTTCTACTTGTTCTTCTCTTCTTCTTCTCCTTCTCTCTCTCTCCCTCTTTCTCTCCTTCTCTCCTTCTCTCCTTCTCCTTCTCTCCCTCCTTCTCTTCTTCTCTCCCTCTCCTCTTATTCTTCTTCTCTTCCTCTCCTCTTCCTCTTCTACCTCTTTTTCTCTTCTTCTTCTTCTTCTCTCCTCTCTCGCCTTCTCTTCTTCTCTCCCTCTCCTCTTCCTCTTCTACTTCTTCTCTTCTTCTCTCCCTCTCCTCTCCCTCTTCTCTCTCTCCTTTTCTTCTTCTCTCCTTCTTCTCTTTTCTGCTCACGGGGGCCCACAGCTGACTGGCGATCGAGGAGGGGGGTGGCTTCAGTCTCGCGGAAGCCCCAAGGGCTGCTGTTGCTGCCGTAGGGAGGAGGTGACGAGCATGAGGGGGGGGGAGCGCAGCTGTGTGCCATTGTCTAGGGGGGGTGCTGTGTGTAGCCGAGGGAGGGGGAGGAAACTCCTTTTATAGGAGGGGGAGGAGGTGGGCATGGCTGCCACCCCTCCCACCTGGGGGGCTGCATGCCCCCCATTACTATCACATCACTCCCTCTCTCTCTCTCTCTCTCTCTCTCTCTCTCTCTCTCTCTCCGAGACGCGCTATCGGCAGGGAGAGAGAGGGGGATAAAAAAATTTGAACTAAACTTAATATTTTTTTTTTCAATTAAGGGGGGGGTTTCTATGGGGAGGCACGGGGATATTACAGAAGAGCAGAGAGAAGAGCTGGATTGAGCTAAGGCCATGCTCAACTGAGCTTTGATACAATGTTATAATATGCAGGATCTGGAGCATGGGAGATGAGGAAGCTATGGAGGTTGGAAGAGAAAGAGCGAGTTCATGAAGACACTGATATGATTGGCTGTTACACAAGTGAATTAGGTTCCAAGTTGTAAGCTTGGACTTATAAACAAAATCTTGGCTATTGACCGACAATGACACAGAGACTTTACTGAAGGACAAAAGTACTATGACATTGCATTAGAAAAGAGCAAGTACAATGCTTTATAGGAAACTAGATGGTAGCACTTCTCCTAGTGTGCATATGGGATTCTAGTCCTGAGCCCTCACTGCTCCTTCCAAAGAGACTGAAGTAGGTGTGATTGCAAACATCTCAAGAATTTTTTTACTATTTTTATTTTTGATTTTTTACTTTTGGCTATCTATTTCATAATAAATAAAAAATAGCAAACAAGAAACATGAAGTGTTGAAATTTAAGTCCAAGTCTTCATTTATCCACCTCTAAACCAACTTTTATTTGGAATTTGTTTGCTATGAAAATTAAACTACTTGCACTTAGATCCCACTTCCACCATCATGACAACTTGTGTCACCTCATGTGAAGGCCAAGGCAATTGATGCTATCCAAAGTCACTAATGCTCTTGGAAGCCTCCCCATGTGCTCTAGCAATGATCCATGATTAATATTTATTATGCTCTAACCATCTCTTCCTCTCTCTCACCCAACCCTATTTATCTCATAGGAATTGTCATTATGTGCATAGGGAGGAGATAAAAATATTGAAATGTAGAGGATAGAGAAAGAAAAAAAACGTACATTCTTATTTATTTGGTTTGGCATACAAGATTGATATTATGGTGAAGAGGATGAAGAGTAGGATCTGAATATCACATTATATGCGACAAATAGTGTAGATCTTGTGCGCAACAATTAAGAGAAGCATGAAATATTGGTGCCCACTTGTCCTGCACCTTCTTCTCTATCTCTCCACAATTTCTTATTTTTTTTTTCCATCTTTTGATTAATTCCACTTCAGTATTTGGCCCATGTTTAGGCCCATGCCCCCTCAAAAATTGGTCCACCTCTTCAAATTTTGGCCCTTTTCCAACCTTCTTGGCTGCCCAAACCGCATTCCTCCATAAATTAAGGTCTCTTGGCATGAAGTTCCACCTCAAATATACAAAATTAATGTCCAATTGATGGATAGACACTTCTTCCTTGTTCATAGACTTGATTTTGTGCTTCGCTTTGCCTTTAGCTTTAAAATGACTTGCATTGTGCGTCTCAAACACTTTGCACAAACGGTCCCTTTGAGGCTTTAAAGCTTCGTTTTCCACTAAAAAAGCCTTAGGAATCCACCAAAAATGTTGTGAAAATATTACAAAGTTCACCTCAAAATCCACCTCTTAGCCAATGTTATCTTTTGTTGTGCTTGCAATTCCTTGTAATTGTACCCTTGGAAAGGCTTAGTTGTCTTCACATGAGCCTAATGTGTGAAAAGGGACATATTTGCATGCATATAAAGGAAGTTGAGGTCTTGGGTTTTCTTGGGAAAAAGAAGTTGAGTCTCAGTTCTTTATCCTATAATTCTGTAGTACAATTCATAGTTTTACCTTCTTAAAGGTTCTACAGTTTTGGAATATTTTCTTTATGTTTCATGATCTCTATGCCTTTCTATTATTCTATGTAGTAATTTTTAAGTTTGTAATTGATACAATACCTTAAGTAGGTCTATAGTTTGATTACACTAGTTTTGCAATCTTTTAACATTTTGTTGTTAAAATTAGGGACATAACACTTTGGCAATCTTGCATATATGACATATTGTAATGCTAGCTCTCATGTCCTAAAAAAACAATTATAGATGGATGAATTGTGAATTTTTTGCAAATCTTGAAGCACTAGTATATCTTGTTGAGCAAGATGATACTTGTGAGAGATTGGTCCTGCATTCTTTTTTATATGTCAGACAATGACCTCATCGGTCTTGTATTATTTTGACTGAAAGAAAGTCTAGAGAATTGCAAGTATTATTAATGAAATAGCAACAAGAATTTCAGTAGAATGAAGGTGGACAAGCAAAATCTTCAATCTTAGATGAGACTTTATACAAGACTATTCACATAAAGATGTAAGGACTTATGCAAAAGTACCCTCTATGTATCAAACTCTTGCTCTATAGGAAGCCTAGGCAAGGTTCTAATGAGCAAAAGAAAGTAGTATCTTCTTGCTCTATAGGAAGCCTAGGCAGGATTAATGGAAGAGCATTTAGGTTTTATTTTCAATTTTGAAGTTAAAAATTTGTCATTCTTATTAACTCTTATTATGGAAAAATAAAAGAAGTAAAAGAGGTGCAAAGTTTTCTTTGAGCATGTATATATTCAAAACATTATCCCTATGGTAAGGAGCCTTGTGAAGAATGAAAGTCTTACAAGTATTTATGCATGGTTACTCTATGCAAAGAGTTTGATTGTATTTGCAAGAATATTTTTTCAAAAACAAAGAAGGGTTGAGATTTAAAGGTGGATGAAGCATGGGAAAAGTTTACTCCTTTTGAGTGAGTCCTTTACAATGCTTTTTGGTGGCATGATGACTATGGAGACAAGAAAGCCAAGTCTTACTCAAGTGTTAAGCACAATGGAAGATTACAAAGAGCGATTGCAAAGCTCAAGGAGAAATAAGAAGATATTTTGGATTTAGATAGTTCAAGTGATGAGATGATGATTGATGGTGCCCTTCATTCATGGTCTTGTCAAAGATTGACAGAAAGGGAGTGGGGGAGGACAAGAGCCAAATAAGAGAAGGAGTTTCAAGTGCACCAAACCCAACAAAGAGCACTACAAGGGAATGGGGACATAGCGATGACAGTTTGCAATGCAAAATAATGGCGTCGCTATTTATATCACTATTCACAAATAGCGTCGCTATTAGTGTCATTAAATACAATTAGTGATGCTAATATCAACGCTATTTGAGACACTGACTACGACACAAATAGTGATGCTTATTGTGATGCAAATAGTGACGCCGATGGTCTGAGGAAAAAAAGGGCCGAAAACCCAAGCGCGGAATTTGCTACAAACATTTTGGAGAGAGAGTGAGAGATTTCATCGCCTTGAGAGGGAGAGGGAGAGGGAAAGAGAGAGAAGGAGAGCTTCTCACCATCGTTGCTGTCACTTTGCTGCCATATGCGGAGAAGAGGGAGAAGTGTGCAAGGGAGAAAGAACGAATGTTGCGAAGAGAAGGTAGAAAATAATTCATCCTCCAGCCTTTGTGGTAGGTACATTGCCTCTTTTTGCTTTGTTTTTTGTTTTCTTTTTTTCTTTTTTTCTTTTTTTCTTTTTCTTTTTAATAAGATGCATTGAAAGAGAGAGAGGAAAGGATAGAGGGAAAAGAAAAAATGAAGAAAGAGAGAACGACAAAGAGAAAAAGAGAAAAGGTAACAAAGAAAGAGAGGAAGAGAGAAACGAGATATGAAGGAAGGGAGAGGAAGAGTGTAACGTGTCCACCCATCCACTTGTAGGACACATCTTGGCAGCCCACTGGGAAGAGAGTCCAGAAAGCGCTGCTTGGCAGGAATGACATGGGGTTTGCGTTCTAGGTCTTCCCGAGTCTGCCACAAAGCGGAAGCATTCCGGCCGTTCCAACTTAGGACTGACCTGAATCAGGGTTTCCCTAATGGTCGAGTTCCTAGAAGGTAGCTAGCGTCGAGCCTAGATGAACTACTTTACGCATAAAAATCAGGGTGGAAGCGGATTTATAATGCACTTGGTTCAAGGAGAATGGGAAACGAGAGGGATGTGAAGCTCGACCTCTCTGCCCATAAGGCATAGTCCCATTCCGTTCCCCTAAAACGACATAAATCGGGACTTCTAGCTTCCTAGATTCTAAGTCATTGTTACCTTACTGTCAATTCCGTTGAGAAAAGTTCCCAGCCAACCGAGATCACCCTTCCGTAGGACGGACCCATGGTCGCATCCACCGCACTTTCCTCAGGGTTGCTTTAGTTGTTTAATTACATACCACATTTAGTTTGACAAGCAAAAACAGCTTTCTTAATTAACAAATTAATCACCAGTTCCTTCACGTAACTTAATCATTGACATAGGAAAACAATGTCAAGCAAGTTCCTTTTCAATAATTGATCTTATTTATAAGTATTTGGAATACATCATATAATCCAGCCCGAAGGCTATTCCATAATCCGCCTAAAGGCAATTCCATAATCCACCCAAAGGCAATTCCAGTAATCCTCAGGGATCGCTATTCCAAGTTTCTGCCTGTAGACTAGTATGCGGGCCTCGAGATCCAATCTCGAGTCACGTTGGCCTCTTGTGCAGGGCCCAGAGGCAAGGGATTTACGGCTGGAGCCCCCTCTGGCACCCAACCGTCCTCTTGCTCCAAGTAGCACCCATGGAGAGACCTCTCGCGGTGGGTTCGGTCCACATACCCGATGTGGCTAACAACCCTTGTGCATCCATAGGGCTAATAGTGACCCATGTAGAGTATCTCAATTAGTTTTTTCCTAGCTCACTCATTCTCAGTGCTTTTAAATAAGCATTAAATTTAAATTACAAGGTGCATAGGAGTGAGCCTGACACTCAAGAAACATTTGGATGTTTGGGGGGTTCAAGCCATTAAATTTACAATTGTCTACATTTTTGAGGTATATCACATTTTGAGCTATTTTTAGTTTTGAGGCTTTGGCAGCATCTGTCTTGGATTCTTAGTTCATATAATATCTTTGCTTCTCAAAACTTTTGAATATTTCAGTCTTAGTTGCAACTCCTAGTTAGCTTTCCATCCTTTTGATTTTGCATAGGGCTCTTTGATCTCACTGATCTTGCATTGGGTCATGCATCAAGTTAAAATCGACGTTGTCTATTCTACTTATGTCATAGGTGTGGTACGATCTAAGATTTCAAAGTTTAAGTTTTCATTTATGGCCTTTGATTGGGTACAAAAGAACCAAGTCATCTTTTCAAAGGATTGTTGCTTTCCATACTTATCAAACTAGGCCTTTTATTGGGCTCTTTAAGCAAACAAGGCTTGAGTTATAGTAAGTAATTGTATTTTAGTAAGGCGCTCGAGTTCAATGAGGCATTTGGTCTAAGTTTTAGTATCTTTCTAGCATTCTTGCATTGCAATGCGGAGACTAGGGATAAGGAACTCAATAATAAGCCTAGAGTGCTACCATAAGCTTATGTTGACCCTAATTTGATCAAGAAGTTGAGAAAGTCTTAGTGAGGACATTGATGAGGATCTTGTTAGTTACCTTTGCTTGGCTAGACTCGCAATACATAACCAAAAATGTGGATAGAGATGTTCAATGACTTCATTTAAGAAGTGGGTTCCTTAGCTCACTGACAATCTCAATGGGATAGCTAAATTGTGAGATGGCTTGCTCCCATAAAAATTTTGCTATGGTTTTGGCATCACTCTTTTGCATGAGTCTCTAGCCTCTACACAAAGTCATATAGTCTATAGCTATGATAGAGTAGTGTGGGGAGGACTTGGTAGCAAGGTTGATGGATTCCATGAAATATGGTCCCTACTTCTCAAAGTTGGTAAGCAATTACAAGGGAGAGTTCCATTTTATCCGTTTTGAATGAATCTTTGGTTTGTTGACACTTGTCACAATGCTTGTCAAAATGAGTGAAGTTCTTGAAAAAGGTTGACCACCACAAGTAAGAGTGTAAACTATTCCTCATTGCTGCATTTGTATCAAAGTGTCCTTCTACAATTCCTCCACATGATTCTTGTAGCACACCCTCAATTTCATGCTCACATACACAGCTTTGAAGAAGATTGAGTTGTTGACTAGCAATCATCTAATAGGATCAGGACTTGATCAAGAGACATTGAGTAATAGGTCTATCTAGTAGGCCATTTTCCAATATATGAATAATATTATCTACCCAATGGGGTGTAAGATCTCTCTTAAAGAGTTGGGCTTCTTGTTGAAGGCAAAGCAAATGGGCATCGGGAGTTATTGTTGTTGAATGTAGAAGAAATGGGCATCAGGGAGATTATTGTCAACCTCCTCACTACTAGTGATACAAGACATGAGGTTGACAATAAAATGTTGCTTTACTTTGCATATGACTATAGAAAAAAACTTTAATAAGACTAGAAGCCATCTAGCAATGTGGCCTATAGTGCAGGGTTTCTCTACCAAATAGAGGAGTGTTTGATGCTCTATAAAGAATGTGAACAGGGCAGGCAGGAAGTAGTGGTAAAACTTATTGTGTATATATACCATTACCAATTCTTCTCATTCTACCATTTAATAGTTTATCTCTAATTCAATGAGTTGTCCCTTGGCAAAACTTGCAAACGAAGTCCATACTATGCTCACCAGGATGGCACAACACAACTTCAATTATAATTTTGGAAGTGTTAATATACAGTGAAAGGTTATCATTCAATCAGAGGCTCCTAAAATTGGCACATTCATTAGAGCCTTCAACACTTCATACAAAGCTTGACATTCATATGTTCATTCCCAGATAACCAACAACTTATAGGTTGCTTGAGCTATTGAACGTGAAGTGGTTGTGGTATTCGTTATGTCCAAGGAAAGATTGAATGCTCTTGTGATTAATGGGTGGTGGGAGATTATTATTACTTAAATCTTAGCTGTGTGTTTTACAATGTCATTTTTGTTGGGTAAAGACCAATGTGGCAACTTCCCATCTTACTCATTAACCTTGACTATACATATGCGCACACTCATTCTTTATTCTTTAAATGATAAGGCAATAATAACATTCTGCTCATAAGAGAGCTATTGAGGCACCAAGAAAGAAGCATATTCTCTCTCTCTCTCTCTCTCTCTGTCTCTCTCTCTCTGTGCATTCTTCATGCTCTGGATAGCTCCATCAACTAGGATTAGAGCAGTTAGGGGTCTCCAACTAGTGCCACTAGCAAAAGTCTTCATGATCTCCATTTTGGATGGGATTTGACATAAGTGAAGAGGTCCAAAAATTCTCAAGGATTGACCATAAGGGATTAGTTTGCTCTATTTTTTGATCTAAAGTCATTTCGGGCTTTGTTTGTGACATATAAGTGCTAAATAGGTAATATGGCCTTTTTCTGTAATTTTGCACATACGATTCAAAACCTATAAATCAAGTTACAGGTTATAACATCCATTGTATAGATCATGGATATAGGTTATTAAGTTAAAGTAATATGTTACATATTGCTGGATACAAGATGTATTAGATTTATAGAGATTGTAGATTGCAATGTTTATAGTTTCGGGTTTTGCTGTTAGTTATTATTGTATGTAGCAATTGTTTATTGGAGCAAAGATTGTGATGTATGTACTATTGCAGTATTCGAACTATGTATACTATTAGCGACAACACATAGTCTATGATTTTTATAGCTTTTGGATAGTATTATATGCCTCATTATTCATCAGTCATTGGATTCTTAACTTATTCTTAGTTTTTGTTATACTAAGTAGTTGCTACAACAACTCTGCTAGGTTTTTGGTGCAAATTTTTTGACCTGTTGGTTGCTTCTCCTTGAAAAGTAATTGCAGTTTGTGAAAATGGCATCATCATCCTCTATGAATAGGGAACTCTATAATATTAGGAAATTTGATGGTACAACCTTTAATTTGTGAAAAGAGAAAATCTAATATGTCTTAATAAAAACAAATAGTTGAGGTCAATAAAAGGCATAGATATAAAACTTGCAGATATGTCTCAAGTTGTCTGGATGGAGTTCAATGCATTGGCTAAGACCACTATTAGATTGCACTTGGTAGAATCAATTTATTTTACTATCAAGAAAGATTGTTATAAATGGAAGTGAGTAGAAGGACAAGAAGAATAATGAAAAGGATGCTAACAAGAAAGACAACAAAGGCAAAATGAAGATTGAGGAAATAAATGCAATAACAACATATGAAGATGATGGTGAAGCGATCCTTACTTATATTATTCCTACAAATGTGTTGATTGCATTAGATTAACACTTGAACCAAGATTGGATAATTGATTTAGGTACTGTGGGAGCTTACGCTCAACTGCCAAGACCCTCGGACCGCTTATTCTTTCAAGCGTTTCAAGCAAGCTCTAATGGCTATCTCTCACCTAGCCGATGCGCCGTTGATCCTACAAGTGTAGTGAGCTTACCTTGATGCTCGATCGAGTACCCTCCTCTCTCTTGCACTCCGGTAGCTCCACGATCCTAGATGCTAGCGCAAGCATCCTCAAGCCTCCTCCATCTCCAAGCTCCATCCTCCATAGCCGCGCACGCAAGAGAAGAGAAGGGAAGAGAAGAGAAGGGAAGAGAAGAGAAGAAGAGGAGAGGAGATGGTGAAGAGCTTCACCCTCTTGATCCCTCACCCTCACACACACTCATTCCCTCACACTCTCACACTCCCTCTCTCAAGAGCACACACAAGCAAGAAGGAGAGAAGAAGAGAAGAAGAAGAGGACTCCTTTTACCACACACCAAAGAATGAGCTTCTCATTCATTTTTCAATTTTATATACAAAACCCTAAATCCCTTCCGGGCGGTCATCCCCTTTTCCTCTTTTACATGGTCGGCCGTAGCCTAGGCCCTCTTTCCCATTTCCACCATGCTAATTTACCCTATTCCCACTAATGCATACACTTTGCACAGGAGCGATCCTGGCACTCTTTTACACAGATTTGGGGGCGCTCCCATATTTTAATGGTGCGCCATTTTCTCTTTTATTGCCGTGGCCCAACACCGAAGCCTCTTGAGGGTCGTGTCCGAATATTTGAAATTTTTAGGGATTGGTTGCCAGTCAAGGCGCCTTTTTTGCTCTTGCGCCTTTTTTGCTCTTTTTCCTTCTTCCCAGTTTCCGCTCCTCTGTGCTGCGGTAACGTGGTTGGAAACACGGTAACATTACCCCCCTCCTAGCCAAGTGCCAGTCCCATGGCACTGCGGTGGGACAAGGGGGCACGTTAGGTCGACTAGTAGACGGAACCGGTAGGTGGGTGGTTAGGGATGGTGACCCGGAGCAAGTCTGGCATACGGTAAGCTCCATGGAGACACTCGGCATTTGTCACGCAGCTGTAGCCGGTCGTCTTGTGAGTAGGAGAAGCGCTTGAAGCAATGCAATGATGGTGTTGGGGGAATTTATTCTGGTAAAAACCCCCTGAGCTCAGTTTGGCTCGAACCCCATGGCTTTGATTGAGGATTTGTGCCCTGAATTTGAAGGTCCTCGGGCCGGTGGAATCAATAAGCTATCTGTGGATCTTGAGGCGTAGGGCATGGATCGTTGGACGATACAGTTCCAAGATCTATGCCAATGGCAGTCTCACCTTGAGCTGGTTCGATCATGGTGACCACTAGTACCAGGCGGGTGGCTGCAGGCTAGCACGCTTTGGGTCGTTAAGGGGTGCGAGGGGTGACGGTCTTCTGCGGGTAGCTAGCCCCTAAGAGTCGATATAACCTGCAAGAAAAGTTGTGCCCTCCCTAAGGGGTGTGCTGCTTGTCGTATAGTGTATTGTGCTCGTGGCAGTGGAACTGGGAGATGGGTCTAACCTTGGGCAAGCCCTTGGTAACGTCCCATACTTGAGGACCCATCTTGTGCTTCGTTGGTGGTGCAGTGCGAGCCTTAGGGTGACAGGTCTGAAAGTCCTGCCCTTGATGTGCCCTAGGCATGAAGTGGGGGAGGGGGCTAGGGTGATCCCTAGGTGCTTTTTTTTTTTTTGGAGATGAGACATAGGCCCAAGTATCTTAGTCGAAATGAGGAGGAGAAGGTGGGTGGAGAGACTTGCTCAAAAATTGGCGACTCTGCATGTAATTCTTTAGATTCATGTGGACATGTAGGGAGGTAGTGGAGAGGAAGGGGTGGTTGCATCTAGTGAACTGGCTGTCGTTCATGTCCTCTAGGAGGGCTAGGCAAAAAGAAGGGAGGAGGGTAGCCCTCATCATGAGAGGAGCCATGGCACAATTATCTATAGCATTAGGGTCAAAGAATAGGGGAGGCAGACCACACTCTTGTGGAGTCGAGTCCTACTTAAGGAGTAGCCTAAGATAGTTACAGGTGGTTATGAAGGCGGGGTCAGGACATGAGGAAAAGTCCGCAAGGAAGCGCATAATAGATTTGTCTAGGCTTTCTGTGGTAAAAAGAAGGGTGTTGTCGAAGGATGCTACAGTGGAGTTATAAATGACGGGGAAGTCATAGTGCCCGTGGAGGGTGGCATCAAAATCTACGCGTACCCTTCGAGGGTATGCCATATAAGTAGGGTCGTTCCGCTCGAACGGCAGGGTATTACAAAAAGCCATCCAGGCGAGCATGCTTATGTCGCATACTCGTCTCCTCCACAGGGGTTGGTCCCTATAGTTTTGTACAGTGTAGGGGATCTCAAAAACTTTATCGTGCCAGTAGTCGGCCGCTTCGGTGCCCCAAGAGGTTGGGGTCTTTTCCCACTCTTCTAGCCATCTTTTCCCCAGCCGGCCACTGACTGCCGAGATCACCTCGTCCATCACTTTGAGGGGCAGGACCCTCCGCAGACTGTTGGGTAGGAGGAAACTGAGGGAGAATGGCTCCTTTGCTAGTTCTTGCACCTCCCACACCACCAGTTCTGCATGGAATCCCGCCAGGAGATCATCCGGGCACGGAGGGAGAGGCGCGGACGGTAGCACGGCTGGTTTGGCTCTCAGCTTCTGTCTGGCCTCCTCCACTAGCTTTTTTCGCCTTTCTTTAGAGATGGATTTTCTTTCTGCAGCTGGGTCTGCTTGTGGTGGATCTTGGGCCTGTGGCGAGGGGGGTTGCGAGACCACATCTTCCCTGAAGCGATTCACATCAATTTCTAGCTCGGCTTCTTCCCCCTGCCGTTCTGCGTGTACTGCTTCTTCCTCGAATCCGAGGGCATCTATTTCCTGGGGGGTTAGGCCGGCTCTCGTCAGGTATTTCCGCTGTTCCTCCAGACTTAGCCTCACCTCCGTCGGCAGTGGTGGCATCTGTAGTCAAGCGTGTAGAGCTCTTCTCGCCATGCCAAGCTTTCTCTGTACTGCTTCCAGCGACTCTCCTTGTGCTGTGTGGGTGGCGTCCAAGATGGTGTCGAGGAAGATCTTCTGTTGAGCACTGAAGGCCACTTGGGCTGCCTTTGCCTTGCTCTCTGCAATGATTTTCTCTTTTTTTGTTAAAGCAAGGCGGCGCGCCAGTGTCTTTACCCTTCTCTCGTTATGCGCGGCCCACTCCTCTGCCCTCTTGTTCATCACTTCCAGGCCTTCCCCTTGTCTCAAGGTCAGCATCATGATTTTCTATCCATAATCCTCTAGTTCCGTGACTAGCCTCTCTTGTTCTTGTCGTTCAGAGGTCAACTGATCTGTTAGGCACTTGAGCTCCTCCTCCTGCTTCTCCATGCCTCGTTGCCTTTCTTCATCCCTAGCACTCAGCTCCTCCCTGAGTGCATCCACCTTAGCAGCTTTTGCAGCAAGCTCCTGGTACTGCCCTATGAGAAGCTTGTGCCCTCTTTGCATGTTTACTAACTCTTGCATCTCATTCTTGAGTAAGTTCCTCCAATGTTCCTCCCTCTCATCCCTAGCCTTTAGTTCCTGTTTTAGCTCTGCAATTTCGCGCTGCTGCAAGGCTACCATTCTTGTCTTGTCCAACTGGAAGGCGGCCATGGTTTCCTTCTCGGCTGCAAACTCAGCCACGACTGTTTTGCGTTCTTCCTTCGCTCTCTCCAACTGGGAGAGAAACTCAGTGATGTATTTGTCGTAATTAGCCGGTGGCATCATCGTTGCGTGAATAGGCGAGGTGGAGGCTTCGACTTTTTGCTTTTTGGGTTCCTACCTGGACTCTGCATTTGCAGCTGGCCTTTTCTGTCCTGTGGCCGTAGTTTTTATGCTCTGCCCCTAGCCCATTTCTTTGTTGATAAAATACTGCATCCACACCACGAAATTTGACACATCTACGCTGGTGGGGATGTTGGGGGTGACGGTGGTGAGTTCGGCGGGAGGTACCAGGAGGGTAGGGATCGGATGAAGCGGGGCCTTGCCTTTGCCTTCGGAGACTGGGGGTGGCACAAATTCTGGCACCTGTGTGCTGGATCCAGGCCCGTCCTCTCTGCATGGGCTTAGGTTCCTTAGTTCGTCCGCTCGGCACTGCTGTTCGATGGACCGTCGTGTGGCCTCCGCCAGGTCCTCCTCCTCTTTCCTTCGCAGCTCCTCCTCTTCTTCCTTCGCTTTCCTCTTCCTTTCCTCCTGCCTTTTCTTCTGCTCCTCTTGCTTTTTCCCTTTTTGTTCTTTTTCCCTCCTTTTCTCTACTTCAGCTTCTTGTTTGGATGCCTCCTTGGCTTTCTGCAACTCCTCTCTTTCCCTCTACTCCTCCTGCTTTTTCATCCTCTCTCTCTCTTTTGCTTCTTTCAGGGATTCCTTCTTTGCCCTTTCCAAGTCCTCCCTTTCTTTCTTCCTGCCTTCATCACCCTTTTTCTTCCCCTGCGCCGCCTTTTTCTTCATTGACCTGATTGCCCTCTTACTAGTTGGTCCTTCCCCTTCTTCTTCTGTTTCTATTTTGTCGGTGGACCTGTCTTTGTCCTGTCGAGGGGGCGACTTCTCCGGCGTTTCTCCTTCTTCCTCCTCCGGATCTTGTGCTTCCTGTACTGCCTCCTGAATTAGTGTAGTTAAGACTCCTCCGTAGCCGATGAAAGAGGCCTTGGAGAAGGCTTTCTTCCTTTCAGTCACCTTAGAAGTAGGAGAATCTCCTCCTGTTGGTGCACTTCCCAGGGCTAATGCTTTGGCTGCTTGATCGATAGTCTTCCGCATGTAGCCATTCCAATCCACCTCATTTAGAGTGTGGGCTGCTACATTCTCTAGCATGGGCACACTAATCCGATGCATTAAGGAGTTGTATCGTTGGCTGGAGAAGAGAACGCGCACCAACTTGGCCTGCAGCCTGGCGTCAGTGTCGGGGATGTCTTGGATGCTTATGCCGTCATTTGTAAGTACCTCTTCCTTATTCATTTTTAGCAAGGCGTAAACATTCCTTTTTTGCCACCTTTCTATCCTAGGTGCCAATCCCAGAGCTTTTTCCACCAGGATTGGGTCCAATCGGACCGGTACCTTCTTTGCACCCTCTCCTCGGCCTACTGTTACAGTGCCCGCTTCCTGGTCCGAATTGTATGTCGTGAGGAATTCCACGCATTTGAAGTGATCAAGCTCCTGCGAGAATTTTTCAATATATTTTGTCAGGTTGCACTATTCCACCACCCTTCTGGCTGCCTCCTCCTTTGCCACCACGACTCCGATGTTGTGGATGGTTTGGAACTTCAGCTGGCCGAAGGCGCGGTTTTCCAATTGGATGCAATATAGCTCCCTTTCCTCGTCAGTGAATGGGAGTCGATGGGCGTGGTCTTTCATACTAATGCTTATGTCTTTTACTACTTTTACTTTACCATACCCCCTTTTTATTCATTTCCTATCTAATTCCTTCCACTGTATTTCCCACTTTTCTTTTTACCGGGTGTCCCATGTACATACCACCTTTTCTCCGGCTGATAGAAGAATCCTTCCTAGGATTGGGAGTTAAAGGGTGGCGTTGGTGCTGTTGGGGTAGAAATTTACGTGTGAAGAAGCCACGTGTAGAATCGTGGGTTGTATTCCATTTGCGCATGACAATCAAGAGTAGCCGGTTGGATAGAGACCTGGGAGATGTAGGTCAAGACATCATGAAAGAGATCCCCAGTATTAAGACGGCTGGCGACATGTAATTCCTCTTTGGTGAGGAGTTGGTCAATATAGGGGTGGGCAAGCACATGGTCGTCCAATTGCTGATTGCGGGTGATGGCCAAAACCCTAAACGAGATGGATGCCACATAAGTGGGGTTGTATTCAATGGTTTTAATTGCCCTACGTTGCTCAGCATTGGTCATTATTCGGCAACCTTTTTTCTCCCATTGGATTTGTAGAGCAAACCACTGCTGTAAGAACGTGGAGGGCAAGCTTGCCATCTGCATGAGCTCGTGCATCTCGTGTTCAGGAACAGAGCGGGGAGGCTTTCGATATGAAGTGACTAGGCGTCTGAGCTCCGCTTGATCCGTTGAGATTTCATCGTTAGCTATGAGTTCTACATCGATCTTGGGGGATTTAGTGGTTATAAGTTTGTATTCCTCCCATGTGCATGGTAATGCATGAACCTCCGAAGCAAGGATTCTGTCAAGGAGTACTAGGTTTAGCCTCTCATAGCTTCTAGCAAATGTGGTGAAAGTGTCATCCAACATCCTGATGCAGGTTATTAAGTCATTCCCAGAGGTCGTGGCAAGGTCGTTAGCCAAGGAGAGGAAAGGTCGGACCCCGTACGAGGGTCTAAGACCTACTGGTGGGGATGGTGCAACTGGACTGGACGGTGGTGACTCCTTCCTCGGTATCACAGGTTGGGTTTTGTACGCAGAAGCACATTGAGGTGCTGTAGGAAGCTCTGGGGGCCTGGGGGTTGGGCCGGGTTCTGAGTGAGCAATCATAGGGCTTTTTAAGCCCTCTGGATTAAGCAGGTTTAAGGCTTGTGGCGTTTTCTTTGGTCGATAGATGAGTTGAGGCTTACTAGCTGTTGCTGGCAATGGCATGCTGATTATGTGCTGGTTACCCCATGTGCAAGCCTTCCTTTCTAGGGTGATATCACTTGTAGATGAGCTTTTTAGCCGGCCATTTTTAGGCACCCAAATCCAGGGGTTGCCCTCATAGTATCCTTGTGTCCACAAGAGATCCTTATGAATCCATCGCAGGATGGTTGTTTGTCTATGGCAATAGCGTCTATACTGCCTCCTAGGCCGGAACGGCTGATATTTCTGGCGGTTAGGGTCCCGTTTGGATGGTGTACCCGAATGCAGTTCCTGCCGTTTTGGCACCCACATAAGTCTGGGCTCCTTGGCCTTGTGAGCATTCTTGGTGGATTTGGGCCTTGGGTCGAGTGCGTAGCACGAAGCCACAGGTTTCTCCCGTTTAGATTGGGTCTGGGGCGTGATTCTAGGGGTTTCTACCGGTGGCATCGTGATGGTGGAGGAATCATGACAGCCTTTGCTGAAGGTCGTTACTATACGGGTGCTGCCGATGGCAAGATGAATGCGGTTTAGGTTGTAATCCACATTACAGTGCGTTAGCTTCTTAAAGGTGCAACCCAATAGTGACACATTACCTGCTTCTTTAGTGTTAGGCAACACATGGAAGAAGGCTGGTAAACTTTCAGTCTCAATGGAAACAAGTGCCTTGCACTTCCCCAGGAGTGAATAGGCAGCACCCCCAAACAGGGTGAGGTTGGCATTAGTGGGCTGTAGCGTCGGTTGACCAATGCATGTCCAATGGTCATGCGTCAAGATGTTGTAGTCGTCCCCTTCATCAATGAAGGCATCGAAAGAATACACCACGCCTGCTGTGACTGTGATTCGTAGATACACCGGTGCTACTGCTTCCTCATCCTGATCCGTAAGATCGGTTACAGTTGCCATTCGGACGTTCAACGGGGCTTCTAGCATGGGTGGCTCATGTAATGGATGGGAAGGAGGATAGTACTTCTTTACGCGGCTGCCATTAAAAAATCCTACTCCTTCACCGTCAAGTGTCTCCAACTCCACATTCCCGGTTCTACCAATCATGCATACTCTAAAAGGGCCTAGTCCTTGGAACTTCATCTTCTATTTGTGTCCTTTCACTGAGTATAGCAGAACAAGATCTCCTTGTTTGAAGTCTCGTTGCTTGACATGCTTGTCAAACCACATCTTTCGTCGAGCCTTCTCGCAGATGAGCGCGTGGGTGGCTAGAAGACGAGTCTCTGACAGGCGTTCCAGCTCGGTCAGGCGTTGCGTCCATGCTTCCTTCCCTTCCCATCGTTCTTGGAGTCCTATTCTCAGGCTAGGGACAAAGAATTCTACCGGTAGAATTGCTTCAGTCCCATAGGTCAGCCTAAAGGGGGTTTGACCGATGACTGTTTTATAAGCTGTGCGGTAGGCCCACAAGGCTGCCATCAACTTGTTGTCCCAGTCGCTTCTCGAGGCTGAGACCACCTTAGTCAGGATGTTAATAAGATTTTTGTTAGTCGATTCTGCCTGGCCATTACCCTGAGGGTAGTATGGTGAGGATTTGTGATGGATGCTAAGAAAGGTGGATAGGAGATGTGCTATCACTTCGTTGATGAAGTGTGTGCCTTGGTCGCTAACCAGTTCGATGGGGCAACCAAAGCGCGAGATCACTTGCTCCCATAAGAACTTGGCAGTCATTCTAGCGTCGTTTTTTCGTGTTGCTCTTGCCTCTGCCCATTTCGTGAGGTAATCCATGGCCACTACGATGTACTTGACTTGGGAGTACTGCGCTGCGGGGCTTATTGGTCCTATGAAGTCAATTCCCTATTTTTCGAAGGGTTGGCGAGCAATAATTGGGGTTAACTCCATTTGATCCTTACGAATCCAAAATTTTTGCCCATTGGCGCTCGTCACAATGCTTGTCAAATTGCTTGGCGTCGCGGAAAAGTGTGGGCCACCATAGTTGGGACTGCAACACCTTTCGTGCTGTCGTGTCTTCGCTAAAGTGTCCACCTGCAATGCCGCTGTGCGCTTCTGAGAGCACATCATGCATCTCATGTTCACACACACACCTTTGCAGCAATCCGTCTTGCCCCAACCTATAGAGTTGGCCTGCAATCAGCTGGTAGGGCTGGAGCTTCAATATCAAGCGCCTAAGTCGTGCCTTTTCTATTGGTCACTCAGGTAGTCCGTGCTCGAGCACTTGGACTATGTCATCTGCCCAGTATGGCGTCAGATCGGCCTTAAATAGGTCTCTTTCTCTGGATAGGTGGAATAAGTGGGTGCTAGGTAACTGTCCAGCTGCTTCTCTTATGGGTATACGGGACATGTGATCAGCCATGTAATGCTGTTTTCCCTTTCGTACCACCACGGAGAAATCGAACTCTAGGAGCAGGAGGAGCCATCGAGCTATTCATCCTGTAGCACAAGGTTTGTTCACCAAGTAGAGCAGGGCTTGATGGTCCACGAAGAAAATGAAAGGTGTGGCTAGTAGATAGTGCCGGAATTTCTTCACGGCAAACACCATGGCTAGTCCCTCCCTTTCTGTTGTTGAATAATTCATCTCCGTCTCAGTGAGTTGCCTGCTAGCAAAGCTCATTGGGTAGTCCAAGTTATGCTCACCTGGTTGGCACAACACTGCTCCCACGGCAAACTTAGAGGCGTCAATGTGTACGTGGAAGGTAGTTGTCCAGTCTGGGGCTCGTAGAATCGGTGCTATTTTTAGAGTCTTTTTCAATTGTTCGTACACCCGTTGGCATGCTTCGGTCCACTCAAAGACGATTAGTAGCTTGTACAATGGCCTAGCGATCAGCGCGTAGTTCAGTACAAACCGTCGATAGTATCCTGTGTGACCTAAGAAGCATTGAACTCCCTTGTAATTACTTGGGGGTGGAAGGTCAATGATAACTCTGACCTTCGAGAAGTCCGTGGCAATGCCGTTCTTAGACACCACGTGTCCTAAGATGCATCCATGCTTCACCCAAAACTGACATTTCAAGGGGTTCAGAGAGAGGTGATATAAGCGACACTGTTCAAAGACCGTGCGGAGTTTGTCTAGATGTTCAATCCAGGTCGAATGGACACACAGGTCATCAACAAAGACCTCCAACTCCTTGCGAAGCATGTCCTTGAATATGGTGCACATAAGGTGTTGAAAGGTGGCGGGGGCATTGGTTAACCCAAAGGGCATGACTACGTACGCAAAGACGCCCCACTCAGTGGCAAAGGTGGTTTTGTGCTTGTGTGCAGGATGCACTTGCACCTGGTTGTACCCCAAGAAGCCATCCAGGAAACTGTAGGCTTCCTTACCTGCCACTCTCTCAAGCATGTGCTCGATGTACGGCAAGGGATAGTTGTCTCTCTTTGTAGCAGCGTTCACCTTCTTGTAATTGACGCATACTTGAATCTTGCCGTTTTTCTTCATCACAATGACTATGGGTGACACCCAGTCTGTGTGCTCAATTTCGTAAATGAATCCAGCTCTCATCAGCTTGTCGATTTCCTCCTTGACAGCATGAGCATGCTTTGGATTCATGGCATATGGTCGCTGCTTGACCGGTGTTGCATCCGACATCATGGGTATGTTGTGAGTCACAACACTCGGATCTACCCCTTGTAGCTCATCTAAGGACCAAGTAAATATGTCTATGTATTCCCGCAAATGAGCGACAAGACTGAACTCTTCTTCAGTAGTCAAGTCCTCGGCAATGAACACCGGTCGGGGTACTTCCCCTTCCAGGGCTAGGTTTACCTCGTTGACCTTGGCTGGCCCTTCGATTGGTTCACTTGTTTGCCCTTGGCACTTGGCACCTAGCAGAACCACTACCCTATCCCCTTTTTTGAATTTAGTGAAGCGTTTAGGGAGGTCTCGTGGCTTCCTTTGTTCCTTTGATCGTGCATCCTTGGGACACTTTGCCTCATCCTGCCGCAACCGTTTGCATCTCAGGTGGACAGGTAAGTCCCCCTTGGTGCGTCTGGTCATGGGTGGCCTAGGGATTTCTGGGTTGCTATCAGAAGTAACTTTCGATTCAGAGTTAATCCCTCCATTTTCACTAGAAGAGGTGGTCTCCCCTGGTGGCCGCAGTTCAGATGGCGATTCGGTTCTAAGCATTGATGTCATTCCTGGTTGGGCTAGGCTGGCTTGCTCAAGGTCTATGGCTCCTATGCATTCCAACCAAGCACAATCACATTTCATACACATGACTCCTTGGTCCATTCTAACGGCCTGTTTTTTCTACGGCTTGGCGTCTGCCCATATCTGCTCAATTTTTCGTCCTTCAGTGTCGTACTCTATGGTATCCACTTCACCCTCGCTTTCATCATTGAAGGATTGGCAGTCTTCGTATTCATCACTGGAATCTTTATCACTCGACTGCTCATCGTCTCCCAAGGCTTGCTCTGCCTCGTCTCATTGGTCGGGGACCAAGGCCTAGTTATACATGAGGTTCAGCTCATGCACCCTGGTCCACTTCCACTTGGACTCCTCCAAGAGGTCTTGGAGCGGCTTGAAGTTGGCGGCTGAGTTGCCTACTAGCCGGTCTGTTAAGTACTCTAGTATTCCCTAGAGTTCCCTTTTGTTGGAAGGCACTTGGAAGGTAACAGGCTCAGGCCCTCCATGGGGGCTTGCTGCCATCATGTAGAGTGGCATAGGAAGTGTTCCGTTTGCCTTGCCGACCATTTTGATGGCTTGCTCGTATGCCTCCTGGTCGGAGAATGGTAGGTCAATTGTAGCGAGGACGTGCATCCAATTCCGCTCATCCTCTGGGTATGGGATATACTTGGTCAAGGACTCATAGGGCTTCCTGACCCGAGTGTTCCCTTTGAGTATAGCAGAGATGGCATCCAGGTCGACTGGTGAGGTCTTCCAAGTGTCTATTTCTATTCGTACGGCATTAGTTCTATTGCCAAGGAAGATCAAGCCGTTACCCCAATCTTTGATGACTCTAGCATTGTGCATCTAGGGTCGGCCTAATAGGACATCGTGGTCTACTCCCTTCATGACTATAAAGTCAACGGAGAACTGGACTCCTGCGATCTTCACTGGCCAATTTTTTAGGACCCCGAATGGTTTCACTCTCATACCATTTGCTAGCGTGACGTTAAACCTAGCAGCTTCAACAGGCGGGTTTCCCCAAGTCTGCAGCACCGCATGGCTAAGCACACTAATCCCGGCTCCCGTGTCTACGATTCCCTTCCTTGTTGCGTCGCCCAGGGCTAGGGCCGACAGGACTGCGTGCATCTCAGAGCCTTCCCAAAAGGCATTGACGTGCAAAGATTTAGGTACAGAGTGCAGCGTGAGACTGGGCAATTGTGTTTCTGCATCCTGGTCTTGAGGGTCTACCGTGATCTGCTCTTGTGAGCCCTCAACCCACTGCCTAAGGTCTTGCCATAGGGCAGGGTGGTGCTTAAGCAGATCTCCCAGGCCAAATGTTACAGGGGTGGTCACTAGTGTGGTCAGCAGATTGCTAAATACTCGTCCCTCATTTAACCTAGACTGTCCGGGCCAATGGCCGCGGCTGATCTGCGGCTCTGTTGTGTCTAGGCTTGGTCTTAGTGGCACTGTTTGTGGCATAGTAGCCTCGACGGCGGTGACATTGGCATGCTTATGCTGGAGAGATCATCGATCTCGTCCTCCGTGATGGGTTTAGCATCTTTGAGGTGCTGTTGAGTCTCCCTCACCCATTCCTTCACCTTTTCTATGGCCGCCAATTGTCGCTTGGGGTGCGGGTATTCCCCTATCTTAGCGCTTCCGTTTTCAGCTGTCTTAGGGGCTGAAGTCTCTGCCTCCGCATCTGAGACTTTCCTCCCAGCAGTTAAAGTCGTAGCACTCTCGGTCTTCAGTGCGACCTTAGCGTCTGACCTCTTCTTTTTTCGCCTGTGGCTTTTCTTCCCTATTGAGGGTGCGTCTAGGTTGCTAGGTCGTGGCAGAGAGATGCCAGCCTGCTTGGTTTGGGCTCGGGTCATAACTCGTAAGGGAATAGGTGTGGCCTCCCCATCGGGGTTTTCGACACCAAATAGCCCTAATGGGACGGATGGCAGATTAGCTGTGCTAGAGGACGGCTTCCGCTTTGGGCAATCAACGAAAAGATGGGTGATTCCACACTCGGCGCACCTTTGATCAGCCTTGTCCTTGTTTTGCTGCTCTCTTTCAGGAAAACGTGATGAGACATGACCGGGGTGTCCGCAAGTCCAACAAGTGACTGGATCCTGTGGCTGCCCTCTTAGGCCTCTACCTCGTCCTCTTCCCAACGCCATCACCGGCACGGGTCGATAATCCATGAGGACCGCATTACCCTTGTCGTCATGCGAGACGTAAGGGTATATGTAGGTCTCTTCATCATTTGGCTCCTCCACGTAATGAATTGGAGCGTTGCTTGGTGGGTGGGTCACATAAGGACCAGGCGGTCTAGGAATGCCGGTGGGATTTATGTCCATTCTAGGGATGGAAGGTTTCATATCGTTAGGCGCAGGTAGAGCCAATGGGGCTCCCCTTCCAAAGAATGGCTGCGGCCTGTTAGCTAGATAAGGCTGGCCATAGGGTTACGAGTATGGAAACCTTCTTGGTAGTCTGCATTGTGCGGCATCGTGGCCGAACCTCTCGCAATTGGCGCAAGGTCTTGACCTAAGGTCTTGACACTTGGCCGGCAAGTGGTTTCCTCCACAGTACACGCACTGGATGTGCGGGCGCGTTGGTCATCTCAGCATGTCCTGTATCTTGGTTAATTCCATCTTGACCTCCGCTAGGCCTTGGTTTGTCTTGGTGGCTTTCCCCTTATCTTGGGGTGATGGGTTTGACCGCTCACTAGAGGCTAGCGTTCTGTCTAAACTCCGCGGGTTGGTTTCTTCTAGATTTGAGCTCCTAGAGCTCCGCTCTTTCAGCTGGTCATCGACTCTGATGGCTTTCTCAAAAACCCTAGCCACCACGTCTTGTTGCAAGCTTGAGTTGCCTGCCAGTGCCTTATATAACTCCTCATCTCGAATTCCGCTGATGAATACAGTCGATACTGCCCTGTCAGTCAGTCGCTCGCCTAAGGGGATTCTTTTAAAAAGGCTTCTCACGTGGGTCACATAGTCGCGGATGCCCTCCTTCTCCTTCTGTTTGACATTCATCAAGCGTACTAGCAGGTTGTCGGAGTATCCGGGCTCGGCAAACCTCTTGATGAAGAGATCCTTGAGGTTGTCGAAGTTGGCTCATTCTATGGCATCCAGGCTTGTATACCACGTCCTACCCTTATCGCTTAAGCAAAGTATGAATGCTTGCGAACGTTGAGTGTGGTCGTTGAGGCCATTGGCTTTGTACACTTGCTCAAACTGCTCGACAAAGCTGTACGGATGGTCATGTGGCTGGTACTTGTCGAGTTGCTTGGCGACAATCGGTATTTTGGCTTGGCTCTTTAAGCCCTGGTTTGCCCCTAGCCCTGCAAGCAGTGACGTCACTAGTGCAGTGGCACTCTGCTCTATTGCGGTGTTATTGAGCAGCCGTTTCATGAGGAGCTCACTCAGCGTCAGGTCTCCTTCTAGTGCTCTTTCCTGGTCCGTTCGGTTCCGGCCAGCCAAGTTTAGCACTCGCTGCACCTCATGCAGCTCCATTCTTTGCCTTAGGCTCCTGGCTTGTTGATCCCTATTATACTCGGCTATGCCTTGCAATGCCTTGCGGGCTAGCCTTCTCTCCTCCTCTAGGTCTGCAATGATTGCCTCTGCCGTTCTACCACGGTGCTCGTACCGGGCATGCGCATCGTAACTGCTCACCATCTGCTGTATAACATCTGGGAATGCGCTCAATCAAGCTCCTCGGTAAACCGATGGTCTGAGCCTTCCTCCGTCATGGTCGAATTCTTGCACCTCACTGCGCTGTCGATCAGGTTAACTAGTCGTGATAGGTCCTTGTTGTTGGCGCTCCTCGCTTGGTTCTCTTCTATGCTCTGCGTGTCTGTCTACGTCCTGGGTCCTCTCCTATTGGTAGGTTCCTTGAGCGATTTATCTGAGTGAGTTCCCTTAATTACTGAATACAATTCTTAATTTACCGCCACTCGGTGAGTGTGTTGTTCCTCGTGCACTTGTGCCCAATCAGGCTTTCAGTTTCCTTAAGTGTACTTCAAGTGCAAAATTCAATGTGAGTATAGCAAGCAATTCCTTGGCGCCCCACTCACTCTCACTCGTTTCTGGCTTGATAGGCTTGTAGGTCCATTTTTCGGCCGTTTAGTCAGGGTTTAGGGTTCCTTGTTTGTTTCCTTGTTCACTTCTGATCGATCAGGTCTTCATGGTTCAGTGGCTTGCGTTCTAGTCCGTGGATCCCTCAACTGTCTACCGCCCACCGCTAAGCGGCTGTGTACTACAATTTCTCTTATCCCGGGTGCCAGAATCAAGTTCTGAACGCCCGAAGGGTTTCGACAAGTTGTGCTGATGCACGTTTTCTGGTCGGGTCAAATTTCTGACAATTTTGACAAAAAGCTGCATTCGGACCAAGTGGTCTGAATTGCAGGGTCCGACTAGGTCACTCGGACGGGCCGAATGGCATGGGGTCAAGGGCCGAATCTCCAAATCTGGCTCGAACGATTTTTACTCGGACGGGCCGAATGGCCCGTTTGACCGATTCGGACAGGCTAATTCCGACAAGCCGAACCGCAGTTGGCCGAGGGTTGAATCCCAGGTGTGGCTGAGTTCCGATTTTGGAATTTGGACGGGTTGCTCGGACGGGCCGAATGGCACAAGGCCGAATGTGCCACGTGGTCAAAAAGTTCTGGCTCGGACGGTCCGAGGAGGGTCACTCGGATGGGTTGACTCGGACGGTTCGAGTGCCGACTAGGGTTTCGGCCGAGTGGCCGAATGGCAAGGGGCCGAAGGCCGATTCTGGGCCTCGGCCCAGAAGCAATAGCTCGGACGGGCCGAAAATGGCGCGACAGAAACAGCGCGATGCCGATCTTGCCTGGTTCTTATGTTTTACTCAACCATTACAAGCACACACCTCCAGATACCATCTAGGGGGTTTGAGGGAGGGATTCATATACCTGAATGGATCGGTGAGTGCGTCAGTGCTACGATCGAATCACACGACTTGGGGCTTTCTAGCTCTCTCTCTCTCTCTCTCTTTCACATTGAAATGGCACAAATGAGTTCTCTTTTGGCCTCCCGGTTCTTATATGCCCTCCCAATTGTGGCGTTGACACCCCTGATCCCTCTCTTGTCGATCTTTAGTCCTTATTAGCAAGCATTTTGCGCATTTGCATAACTTTTTCTCTGTTTTTCCCTTGTTTTGAAACAGTGAACCCTACCCTTTTCCGGTTTGATCTCCTAGCTCTAACCTACGCTAAATGCAACAAAAATCGAAGGCAAAAAACTGGAATAGATTCTCCATGCTTTCCAATCATCAAACAACCAAAATGTCCAAAATACTTACTTGTTTCGAAGATTAAAAGCACCCAACTTCCTATCTATCTCAAGCTCCGTTTCGGGGATGAATACCCTACTTCGATGCTCGATGTGAGGTGCGCAAGTGCTCAAGCTTGAATCCGTTGGTCCCGGTAATGGAACCAAAATGTGGGAGCTTACGCTCAACCGCCAAGACCCTCAAACCGCTTATTCTTTCAAGCGTTTCAAGCGAGCTCTAATGGCTATCTCTCACCTAGCCGATGCGCTGTCGATCCTACGAGTGTAGTGAGCTTACCTTGATGCTCCATCGAGTACCCTCCTCTCTCTTGTACTCCGGTAGCTCCACGATCCTAGATGCTAGTGCAAGCATCCTCAAGCCTCCTCCATCTCCAAGCTCCATCCTCCATAGCCGCGCGCGCAAGAGAAGAGAAGGGAAGAGAAGAGAAGAAGAGGAGAGGAGATGGTGAAGAGCTTCACCCTCTTGATCCCTCACCCTCACACACACTCACTCCCTCACACTCTCACATTCCCTCTCTCAAGAGCACACACAAGCAAGAAGGAGAGAAGAAGAGAAGAAGAAGAGGACTCCTTTTGCCACATACCAAAGAATGAGCTTCTCATTCATTTTTCAATTTTATATACAAAACCCTAAATCCCTTCCGGGCGGTCATCCCCTTTTCCTCTTTTACATGGCTGGCCGTAGCCTAGGCCCTCTTTCCCATTTCCCACCATGCTAATTTACCCTATTCCCACTAATGCATACACTTTGCACAAGAGCGAGCCTAGCACTCTTTTACACAGATTTGGGGGTGCTCCCATATTTTAATGGTGCGCCTTTTCCTCTTTTATTGCCGTGGCCCAACATTGAATCCTCTTGAGGGTCGTGTCCGAATATTTGAATTTTTTAGGGATTGGTTGCCAGTCAAGGCGCCTTTTTTGCTCTTGCGCCTTTTTTTCTCTTTTTCCTTCTTCCCAGTTTCCGCTCCTCTATGCCGCGGTAACGTGGTCGGAAACACGGTAACATGTACTTTTTTTCATGTAACTCCTAATAGAGAGTGCTTTTATTCATATGATAGCAATAGACATGGATTTGTCTACCTTGGAAATGACTATGTTGTGACATAGTTGATGCAGGAGATGTGCAACTTTCATTTCATAATGGCTCTATCTTCACTCTTAAGAATGTGCGATATGTACCAAAGTTTAAAAAGAGCTTGATTTCTACTAGTCTTAGCTTGATGACTTAGGGTATCCCACTACCTTTGGCTGTTAGTCATGGAAAGTCCACAAGGGCTCGCTTGTTGTAGCTAGAGGAACCAAATGTGGAACCTTGTATCCTCATCCTGTATCTACTATAAAAGATAATGTAATTGTAGCAATTAAGTAGCCACGTGTATGTTTGTGGAATTATCTATTAGGTCACATGTTTAATAATGGAATGGAAATGCTTTCTCATTTGGATTACTTGTCAATATTTGATTGTGCTAATTTTTATATATATGGGCATTGCATATATAGTAAATATGCTCATTCAGCCCATAAAAAGCACTTAATATTAGAAAAAAGAGCGAGCTACTTGACTTATGCACAATGATATATGTGAGCATATGGCTACAAGGTCTTTAGGGAGGGTGTTCTATTTTATCATGTTTATTGATGATGCGATTAGGAAAATGTGGGCTTTTCCTATGGTTAGGAAATATGATGCATTGTCTTACTTCTTGGATTTTTTAAGCACTTGCAAAAAGTTATTTTGGAAAGAGAACAAAGTGTTTTAGGACTAATAATAGTGGAGAATATATCTTTCATGAATTTAGAAAATTTAATGAAGTGCATGGCATCAAGAGGGAGCTCATTGCACCTAGCAATCTAGCATAAAATGGTGTGGTAGAAGACATGAATAGGATGATTACTAAAAGGGTGTTGAGTATGCTTTCAAGTGCTGGTCTTACTCAAGGTTTTTGGGATATACCATGGTAATGTTGTTGTATATTTGGTAAACGGGTCACTAAATATGTAATGTCTCTCGGCTTCCTAATGGTTTTTCTCTCTTTCACCATGTATTTTGAGTTATAAATCTTGAGTTCTCTCTTCCTCACATGTGTATACTTTGGATTTTGTCACACAAACTAATATCTCAAAGCTATGATACCTATGAGAACCCTCGAGACCTTTAAAATCCTTCATTTCCCCTTTGCATAAGAATGACGCTTAAAGTTAGTAAGGATAATATGAAAAAAAAAAGTTAAATGTTTAAAATTTTTTAATTAACTAAAAAGTTATCTTTTTACCTATACCGATGAAAATGTTGCCGCCATCCCCCTCTCTCCATGCCAACAATCATCACCATCGTCATGAATAGTCTTCATCCTTGTCATGATGATAATAATGATGATGATGATAGTTGGCACCGAAGCTTCTTCCTCTGTGGCAACCATGAGGACTGCCTCCAATCATGTGGACATCCATGAGAAGATGTGGAGAAGAGAGAGAGGGGGAACTCCCCCATTAGCCTATAAAAGGACATATATTACACAGGAAAGGATGATCTTAGCACTGATAGGCTAGAAAGAGAGAGAGAGAGAAAGAGAGAGTTAGTGAAGAGAGAGATAGGAAGGGGTGAGGCTAAAGGAAAAGAGGGTAGAGAAGAGGAAGATTCCTTGCATTTCCTCAAGGGCCATTACTTACCAAAGACCATCCCCAATCCATGGATCAAGTCTGTCGAAGCTCATGAAGAGTGTGCATCAGTCATGGCTCCCAAAAGAAGAAGCTCGAGAGTCGTGAGAGCTATAGAAGTTGTTGGAACTACTGGCAGTGCAAACTCCCAAAAGTATGACCAAGAACATGAGCAATGTGCCACCCCTAATCATACCAAACCGTGTTCCACCATTGCCATTACTCAATGATAGAATAATGGAATATGAAAGGTTTGGATACTTACTGTTCAAGGGTCACATGGAATGTTACATAAAAGATTAGTAGCTAAGAGTCGATCTTGGGGACTAAGTTAATTTGGAAAATACATTTAGACTACATGTATTATAACTGACAAGTTAACTTAGGTTCCATCGTCATAGTAAAAGAAGGAAAAATATTGATTCTAGCTATCTTGTAATTCATGATAAATGAAAGATCAGTTAGATTTTTGCATACAATGTCTATTTTGAAGAGTTGCATGATCAGCTTAGGAAGAAATACCGAAACTCATGAACTTAGGAAAATTGGGCACAAATAAGATAAAAAATTGCATAGCATTAGGAAGAATAAACCCACCTAAGTGTAAAGTCATCCTAGAAGAGAGGTAGTGAAATCTATTTCACATTGCAAGATGGTATAAGTTAGACAAAGTCAAGTTCTAGGTTTGTCTCTTTTGACTCGACTAATATTCCAAACTTAAGCAAATCTAAATAAGTTAGATTCTTTCCACATATAAACTAGACAACTAGGTTAGAATACCTAATGTTCATCCTTAGCTAGGATAAAACCCCATCAAGGTTGATTACATATCTGCAACTAAAGGAAAGACTCGATGACCTCCCTTCATGGCAATTGTACTCTTTGGGAAGATGTGAAACAAACTTCATGCTAGAAAAACCCAACCATTGATAATCCTTAAGCCATTTTATTTCCTTGCGCTTTATTGCTTTGTTTGGCAATGTTTATTTCTTTGCTTTGCTTGAGCTAATTTTTTTATGATCTGCCGGGTGATTTAAACTTTCTGATGTTAATGGATACTCAATGGATAAAAGCAAATAATTCTATTATGATATTTAGATATGAAATTGAAGGTTAGCCTCCATTATATGACATTAAAATTACATTGCAAATTCTAATAGTAATAGTATTTTTTTCTTCCGAAAATCCCCAACCAATTTTTTTCCTTTTCATTCCCTAAAAGAAACAAATGAAAAAATGATTTTGCCATCATGTTTTTTTTAAAAATCTTTTGTTTTCTTTATTGCAGTTAAACAAAGGGATGAGCTCATGTTTGCCCTTTTTCACAAAAGGGCGGTTTGAATTGGAGATTATCATGGCATAATAATCTCCATCAGACGGTACCATATGCCTAAAGCATTTAATGTTTTAATGCTTTTGAGTATAGTAGGAATTGAACCTACGACCATTAGATTAAAAGTCTAATGCTCTACCAATTGAGCTATATACCTAAATATATTATTATTATTATTATTATTATTAATTAGAAGAGAGATTTTTATGTGGTAATTTAAAAACAAAGAACTATGATGCGAGTTTTTCTTTGATTTTTCCTTTCAAAGGATGTTTGGCAATGAAATTATGATTTTCACAAAAATTACTTAACGAAAGAAAGCTTAAGACAACAATTAAACAACATAACTTATGAATATTGGAAATGTTTAACCCGGAATTCTTAATTCTATTTGTAGCTAAACTAATCCAATTCTTTGCATTACAAGCCTTACAAGAAATGGGAAATAATGAATGCAAGCTATACAAGAGTTGCTTGAAATAAAGGCTACAAGCTGTATGGAAAATACAAAAATTAGGAAATTGCTTAAAGTAATGGCTACAAACAGAAAGACTAGGAAATTGCGTAAAATAACGATTTAAGGCAAAAACACTAAATCTAATATCGGAAAAACATGACCTTAAACTTACATTGCAATACTTAGCATTACAAAATGGTAATCCTAAGTAATTAAAGCATAAAATAATAACCAATATTAATTGATTTTATTCCTTTCGCGAAGGTTGTGATAAACCATAAAGCGTGTCCTGTTCGAACGGCTATGAATAGTAGAAATGCACGAGAAATGCATAGAAGAATACAAAAATGTTGACGTCGGGATCTAGAATTTGTCGTTAAATAGGGGAATATGTTTGGCATAAAGGACTCAATCTGAGAAAGAGAGCCCTTATTTGGAAATGGGAATTTCCCTTCATTTGAAAAGACAAGTTATTAAGGAAATGGAGGAAAGCAAGCAGGTCCGAAGATTTGCCTTTGACTTTAGGATTTTCCTCTCCGCTGCAAAGAAAACCATTCAAGAAACAACAATCCAAAGATTTCTTCAAAAAATCAAATACCTCGTGAAAGTTATCCCTTTCCCATGGATTACCCATGAAGGAAAATATATAAAAGCTAAAAATGATGAAAGGAAAACATATTAATCTCTTGCCCTTTCTAGAAAGAAGATCGGATGTTATTTTGTTATGCATTCTCTTCCACAAGCACATCTCCAAGGCTAGATAGTTAATAAATCATAAACATATTTATGTCAATTTTTAAATAGTTATTATCCCTAGTTCTATAGTATTCTGCGGTGATCTTATATTCATTAGAGAAGCTTATTAAGATCTTATCTAATAAAACATAGCCTTATATAGAAATAAAAAGGAATGGATTAGAAAATCAATGGAATAACTGAATTGAAGAAAACAATCTTTTCTAAGACCTCTCCTTTATCCTTATATGCATAGAGATTCTTGCTATTGTCTTTTCCGTCATAAACGTTATTGGATATCTGAAAAGCATTCCCTTATCCGCCATGAAAACAAAACAACGTTTATTTTTAGTTATCACTATTTAGATTATTACTATCCACATTATTTAGAGATTGGGCATGAAGGACTTTATGCCATGATATTTATTGAACCTTATAATAATGATATTGAATTGCCCTATAGAAATAGTATAAAAAGACATTGTCTGCTTTAGAATGGCATAAAATGCATGGTCTACATAAGCTACATAAATCACTAGTAAAGTCTTTAAATTATAGACCCCCATTGTTTCCTTCATATATGTCTTTGTCATCCATGTTATGCATATAATATCCATACATTATGGATAATTTACTCAAATCACTGTGGCAAGGCGGCTATTCACTTCAAATGCCGCTGGCGAGAATTTTATTTGAGAATTCAAGTTCATAGAATGTTTATGAATATACAAGCAAAAGTAAAAAAATAGTAACAAATAAACTATTTTAATCCAATAGATGTGCATTTCTTAAATGAGACACAAATTTTCAAGATCGGGTCCAATTAGTTATTTGATTTTTATAATGAAATTCTCATTCATAATTTTATATGTATCTTTTATTGGTTTGATCAAGTCATTTGTTGTTAGAAACGACTGTGGAGTCAGAATCCTACCCCAAAAAAATTCACTTAATAAAGGATCATGTATCTTAGATATGCTCATTCTTTTCGCATCCTCTTTGTACCTCAATCCAATTTTTTGTTCAATCGCTTCCGAAAGTATGGAGTTTAGCTTCATAAGTTTGATCCGATCCTTCAACTCATTCTATAAATTTTCCCTTTTCTTTGCTTGATCTAAAATCCAATTTTGATATGAATAAATCTCTAACAGTAGAACATTCTACTATGCATGGGCTCGATGGAAATGTTTAGTAAACAATCATAATGCTTACTATAGAAAAGATAGATTGAAACTCATTGTTATTTTTTTGCTGTTTTATTGCTATTTTTATTACTAATTAGAAACTAGTTTTTTTTAATTTACCAGTGAAAAATTCTCTAATGATTTGTTTTTTGTCTCAGCAAGATGTTCTGCTTTAAAGTTCCCAATTTGAAATTACGTTTTAAAGGATGAGTTACAAGCTTGAGCACATCTTTTGCATTGGTAAACCTGTGAATTCGGGCATGAACTCAATAGACTATTTTGTATCAATTCCTCTTGCTTCTAAAGGATTTGCGTGGGCCATTCCAGTAATGGCTAGATTAGGTTCCAATTCGTGCATATGCTGAATTTGATTATAATTGTCTGGTTTCTCTACAATTTGTGGCATTGGAACATTCGTTGTTTCGCAAGTGTTTCTAAAAAAAAGTAGTTCAATAGCTTGATATCTCTTATCCATATATGGGATACCTATTTCATAAACAATCATTCCACATCGAATCAAGAATCTCGCTACTGAGATTTCCAATGAATTTTCTCCCATTAAAAAACAGATTTTATCTTATTTCAAGATGATTTTTTGGGCTATCCCAAATTTTAGCCTCTCTTTCTTGCAAACCACAAGGTTCTATACCAAATGCATAACAATTTTTTTCTATCCATGCTCGCGTTCCGTCGAGGCCAATTGGAAAAGGTGCTCCAATTAACTGACATTTTTTACGCCTCATTAGAGTCGTTGCCGTATGACTCAAGAATGGATTTACGTCGCAAACGTAAACTCCTTCACCTAGTGAAGGAGTTTAATGTATCTCTGAGAGGGTAACCAACCACGATACATCAATGGATTGTTGCTTCAGTGCCAAATTCAATTGAGAAGCTATATTAGAGGGTAAGGAGCCAAAACGGACCAAGTAATTATTATCCGATTCTCGTATTTTTGAGTTGGATAAATTACTTTTCAATTCATTGGGTTCGAGTCCGAGGTCAAGCTTGCCCTTGGTAGAGAACTTCTTTGTTCTTTGAGGCTAAGGCTAACACCCACTACCTACGTCGGCATATGCAATCTTGCTCTCAAGGCCTTGCGGGCAATACCCAACTTCCTCTTCAATGGTTCAACAGCCTCCCCTTCTTTTGTTTGAGTGATATCCATGTTTGTGTTAAGGAAGGTGCATTGTTGGGTCTCTAGGTTCATTTGAGTAGCCTCTACCCTCCCCTTTACTAGCACTTTGTTTGCTTCTACCCGGGCCAGATGGAGCGCCAAGTCCCCGACTCGTCTTTCATTATGGTTAATCCAATCTTCTGCTCTCTTTTTCATTTATTCAAGGCTCTCCCCTTGCCTTTGCATCAGGATTATGAGCCGTTGCTCTTGTTCTTCAATCTCTCTCTGCAATATTTTTTGCTTGTCCTACCCCAAGGTTGCCTCCTTTTTCAAATTTTCTATCTTCTCTTGATACGTGCGTGCCCTTTCCTCTCATGCTGCTTCTAGCATTTTTGTGGCATCTTGGACATTCTTCATTTCTTCTTACAGCTCTTTATATAACCTTGCCAGCTCCTCAGTGCATTGCTACATCCTCACTAGACCTTATTTCTCCCCAACTAGCCTTGCCTCTGTGGAGGGAGCTCACGCTCAACCGCCAAGACCCATGGACCACTTATTGTTTCAAGCATTTCAAGTGAGCTCTAATGGCTATCTCTCACCTAACCGATGCACCTTTGAACCTATGAGTGTAGTGATCTTACCTCGATGCCGAAATGAGTTGCCTTCTCCCTCACACACCGGTAGCTCCACAATCCTAGATGCTAGCTCAAGCATCCTCAAGCCTCCTCCATCGAGCTTCATCCATCATAGCCGTGCACGTGCAAGAAAAGAGAAGTGAAGATAAGAGAAGAAGAGAAGAGGAGATGGTGAAGAGCTTCACCCTCTTGATCCCTCACTCCCTCACACTCTCACACTCCCTCTCTCAAGAGCACACACACAAGCAAGGTGAAGAGAAGAAGAGAATAAGAGAGGACCCTTGTTAGCCACACACCAAAGAATGAGCTTCCATTCACTTTTTAAACTTTATATACAAGCCCTAAAATCCCATGGGCACCCACCCCTTTTTAGATGACCGACTAATGTGGCAAGGTCCTTTTTCCTATTTCCCTCTTCTTGCCTCATGCCTTAAGCCTACACCCATCTTTTCTTTTACAAATGGCACAGGGGGGAGCCTAGTGCTCTTTTACAAGAGTTTTTAGAGGTGCCTTCCATTTAAAATTGCACTTTTTGCCTCAGCTTAGCTTTAGGGGCCGCCTCTGCGCCTTTTTTCTTTTCTATCATTTTTCCGCTCTTTGCTTCATATTTTTGCCATCTCGAATTGAGGTTAACATTACCCCTCTCCGAGATGGGTGCTAGTCCCATGGCACTTCGAGCTCTTTGTTGTGGAAGGGTAGGTTCTGGGAAAGTGGCTGGTGGGGTGATGATAGGGCCACATTCACACTTCATTGATTGGGAAGCTTTGGTAATTATTTGGATGGAGAACCCAAGGTATGTCAAATGGATGATGGGGGCCTCCAAAATTGGTGGCTTTGCAGCATCTTATTGTACTTGAAAGGAGAAAGTGCTCTACCTAAGGGGAGTGTGTACCTCACTGTGCAGTGATCTGTGCTTGTGCTAGTGGAATGGGGAGCTGGGTCTAATCACATGCAAGCTTGGGTGATGTCCCACACTCGAGGACCCCGTTCGTACGAAGGGAGGTGTGGTGTGTGTAGCTTAGGGTGATAGGTCTAACCATAGGTGAGTGTTACCTCCCTAGGTATGCCCTGACCCTTGAGGTATTGTAAGTGTGACGTGGGAAGTCAAAAAGAGCTAGGGGGATAGGAACGGAGCCGGCCAACTAAGGCCATCGGACATGTCTAACTTGAGGACCCCTAGGTGCAGTGACTGTGAGCTATGTGCCACGAATTGTGTTTGGACGTGTCATGTGCTGCTTTCACTATTATTTGTTTCCTATCTTTGTGTTTGGCCTTCTCTTTTCTTTTCTTTACTTTTTTTTTCTTGCTTGTTGAGTTACATGATTTGAGCAATAGCTAATTGCTAGCTATCATCATTAGAACGTGGTGGAGAAGGGGATTTAATGGAGTGACTCAAAAATTTCCAGCTCTACATGTAACACTTAAGGTTCAAGCGGACATGGAGAGAGGTGGTGGAGAGGAATGGGTGGTTACAGTAGGTGAATTGACTGTTACTCATATTCTCGAGAATAGCTAGGTAGAAGGAAGGTAAAAGGCTAGCTTGCATCATTAGGTAGGTCATTGCGCAGCTATCTATGGCGTTAGGATCAAAAAAGAGTGGGGGAAGACCACATTTTGCTGGGGTGGGATCCTGCTTAAGTAAGATTTCCCATGTCAAATTGTAGTTCAGCTTCACCCTTTTGGCAATCCTCTAGTTGTACCTCCTCTACAAACCCTAGTGCATCAATCTCCTGGGGGGTTAGGCCAGCCAACAACATGTACTTGCATTGTTCATCACGGCTCAACCCAACTGCAACGGGTTGTGGTGGCATGTGTATTCCTGCTTGTAGAGCTCTGCGTGCTATGCTCAGCTTCTTCTTTACCACCTCAAAGGACTCCCCTTTCCTCCGTGTGAATGGCATACATTAGAGTATTCAGGAAAGCTCATTGTTGAGTATTGATGCCCACTTGGGCTACCTTTGCTATGCTTTTGGCTAGGACTTTCTCTTTTTCCACGAGAGCAAGGTGACACACCAAGGTCTTCTCTCTTCGTTCATTTTGGCCTTCTCACTCTTCGACTCTCTTTTTCATCTCCTCCATACTTTCTCCTTGTCTTTGTACCAGGGCCATGAGTCTCTGCTCCTATTCTTCCAACTCCCTACTCATTCTCTCCTATTCCTTTCTTTCAAGGCTCAACTTTTCGGTCATGATTTCCATCTCTTTGTGTGGTGTTGCTCCTCTTCTTGCTTCCTTTCTTCTTCCCTTGCGGCAATTTCCATGCCTTGTTCTATCCGATCTATTTTTGCTACCAAATCCTCATGTTGCATGATTGAAAGTTTATATTGTTCCTACATTTTCACTAGCTCTTGATTTTCATCTTCAAGCCGTTGCTGCTAGGTTTCCTCCTTGTCATCTTTGGCTTTTAGTTCCTATTTTAGATCAAAGATCTCCTTTTGTTGCATAGCTATTTTCCTCGTCTTTTCAAGCTAGAAGGTTGCCACCGACTCCTTTCTGCTTCCAACTCGACCATTGCTATCTTTCTTTCCTCATTTGCCTTCTCTAGCTGAGAGAGTAGTTTAGCAACATATTCATAATAGTTTGCTGGTGGTGTCATAGTAGTAGGGATTGGAGTGGTCGGAGCTTCCACCTTTTGGCATTTCGGATCCTGCCTAGACTCGGCATCTGTGGCCGGTCTTTTCTGCCTAGTGGTCGTAGTCTCCACACTCTTTCCTTGGTCCAGCTTCTTATTAATGAAGTACTGCATCCATGCCACAAAATTGTTTACATCGACGTTGCGGGATGCTTGGAGTGAGAGTGGTTGCTTCGCTGGTGGGCACCAAGAGGGCTGGGATGGGATGGATGGGAGCCTTGCCCTTGCCTTTGATGACCACAGGCGGTATGACTTCGGGTACATGAGTGATTGAGCTAGGTCCCTCATCCCTGGGCAGACTTAAAGAGCCTAGGTCATCGAGCCAGCTTTGCTATTCTATGGATTGCTGAGTTGCTTCAGCCATGTCTTTCTCCTCCTTTCTTCTCAACTCTGCCTTCTTTTTGGCATCTCTTCTCTCTCTCTCTCTTCCTCTGTTTTCCTTGATTCTTCTACTAGGTTTTCAGCTTCTTTCTTCTCTTTCTTCTTTCTCTCTTCAGTCTCTTTTTCTGACTCCTTGGAATTTTTGGCTTCCTCTGTCAACTCCTCTGCCTCTTGCTTTTTCTTCTTCTCCCTCTCTTCGGCCTCTCTTAGGGATTCCCTTTTGGCTCTCTCTAGATCTTCTTTTTCCTTCTTCTTGCCATCATCCTGGTTCTTCTTCTGAGCTATCTTTTTAGTGGGCTTCTTTGCTTTTTTCCTTCTGGATTGAGCCTCCTGATCCTCCTTCTCTGTGTCTCAGTTTCTGTCCTGTCGCTCGATGGCTCTTTCTCCTAGTGGATGGGAGATCTATCAGGAGTCTCATCCTCTCCTTCTTCTCCTTGCCGAGCCTCTTTTATAGCCTCCTGGATGATGGCTACCAACACACTTCCATATCTGATGAAAGAGGCTTTTGAGGAAGGTTTCTTTCTCTCAGTACTTTTAGAGGCTAGGGACTCTTCGCTTGTCGGTCTACTGCCTAGGGCTAGTGCATTGGCTACTTGGTCTATAGTCTTGCACATGTAGCTGTTCTAGTCTACCTCATCCAAGGTGTGGGCTGCCACATTCTCTAGCACAGGCATACTGATTTGGTGCATGAGGGAGTTATAGCACTGGCGGGAGAAGAGTGATTGCACTGATTTGGTGCATGAGGGAGTTATAGCACTGGCTGGAGAAGAGTTATTGCACCGATTTTTTCTGCATGCAGGCCTCAGCATTGGGGATATCCTGTATGCTAATGCCATCATTTGTCAAAACATCCTCCCTCTTCATCTTTAGCATAGCATACACATCTATCTTATGTTTCTTCTCCACCTTAGGTTCCAACCCCAATGCCTTCTCCACCAAGGCATGGTTCAATGGCACCTACACATGTTTAGCATTCTCCCCTCTTCCCATAGTCACCATTCTGCATTCTTGATCGGGGTTGTACGTTCTCAAAAATTCCACACACTTTTCGTGGTCAGGATCTTGTGCAAACTTCTCTAGATAGTTCGAGAGGTTGCACTATTCCACCACTCTCCTTGCAGCCTCCTCCTTGGCTACCACCTCATCAAGGTTGTGGATACTGCAGAATTTCAATTGATTATAAGCACAGTTTTCTAAGTTGATGCCATACTATGTCCTCTCCTCCTTCGTGAGAGGTAGTCGGTGAGCACAATCTTGCTGGGACATCTTTCGTTCCTATCATGAACCATGATTCCCGTTAGTGCTTTCAAAAAAATTATTTTCTGAAAGGAAAGACTTCATGTTTGTTGAATGAAAGTATTAAAGCTCCAAAATAAACCTTCCTTTGAGACTTTTCACCCTTTATTTCAAAAATTTTGTGACATTTTTCATCAACTACAAGTTGACATGTTTCTTTCGTTTTTGCATTTAAGTGTAGATTGAGGTTTTCACGACGGTGTGTTTTTTCTTATGTGTTTATGCATTTGCTTGATTTTGATTGGTTCTGATTTGACTCACCTTATCCCCTCCCCTTCTGGATTTGAGAAGAATCCTTCCTAGGATTGAAGTTAGCAAGCCAAGGGCATTCAATGTACAGGTCGAGTGTTGATCTTCACATGAGCCAAGCAAAGAAGTCTGGATTGTACTCCATCTGAGCTTTGTGGTCTAGATCAAAGGGGTCAGAGGCCTACGTGTGTGATGTAAGTAATGACATCTGTTAGGAAGTCACCAAAATCGACACGGCTAGATCGAAGGGTCAGAGGCCTACGTGTGTGATGTAAGTAAGGACATCTGTTAGGGAGTCACCAAAATTGACACGGCTAGCAATATGTAACTCTTCCTCGGTCAGGAGGAGGTGATCAAGGTAAGGGTGTCCTTTGATGTGCTCTTCCATGGGTTGGCCACAAATAGTTGTTAACACCCTATAGGAGGTTGGAGTGACATAAGTTGGGTCATACTCTGATGTCTTGATTGCGCATTGCTACTCAACATTGATCATTATTTAGTATCCTTCGAGTTCCCATTGCAATCGAAGAATGTACCAGTTCCGTAAGAACGGGGATTCGGTTTTAGCAAGCTATTTCAAATCCTCGATTTCTTGGTCAGTGATAGCAGAAGTAGCTTGCTTATTGTATGATGTAATGAGGCGTTGTTTGATGGATTGCTCTCTAGATATCTTAGTGTTGAGAAACTCTTCAGCTGAGTGGGATGCTTTGATGAATGCAAATTTGAATGTGTCCCATGAACAAGGAATCGTACAAACTTTGGTTGCTAAGGGCTCTTGCAACAGGTCATCCAAGTCGAAGCGGTCATAACTCAGAGCCAGTGACATGAATGTGGCATCTAAGCGGCTTAGGCAAGCAATCATGCCATCCCCTGTGTCTTTGGCTAGATCTGCATAGCCAGTGTCAAGAATGATTTCCGTTCATAGGAGGGTCTAAGGCCTGCGGGTGGTTGGGGTTTGATAGAACTAGAGAGTTTGGCAGTAAATGGTCGCAGTTTTGGTTGTTCTTGAGATTGCGATTGGGTCCCTTGCACAATGGGTTGGGATGAGGACTGCTAATGGGGCATTGATACTTGTGGATGCAACTTCTTGAGTCTTGGTAGAGTTACGTGGTACTGGTTTGGGAGTAGTAGGCTTAGATTTGGGCCGATAGACTTGGTTGGTCTTCATGGGTATAATCAGTTGTGAGTCTATGGGCTATTATGAGGGTAATGCCTTAGGGATCCATATCCAAGAATTACCCTTACAATAGCCTTGCACTTGCAATAGGGTCTTAGGAACCCATCGCGGCTTGACCATATGTCGTTGTCTGTAGCTTTGTCTTGGCCTCCTAGGTTTTGAGGTTGCGTTCTTAGCCTTGTGAAGGCGTGGTCGATTGCTCCTCGATGGCACGACCCATCTTAACTGGGGTTCATGGGCATTGGCTTTAGCCTTAGTGGGTTGCTAGCATAGAGGCTTGGCGGGTTGTAACAAGTCACAACCCGCCTCCTTAGACTTGGCTGCAGGTGTTTCTACTGGTGGCCTTGCGGATCTCATAGGAGTTGGGCAGCACTTGCTAAAGGTTGCTATTATGTGGACATTGCCAATGACTAAGTGGATACACTCCGACTGGTGGCCTTGCGGATCTCATAGGAGTTGGGCAGCCCTTGCTAAAGGTTGCTACTCTGCGGACATTGCCAATGACTAGGTGGATACGCTCTGACTCATAATCAACATTGCAGTGAACTTGCTTTTTAAAGGTTCGACCTAGCAGTAACTTCGTGCTTGCATCTTTAGTGTTTGGAAACACATAGAAGATCATTGGTATGCTCTCAAACTTGATAAAAATTGCAGCCCTGCACTTTCCTAGGAGTGCATATGATGGGCTCCCATATGGGCTTAGTTTGGCAATAGTGCGCTATAATTGTGGTTTGCCAATGTGGGTCCAATGATTGTGGGTTAAGACATTGAAGTCTACTTCCTCATCGATCAAGGCATTGAAAGGGCATGTGTGCTTGGCACTAACTGTGATGCAGAGTTAAGCAGGTTCTACAGCTTCCTCATTTTCATCGTCAATCTCCATGATTATGGCTATTTGTACCTTGACAAGGGGTTCTAACATTGGTGGTTCATGCAGAGGATGCGTGGGAGGGTAGTACTTCTTGATGCGACTGCCGTTGAAGAAGCTTATTCCCTCGCCTTCTAGAGTCTCGAGTTCAACATTACCCGTTCAGCTGATGGTACAAACCTTGAAAGGCCCTAGACCTTTAAACTTCATTTTCTATTTATGCCCCTTAATAGAGCACAAGATCACTAAGTCTCCTTGTTCAAAGTCTTGCTGCTTGAGATGCTTGTCAAACCAGCCTTTGCATCATGCTTTCTCGCATATGAGTGCATGGGTAGCTAGAAGTCGAGTTTTCAAGAGGCGTTCGAGTTCAACCAGACGTTCCATCCATGCTTCCTTCCCTTCCCATCATTTGTAAAGTGCGATCCTCAAGCTAGGAAGAACAAAGAACTCTACAGGTAGAATTGTTTCAGCTTCATAGGTCAACCTAAAAGGTGTCTGGCCTACAACCGTTTTATAGGTTGTGCGGTAAGCCCACAAGGCTGTCATCAACTTGTTATCCCAGTCACTGCACGAAGTAGAGACTACCTTGGTTAGGATGTTTACTAGAATTTTATTTGTGGATTCCACCTAGCCATTTGCATGATGATAGTATGGCAAGGATTTTCGATGGTTAATTAGAAAGGTGGATAGAAGATGCGCAATCACTTCATTAATGAAGTGTGTGCCTTAGTTGTTAACCAGTTTGATGGGGTAGCTGAATCATGAGATTACCTGCTCCCATAAGAACTTGGTAGTCATTCTAGTGCCATTCTTTCTCGTAGCTCTTTGCTTCTGCCCATTTTTTTAGATAGTCAGTGGTGGCTACAATGATGTACTTGGCTTGCGAGTATTGTGCCACAGGACTAATGGGTCCTATGAAGTCAATTCTCCATTTTTCGAAGGGTTGTCGTGCAATTATTGGGGTTAGCTCCATCTGATCCTTGCGAATCGAGACCTTTGTCCGCTAACACATGTCATAGTGCTTAATGAATCGTGCCGCATTGCGAAAAAGTGTGGGCTACCACAATTGAAACTACAACACCTTGTGGGTTGTCGTATCTCTGCTAAAGTGTCCTCCAGCGATTCTGCTGTGCATCTCTGAGAGCACATCGTGCATCTCATGCTCGCATATGCATCTATGCAACAATCCATCTTGCCCTAGCCTATATAGCTGACCTGTTATCAATTGATAGGTTTGGATCTTGAGGGTAAGTTGCCTAAGTCAGGCTTTCTTTATCGGTCGTTTAGGCAGTCCATGATCAAGCACTTGGACTATGTCATCTACCCAATATGGCACCAAGTCAGCTCGAAATAAATCTCTCTCACTAGATAGGTTAAACAAGTGCGTGCCTGGCAACTCATTAGCAATGCCTTGTCCAGCGGACTCTCTAGTGGGGACGCCTGATATGTGGTCAGCTATGTAGTGCTACTTTCCTTTTCGTACAACCACGGAGAAGTTGAATCTAAAAGTAGAAGGAGCCATCCAGCTATGCATCTTGTAGCAAAGGTTTGTTTACTAAATATAGCAAGGCTTGATGGTCCACAAAGAAAGTGAAAGGCGCGGCTCATAAATAATACCGAAATTTCTTCACAGCAAATACCATGGCCATACCTTCTCTTTCTGTTGTCGAGTAGTTCATCTTGGTCTAAATGAGTTGTTTGCTAGCAAAGCTCACTGGATAGTTGAGATTGTGTTCACGCTAGGTTGGCACAACACTGCCCCCACAGCGAATTTCAAAGCATCAATATGCAATGTGGAAGCTAATGGTCCAATCTGGGGCTCATAGAATTAGTGCTGTGGTCAAAGCCTTTTTCGCTTCCTTATATGCATGTTGGCATTCTTTAGTCCATTCAAATATAATTAACATTTTGTATAGAGGTCTAGCAATTAATGCATAATTCAACACAAACTGCCGATAATACCTCGCATGACCTAAGAATCATTGAACTCCCTTATAGTTTATTGGGGGTGGAAGATCAATAATGACCCTGACTTTTGAAAAGTCCATGGCAATGCAATTCTTTGACACCACTACCCTAGGATGCATCCATGCTTTACCCAAAACTAGCACTTTAAGGGATTCAGACAGAGACGATACAGGTGACAGCATTAAAAGATTGCTCAGAGTTTGTCTAAGTGTTCTCTCTAGGTCGAGTGAACACACAAGTTGTCTACGAAGACTTCTAACACTTTCCTGAGCATGTCTTTAAATATAGTGCACATAAGGCATTGAAAGGTGGCTAAAGCATTAGTCAACTCGAAGGGCATGACTATGTTGGCAAAGATACCCCACTCAATGGCAAATGCAGTCTTATGCCTATCGTCAGGATGCACCTACACCTGATTGTATCCAGAGAAGATGTCTAGAAAACTGTAGGCCTCTTTGCCTGCCACTCTCTTGAGCATGTGCTTGGTGTATGGCAATGGGTAGTTGTCCCTCTTAGTGGCATCGTTCACCTTTTTGTAATTGATTCACACTCTAATCTTTCTGTTTTTCTTCATTACAATGATTATGGGTGACATGCACTCTGTGTGCTCAATTTCATAGGTGAATCCTACTCTCATCAACTTGTCAATCTCTTCCTTGACCGCATGAGTGTGTTTTGGATTCATAAGGTATAGACCGGCATTGCGTCTGGCGTCATGGGTATGTTATGAGTCATTACACTCAGATCTACCGCCTTAAGCTCTTCTAAGGACCAAGAAAATACGTCTATATACTCTTGCAAGAGAGCAATAAGACTTGTCTCCTCTTTCTCCATCAAGTCATCAGCAATAAAGACAGGTTGGGGTGTCTCCCCTTCTTGGGCTAGGTTCACCTCCTTGACTTTTGCAGGTCCCTTGATGGGTTCACTTGCTTGCCCTTTATGTTTGGCACCCAGTAGGGTCACTACCCTATCACACTTCTTGAACTTCATAAATCTCTTAAGGAGGTCCTATGGTTTTCATTGTTCATCTGCTCGTGCATCCTTAGGTTGTTTTTCCCTTTCTTCCTTTAACCGTCTACACCTTAGGTGGACGGGTAGGTCCCCCTTGGTACGTCTAGTCTCAAAAGGCCTAGGTATTTCTGAGTCACTCTTTGAACTCACTTCTGACCCAGAATTGAACTCCTCGTCTTCGCTAGAAGAGATAGTCTCTCCTGGTGGTCGCAAGTAAGAGGGTGACTCTATTCTAAGCACTGGTGTGGTACCTGGTTGGGTTAGGCCTGCTTGTTCAAAGTCTATGGCTCCTATATGTTCCAACCAAGCATGGTCACAATCCAGGTGCATGGCCCCTCGCTCTATCCTAAAGGTGTTCTTTCTCTGTGGCTTGGAGTTTGCTCGTATCTATTTTGTCTCTCATCCTTTAGTGTCATATTCTATGGTATCTATCTCACACTCACTCTTGTCACTAAAGGAGTGGCAATCTTCATATTTGTCATCGAAAGCATCTTCGTCTGACTGCTTGTCATCTCCTAGGTCTTGGTATGTCTCGTGTCTTTGATTGGGGACTAGGGCCCAATTGTACATGAGGTTTAGGTCATGCACCCTGGTCCATTGCCACCTTGGTTCATCTAAGAGATCTTGAAGTGGCTTGAAATTTGATGTTGGATTGCCAGCTAGCTTGCTAGTCAAATACTCTAAAATCTCGTGGAGTTCCCTCTTGTTGTTTGGCACTTGGAAAGTGACAGGGTTGGGTCTTCTGCGAAGATTTTCTGCCATCATGCAAACCGATATTGAGGGTGTACCCTTGGGCTTGCTGATCATTTTAATGGCATGTTTGTACTCATTGTTCAAGAACGATAAATCGATGGTAGCAAGGACATGCATCCAATCTCTCTTGTCTTCAGGACATGGGATATACTTAGTCAAGGGCCAATAGCTGAGCATCACCATTAAGCATTGCGGAAATGGCATTGAGGTCGACTGGTATAGTCTTCCAGGAGTCCATTTCTACCCTTATGACTTCTGTTCTATTGCCTAGGAAGATGAGACCATTCCCCCAATCTTTGATCACTCTAGCATTGCACATCCAGGTTCGACCCAATAGGATATTGTAGTTTAGTCCTTTGATGACCATAAAGTCAACTGAGAATTGGCCTCCTGCGATTTTCACTGGCCAATTTTTTAGCACTCCGAATGGCTTCACTTTCATTCCATTAGCTAATGTGACATTGAACCTAGAAGTCTCAATAGGTGGGTTGTCCCAAGTCTGTGGAGCACTGCATGGCTCAGTACACTAACTCCCGCCCCTGTGTCTACAATCCCTTTCCTTGTTGTGTCGCCTAGGGCTAAGACCAGTAACACCGCATGCATCTTGGTGCCTTCCCAAAAAGCATTAATGTGCAAGGACTTAGGCACGGAGTGTAATGTCAAACTTGGTATCTACGTCTCTACATCATGTTCTTGTAGGTTTGCAATAGCTTGCTCTCGTGATCCTTCAACAACCCACTGCTTCAAGTCTTGCCATAGGGTTGGATGCTACCTAAGTAGATCTCCCAGGCTTAGCGTCATAGGGGTGGTCACTAGAGTGGTGAGGAGGTCATTGGCTGCTCGTCTTTCTCCTATTCCGGATTGTCGTGGCCAATGGCCGTGATTGATTTGCTGGCCCGTAGCGTTAAGGCTTTGGCTAAGTGGTACTGCTTGTGGTGCAATTGCAGCTCTTGAATTCGGTCAAGGGGGTGAGACTGGCATGCTTATGCTAGAGAGATCCTCGAGCTCATCCTCTAAGATGGGCTCAACATCTTTCAGGTGTTCTTGGGCCTCCTTTATCCACTCCTTCACCTTCTTGATGGCCTCTAGTTGACGCTTCCGGTTGGGGTACTCCTTGACCTTAGCACTTCCCTTTTCAGCCATTTTGGGGGTGATGTTTCTGCCTTAGTGTCAGTGACTTTCTTTCCAGCAGGTAGCGTTGTGGCATTCTTATTTTTGAGCGTGACTTTAGCTTTGAGTCTCTTCTTCCTTTGCCTACAACTCTTCTTTCCTATTAAGACTGTGTCAAGATTGCTAGGACCTGGCAGTGATATGTTGGCCCTGTTTGTTTGTGCACGGGTCATGACATGCAATGGGATAGGTGTAGCCTTCCCATAGAGATTCTCGACATAGAACAACCCCAATGGGATGAATGCCACATTAACCAAACTCGAGGATGGTTTTCGCTTTGGACAGTCAACGGAGAGATGAGTGATTCCACACTCAGGGCACCTTAGGTCAGCCTTGTCTCTATTTTGTTGCTCCCTTTTAGAACAACATGATGAGACGTGTCCTGGGTGATTGCAAGTCCAACATATGATTGGTTCTTGGGTCTACCCTCCTAGGCCTCTACCTTGTCCCCTACCTAATGCCATCACCGGTACACTGGTCGATAGTCCATAAGGACTATGTTGCCCTCATTGTTGTGTGAGACATAAGGGTATAAGTAAGTCTCTTCCTCATTTGGCTCTTCCATGTAGTGGATTGGAGCGTTGCTTGGTAAATGGATCACATAGGGACCAGGTAGTCTAGGTACTCCAATAGGATTTATGTCCATTTTAGGAATAGTCATCTTAACGTCGTTTGGCGTGGGAAGGGCCAAAGGGGCTCCCCTTCCAAAGAATTGTTGCGGCCTATTCGCTAGGTAAGATTGAGCATATGGTTGTGAGTACAGAAGTCTTCTAGGCAATCTACAATGCACAACGTTGTGACCAAACCTACCGCAATCAGCACAAGGTCGTGACTTGGGGTCTTGACACTCAGCTGGCAAGTGGTTTTCGCCACAGTATATGAATTGGACGTGTGGGCGCATTGGTCATCTTAGCATCTCCTGCATCTTGGCTATTTCCATTTTCATGTTAGCCAGTTCCTAGTTGGTGTTCGTGGCCTTTATCTTGGGTACTTGTGCCTATTGCTTGCTGGATGCTGAAGCTCTCTCCAAACTTCCAGAGTTGGTCTCTTCTTGTTTCGAGTTCTTGGAGCTCCTCTCCTTCAGTTGGTCGTCTACTCAAATGACTTCTTCGAGCACCCTAGCTAGTGACTCTCGATGCAAGCTCAATTTGCCTGCCAAGGCTTTATAAACTCCTCATTTCGTATTCCATTGATGAATATTGTTGACATTGCTCTGCTCTTTCGGTCGATCGTTCGCCCATCGAGATTCTCTTGAAGAGACTTCTCACATTGGTCACATAGTTGCGGATGTCACTTTTTCTTTCTACTTGACATTCATAAGTCGTACTAGTAGGTTTTCAGAGTATCCATGCTCGAAAAAACTCTTATTGAAGAGGTTTTTGAGGCCATTGAAGTTCACTCGCTTTGCGGCATCTAGACTCATGTACCAAGTCCTGACCCTTATTGCCTAAGCAAAGCCCAAGTGCTTGAGAATGTTGAGTCAAGTTGGTGGGACCGTTGGCCTCGCAGACCTGCTTGAATTGCTCTATGAAAATGTATGGATTGTCCTGGGGCTGGTACTTATCAAGCTTCTTAGTGACAACAACTTATCTTAGATTGGCTCTTGGAGCCTTGGTTTACCCCTAACCCTGCTAGTAGTGACGTTGCTAATGCTGCAACGCTCTGCTCTGCTGCTGTGTTGTCTAGAAATTGCTTCATGAGAAGCTCACTCAGCGTTAAGTCTCCTTCTAGCACTCTCTGCCTGCTAGGTTCAGCACTCACTGTATCTCTTGCATCTCTGTGTTCTGCCTCAGGCTCCTAGTCTACTGGTCTTGGTTGTATTCCACTATGCCTTGCAGTGCTTTGTGGCCTAGCTTCTTTTCCTCCTCTAGGTCAGCTATGATGGCTTCTATTGTTCTACCATGGTGCTCATATTGAGCATGAGAATCATAGTTGTTCACTAACTGCTAGATCGCTTTTGGGAAAACTCCTGAGTCGAGTTCCTCATTCTACCTATGGTTTGAGCTTTCTTCTGACATGGTTGTGTTCTCGTGCTCCACCAAGCTATCGATAAGGTTAAGCAGGTCGAAAAGATCCACGTCTCTATCACTGTTCGCTTGGTCCTATGCTTGGCTCTGATTGCTCATCTATGTCTTGGGATCTTCTCCTATTGGTGGGTTCCTTCAAGTTCTTTTATTTGAGTGAGTTCCTTAATTATCACATACAATCCTCGAATTACCTTCAGTCAATGTGTGTGCGTGTGTTCTTTTCCATGCATGTGCTCAATCAGACTTTTGGCTATTCTTAGGTGTACTTCAACTACTAGAAATCAAGATGAGTGCGAAGAACAAGTGTCTAAGCGGCTTATGCACTCTTGTTTTATCTTAGGCCTGATAGCTTGATAGGCTTGTTCGATCAATTTTTGGCCGTCTTGATAGGTTTTAGGGTTTCTTGCTACGGTTTCTTACTCGTTTTAGGTTCATTTTAGGGTCTATGACTCCACTGGTTGTCGTTAAGGCGCTGACTCTCTTAACAACCTACTCAAGCTGCTAAGCGGCTGTGTCTTGCAAATTTACCTATTCCTTGCACCAGAATCGAGTTCTAGGCATCGGGATGGCTCACAAAGGTTTTGATGGTTGAAATCTAGTTGGGTCTGGTGCAAATTTTCAAAAAATTTGCAAAAATTTGACTTGTCCCAAGTTGTCTGAATTGCAGGGCGGCCGAGTGGTGGATTCAGATGATAGGATCAGTGGCCAAATTTGCGGCTCGGATGGCCCAATGGACGTGGCCGAGGGCCAAGTTAGGTTAGTGGGCCGAGTCAAAAAGGACCGAGTGGAAATGGCCGAGGTTGTTTGGGCCGAATCAAGTTGGCTGAGTTGTCTATTCAGATGGGCCGAATTGGCCAAATGCAAGAGGAACGAGGGTCGATTTGGCCTAGAACCAAGCCAGTCGGATGGGCTGAGTTGCACGCAATGACGGTAATGCCAAGAATGATTTCATTAAAGCCAGTGATCCAAGCAATCACAAGGCACACAAACTTCCAGATCACAACAAGGACATAAGAGGAAGGATTTGATATACATGATGTGTGCAAAGAACTCCCTGATGGCAAGATCGAATTGAATCACCAATGGAAGCTCCCTCTCTCTCTCTCTCAATGCTAGGGTAAAAACTGAGCTCTTCTATGGTCTCCTGCCCCTTAAAACCCTTCCCAGGCAAGGTCTTGCTATCTCCAATCACTCACTTGCCGACATTAATCATTTCAAACACTCTTTTTTGCCATTTACCATGATTTGTGCCCTGTTTTATAGAAGTAAACCCTACGCTTTTCCAATCTGATTTCTTAATCCTAATCTACGCTTAATGCAACAAGAATTGAAATCAAAAAACTGAAATGATTTCCCCTTCTTTTCCAATCATCAAACAACCAAAATAACCAAAATACTTACTTGTATCAAAGATAAAAAAACCCTAACTTCCTACCTATCTCAAGCTCTGTTTTAGGGATGAATCCCTTACTTCGATGCTCGATATGAGGCGTGCAAGTGCTCAAGCTTGAATCCGTTGGTCTTGGAAACAACGGAACCAAAATGTGGAGGGAGCTTATGCTCAACCGCCAAGACCCATGAACCGCTTATTGTTTCAAGCATTTCAAGTGAACTCTAATGGGTATCTCTCACCTAGCCAAGGCACCTTCGAACCTACGAGTGTAGTGAGCTTACCTTGATGCCAAAATGAGTTGCCTCCTCCCTCGCACACACCAATAGATCCATGATCCTAGATGCTAGCTCAAGCATCCTCAAGTCTCCTCCATCGAGCTCCATCCACCATAGCCGCGCATGCGTGAGAAAACAGAAGAGAAGAGAAGAGAAGAAGAGAAGAGGAGATGGTGAAGAGCTTCACCCTCTTGATCCCACACACTCACTCCCTCACACTCTCACACTCCCTCTCTCAAGAGCACACACACAAGCAAGGTGAAGAGAAGAAGAGAAGAAGAGAAGAAGAGAGGACTCTTGTTAGCCACACACCAAAGACTGAGCTTCCATTCACTTTTTGAACTTTATATACAAGCCCTAAAATCCCATGGGCACCCACCCCTTTTTACATGACTCGCCATTGTGGCAAGGTCCTTTTTCCTATTTCCTCTTCTTGCCTTATGGCTTAAGCCTACACCTATCTATTCTTTTACAAATGGCACAGGAGGGAGCCTGGCGCTCTTTTACAAGAGTTTTTAGAGTTTTTAGAGGCACCTTTTATTTAAAATTGCGCTTTTTGCCTCAGGTTACCTTTAGGGGCTGCCTCTGCACCTTTGCTCTTTTTCTATCCTTTTTCTACCATCTCAAATCGAGGTTAACATCCTCTCACTTTCCTTCTTTGCTCTCCTTAGCTTTGAGCTTTACCTTCAGCTCATGTATTTCTTTCTGGCACACATAGCTACTTGGTGGGTCTTCTCTAATTGGAACGATGCCATGAACTCCTTTTCAGCTTCTAACTCAGCCACTACCACCTTCTTATCCTCCTTTGCTTTCTCAAAATGCAAGAGAAGCTCTTGGACATACTCATCATAGTTTGCAGGTGGAGTCATCATTGTGGGAATGGAGTTCGTGGAGGTTTCCACCATTTGCCTCTTAGGGTTCTGTCTTAACTCGGTGTCTGTTGCTGCCGATCTCTGAGTTCCTGCCTTGAGATTTCCTTTGCTTGCCCCTTGGGCCATTTTCTTATTCACCAAGAATTGCACCCAGGCCAAGATGTTGCTCTCATCGACTTTAGGTGTGGAGCCTTGGGTGGTTACATTTGTATGGGTGGTGGTGGGTACTAGGAGAGTAGGGATGGGATCAATTAGACCCTTGCCCTTGCCTTCTTTCACTGGAGGTGGTGTGATCTTTGAAACTTGGGCACTTGATCCTAGGCCTTCATCTCATGGTGGCAGCTCATAGCACCTAGCTCGTCTTGTTTGCATCATCTTCTTCCTTCCTCTTCAATTCTTCCTCTCTTTCAATTGCTTTCCTCCTTTTTTCATTGTCTCTTCTTGACTCTTCTTTCAACCTGTCAGACTCTTATTTTTCTTTTTTCTTCCTTTCTTCCTCGTCTTTCTTAGACTCTTTTCGAGCCTTTTGCAGATCTACTTTCTCCTTTTTTCTCCTTTCTTCTTCTAGCTTCTCCTGTGTGGTCTTATTCTTTGCTTTCTCAGCCCCTCCATGGCTAGATTGGGTTTCTTGTTCCTCTTATTCATCACTTAAATTTTTTTCACTAGATTGCTCTCATTCATGGTGGGGAGGTGACCTATTCAGCATTTCATCAACTCCTTCTCCTTCTTCATTCTGCACCTCTTTCACTGCCTCTTGGATAAGAGTAGTTAGCACACCACCATATCCAATGAACGAGGATTTTGATGATGGCTTCTTTCTTTCAGCTCCTGCCTTGGATGCTGGGGATTCCCCACTAGCCGGTTTGCTCCATAGGACTAGTGCCTTGGCTCGTCTTTCTCACATATCCATTCCAATCAACCTCATCCAATGAACATGCTGCCAGGCTCTCCAACATGGGCATGTTGATTCTGTGCATAAGAAAATTATAACTTTGGCTAGAGAACACGGAGTGGATGACTTTTGCCTAAAGCCTTACTTCTAGATCTGGGATGTCTTGGATGCTGATGCCATCATTGGGGTCAAAACCTGGTTCTTCTTCATGTTCAACATGGCATAGACATCCCTTTTGGGCCTCATTTCCACTTTGTGCTCTATCCCTAGTGCCTTCTCCACCAAGGCTTTACTCAACTGTGTCAAGATTGTGGGAGAGAAGGAAGGAGTCTCACTTGTAGCTTTCTTACTTGCACAGTGGGGGAATACACACAGAGGTGGAGGTTGAAAACAGTTTTCCTCTTCTTAGTTGTGTAAGGCAAAAAGAACTCACATACAAAGAAATAGAAGAACCCTATATATGGGTCTCAAACCAAACTCAAATAACTAAGGTGGCATACTAACTGAGCCACGAACTAGAGTAGATAATGATAGCTGTCATCTAGCTATTATTCATGGGCGGTGTACCAACTGCATCTGCAACTGACACGTCGGTGACATAAATGCACAACGATCACCCTGGCATATCACGAGTGGAGCTCGATATCTCAACACTCCCCCTCGAGCTCAATCCCAATTCCTGCACACCAAGCAGGTCTCTGAACTTGCATAGCTTCTCTGCGCCCAATGCCTTCTTGAATATGTTAGCTATTTGATCCTTTGTGCTGACATAAACTAGATCAATAAGACCTAGTAAAACCCTCTCCCGCACATAGTGATAATGCACCTCAATGTGCTTTGTTCTAGCATGATACACTGGGTTATTTGCCAAGTGTATACTGCTCATGTTGTCACAATAAATGACAACTGGCCCATCTGTAGGCTGATGCATATCATAAAGTAGCTTATGCAACCAAGCTACCTCACATGCAGCCATTGCTGCACCCTTGTACTCAGCCTCTGTGCTCGACAATGCAACTATAGGCTGTTTCTTGCTGCTCCAAGTGACTGCAACACACCCAAAAGAGAACACATATCCACTAGTATATCGTCTATCAGAAATACTACCAGCCCAATCAGCATCAGTGTATCCATGCAACTGTATCTGAATCCTAGTCTCATAAAATAGTCCATATTGCAATGTGGACTTCACATACCTGAGTATGCATCTAGCCGCATCCAAATGCGGTTTCCTTGGAGCCTGCATAAACTTACTTACCAATCCAACAACATAGCTCAAATCTGGCCTGGTAATAGTCATATAAATCAAGCTTCCTACTATGCGTCTGTACATAGTAGGATCTCCCAGAAGCTCACCTGCATCTGCGCTCAGCTTCACATTCTGCTCCAAAGGAACTGAAATAGGCTTACAGCCTGTCATCCCATATTTGGACAGCATGTCCAATCCATATTGCCTCTGCAAGAGCTGTATCCCACTTGGTGATCTAATCACCTCAATGCCCAAGAAATAACGCAGCTCTCCCAAATCCTTCATCTCAAACTTCTGCTTCAATAGCATTTTCACATGAAGGATATCTTCATCACTATCACCTGTCATAATCAAATCATCAACATAAATGACAAGTAGCATAATACCTTTCTTTGTTTTTCTCACATAAAGTGAGAAATCTGCCTTGGAAATCTGAAAGCCAATAGTGACAAGATACTGTCCTATCTTGTCAAACCATGCTCTAGGTGCTTGCTTCAAGCCATACAAGGCTTTCTTCAACTTGCAAACAAACTCAGGATGAACAGCACGCACATAACCTGGTGGCTGCTCCATATAGACCTCTTCTTGCAAATCACCATGCAAGAAGGCATTCTTTACATCCATCTGATCTAAAGACCATCTCTTTGATGCAGCCATAGCAATGACTGCTCTTACGGTTGCCATCCTTGCAACCGGACTGAATGTCTCTTCATAGTCAATGCCATATGTTTGTGCATACCCCTTAACTACTAAACTTGCCTTGTATCTGTTCACAGAACCATCTGCATTGTGCTTCACCTTATAAACCCACTTACAGCCAATTGCATTCTTACCTTTAGGCAAAGGTACTAACTCCCATGTAGCATTTGCTTCCAAGGCATCCATTTCTTCATCCATGGCTTTCTCCCATTTTTATTTTCCCATGGCTTGCTCAAAAGAAGTGGGTTCTGGTTCCTGTATCACTTTGACCATATATGCATAGTGAATGGCTGTAAATCCATCATATTTCAGCCTATCCACAGGATACCTAACTCTGGTAGACTTGCGCAAAGTAGGTTCACTCCCAGGTGCTCTCAAAACATCCCTGGTCTTCCTTACTCCAGGTGTAACAATAGAAGGAATACCCAATTCATCATCAATGCTCTGTTCTGATCCACTGGATTCACCATCCACATAAGAGTGACCTGCATTCACACCAAACATGGGCTAATCTACCTTCTCTTTTCCTTTTCGTGATACCTGCATACCACTATCTGCATTGCTTTGAGAAGATTCTCCTGATCTCAATCTGCCTGTCCATGGCGAAGAATGTGAACCACTTCTAGAGGACGCTCCAGGTCCACTAATATTTTGTGACTGTTGCTGTGAATTCTGTACAACATTACCATTTTGTGCATCTACATCATCAATCACATTTACTAGTTTATACCAGCTACTCATCTCATAAAAAACAACATCTCTGCTCACTGTAGACTTACGAATAGAAGGGTTATAGCATCTATATCCTTTTTACTGCAGAGAGTAACCAATAAAGATGCACTTCTCAGCTTTTGGATCCAACTTGGATCTTAACTCATCTGGCACATGTACATAGGCAATGCAACCAAAAATTTTCAAATGAGAAATATCTGGTTTCCTACCAGTATACCTCTCCTCTGGAGTCATCCCATGTATTGCTGCAGTGGGAGTCCTGTTCATTATGTAGACTGCTGTAGCAACTGCCTCAGCCCAATAAAAATTTGGCAAGTCTTTTTGATTGAGCATGGCAGGAGATACCTCTCCAATATGCCTGTTTTTTCTTTCTGCAATTCCATTTTGTTGTGGGGTATGACTGCATGAATATTGCTGCTTTATGCCACGCTCCTGCAGGAACCTTGCAAACTCATTTGAGAGATACTCTACCCCTCCATCTGACCTTAGGCATTTTATTTGCAGACCTGTTTCTTTTTCAACCATAGCTTTAAGAGTTTTGAAATGCTCAAAAACTTCACTTTTCTTTTTCATAAAATACACCCAAATTTTTCTGCTATAGTCATCAATAAAAGTGACAAAGTAATGACAGCCTCCAAGAGATGCAGCTTTAGTAGTCCACACATCAGAGTGGATTAATTCCAATGGCTTCTTACTCTCTTGAACATGTCTAGGAAATGGTTTCCTTGCATGTTTTCCAAACTGACAGGCTTCACATACCTTATGCATTTCTGCAACCTTGAATTTAGGCAATCCTGCAACAATATTTTGGGCTTGCATTGATTTAAGTCGTTGTACATTAACATGACCAATGCGTTTATGCCAGATATCAATATCTGCAACTACACCGATCCCATGTGCAAACATTGCTGCACTCAATTCAGGCATGTCTGCATCCAACGTAAACATTCTGCCCTTCTTCTTTCCTTTTGCTATCAAGTGACCTTTATTTTTCATATCCTCAACAAAGCATCCATGAGGATTAAATCTGACCTGCAAGCCCTGCTCAACCATTTGACCAACAGAAACCAGATTCTTGGTGATATTCGGGACATGAAATACATCGGATAGGTATTTCTTTTTCCCATCCCGCATAGACAAAGGAATTTTTCCAATCCGCACAATAGGATGTGCAGTATCATCACCAGTCTCCACAAATCCTGGTTTTTCCATTTTCCTTGCATCCTCCATCCATTCTGCATGACCTGTCATGTGGTTTGATGCACCTGAGTCAACATACCATACATCGTTGCTTTCTTCTAAACTTGTCACAGAATTGTTCATGTGCTGCACCATAAACAAATGCTCATTTCTGTCATCACCCTGTCTACTAGAAGATGCATAATTCCCTTGTTGCAATTCCCCATTCATGATGTCATTCTGCTTTTTATAGCAGTCTTTAGCCATATGACCCATTTTACCACAGTAGTAGCATTCAACATTGTTGTTTGCATGTTGGCCTCTTTGCCATCCACCACGACCTCTTTGGCTCCCCTTGCCTCTAGAGTTACCACGTTCTCCTCCATAGGACTGGTTTTCTTGAGTTTGCTGCATATTCTGATTTCTACCACGGCCTCCAGATCGGCCTCCTCTACCTCTGCCTCTACCTCTTCCAGCATTTGAGTAGAAGACAGCTTCTTTTGAAGTTCCTCCTGAAGAAGATGCACCACCATTTCTCTGCTCCTCAAAAATTAGAAGAGCAATCAACTCCTCAAAATCAGGAAATCTTTCACAGACGGAAATGGATGTTCGGAACTGTGCATAATCCTTTCCTAGACCATTCAAGGTCACAGAAACTAAATCATCATCTTCCACTGGCGACCCAATGGAAGCAAGTGCATCTGCAACCTTCTTCACCTTCATGTGGTAGTCATTGATGCTCATATTTTCTCTTTGCACATTATGCAACTCTTGCTTGAGCTGCATTTTCCTGGCTTGCGTATTTGTGCTATACATTTTTGACAAAGTATCCCATGCCTCCTTTGGTGTACTAGCATCCTGAATATGCACAATCATAGAGTCTGAAATACTGATAGACAACCAGTACATAACTTTCCTGGCTCTCTCATGCCATGCTTTAAATGCCTGCATTTGCTGTTGATTGGGAACATCAGGAAGAACTGGTTCTTCTTCATTTCCTGCAACAAATTCCCAATATCCTTTTCCCATAAGGAAATTCGTCATTCTAAACTTCCATGCCTGGAAGTTGTTCTTGTCAAGCTTTTTAGTTACAATCTGTGAAAGAGAATCAGATGCCATTACAGAACACTGCAAAAAATTTTGTCACTACAAAAAACACAGCTTCACCCTCACAAGGGCAAATCTGCAAAACTGGCGAAAGTGGTATTTGACCACACAGTTACTTCCTAGTGACGATTTTGCATAAACAGGAACCAAGGATGATTCTGAAACTCCCAATGTCTCTGCGCACAAGCATACGATGCAATTTCTACAGTAACTTTTCACTGATCTGTAGAACAGTGGTTGCACAGCATAAAATAGGGTCTTTTCCTGAGTGCGAGCAGAAAACTTCCGCCTCCAAAACAGGCCTCGAAATGGCCTCAAATAATAAAAACAGGGTCGCCAAGGGCTAAAGCCTTTTCCCGTAGCATATACTGCCCTCTTGCTTCACCGCGAAGGGCGTCTCAACCTGAGACAATGCACTCTTGCAATTTCTGACTGTGCTACCTGCAGAGATCTGCTCCCAAAACAGAAAATGAAAGCAACACTGCTCCTCTTACCAGAACACTGCGAGCTTGGCTTGCTTTCTTGAGCTCCTTACCACGAACAAGGCTCTGATACCATATCAAGATTGTGGGAGAGAAGGAAGGAGTCTCACTTGTAGCTTTCTTGCTTGCACAATGGGGGAATACACACAGAGGTGGAGGCTGAAAACAATTTTCCTCTTCTTAGTTGTGTAAGCAAAAAAGAACTCACATACAAAGAAATAGAAGAACCCTATATATGGGTCTCAAACCAAACTCAAATAACTAAGGTGGCATACTAACTGAGCCACGAACTAGAGTAGATAAGGATAGCTGTCATCTAGCTATTATTCATGGGCGGTGTACCAACCGCATCTGCAACTGACACGTCGGTGACATAAATGCACAACGGTCACCCTGGCATATCACGAGTGGAGCTCGATATCTCAACAAACTGGACATGTACCTATATGGCTCCTTCTCCTCTTTGGACAGTCCATAGTACCACATCCGCAAGGTATTGCAGTCTCAACTATGGTAGCCTACTCTTTTTTTGGATGTAGTAAGATTTGCCAAGCACTTTTACGAGTGCCAATGGACCAAGTACCTATTTGCAAGGACAAAATGGAGTTAAGTACAATCATTGCAAGACAAAAATTCAAGAAGTGGGGGATTAACTTCATTGGGCCTATTAGCCCTACAGCACAGTATTCGCAAGCCAAGTACATCATTGTTGCCACTGATTATCTCACAAAATGGGTGGAAGCATGAGCCACAAGGAAAAATGATGCTATAACCATAGCTAAGTTCCTATGGGAGCAACTGATCCCACAATTTGACTACCCCATTGAATTGGTTAGTGATCAAGGCACCCACTTCATCAATGAAGAGAACGCTCACCTCCTATCCACCTTCCTGATCATCCATCAAAAATCCTCACCTTAATATCCTCAAGCAAATGGCTAGACTCAGTCTACTAATAAAATCTTAGTGAACATCATGACCAAAGTAGTATCAGCCTCACACAAGAGTGACTGGGATAACAAATTAATGGTAGCCTTATGGGCCTATCGAACAGCCTATAAAACGGCTGTAGGACAGACTCCCTTCAGGTTGACCTATGGAACCGAAGCAATTCTACCCGTGGATTTCTTCGTCTTGAGCATGAGAATAGCACTTCAAGAGAAACGGATGGAAGGGAGGCATGGACAGAGCGCCTAATCGAGCTAGAATGCTTATCGAAGACTCGATTTCTAGCCACTCATGCACTTATTTGCGAAAAGGCACGACAAAAGAGTTGGTTTGACAAGCATGTCAAGCAGTGAGATTTCGAACAGGGAAACTTAGTATAGTTGTACTTAGTCAAAGGTCATAAACAAAAGATGAAGTTTAGAGGGCTAGGACCTTTCAAAGTTTGCACCATTAGCTGACCCGGTAATGTAGAACTCAAAACCCTAGAGGGTGAGGGCATAGGCTTTTTCAATGGTAGTCACATAACAAAATACTATCTCCGCCCGTGCACCCACTACATGAGCCTCCAATGCTAGAGTCCCCTATCAATGCACAAGTGGCCACTATCATGGAAATGGAAGATGAAGCTGAGAAATTCATAGCTCCGGCTTACCTGTGCATGACCGTCACTACCTAGCAAACACATACATTTGATGCATTGATCCATGAGGGAGCTGACTTTAATATCTTGACTCACGATAATTGGATTCAAATTGGCAAACCACAATTGTAGCCCACTAATACCAAACTCGATCCATTTGGGGATTGCTCATATACACTTCCGGGAAAGTGCAAGGTTATAGTCTCTTTCGAGTCTGAAAGCATACCAATGATCTTTTATGTGTTGTCAAATGCGAAGGATGCAAGTACAAAATCATTAACGTACGTTTAAAAAGTAAACACTTTGTAATGTCAACTACCACTCACAGCACATTCATCTAGCCATTAACAATGTATGTATAATCAATGGCTTTCAGCAAGGGCAGCATGGCTCCATCAAAGCTTACAAAGCCACCAGTAGAGCAACCCACTACCAAGCCTAAGGAGGGGGGTCGTAACTCGTCACACAACTTGCCAAACCTCAAAGCCAGCAAACCGCTAAAATCAAAGCTAAGGCCCATGCACTACTGTTCAAATGGATGCCTAAACATCAAGGGCCACCGCCTAAAAGCACACAATCACAACCTCGTAAGGCTAGGAACTCGTATTCGAAACCTAGGAGGTAGAGAAGGAATTAAAAGCATCAACGAATGGTCAAGTAGCAATGGGTCCCCAAGATCTTATTGTTGCAAGCGCAAGGCTATTATGAGGGTAATGCACGGATATGGGTACCTAAAGCCAAGATGGCCAAGGGCACTACTCAAATGCCACCAGCAATCTTGACAACACTAAGCCACGTGATAAAAAATGCCCTAATGCCACAAACGACTAAGGGGTTGCAAAGCCCATAGAGTCTCAAACGCATAAGTTGGCAAATACTAAACAAGTCTATCGAACAAAGCCCCAGCTTGCTACTCACACACTGCCTCAACCTAGTCTTGCTAGTATCCCTAAAACCTCACCAGCATCTAGTAGCATGATATTCTCATCACAAACCAAGCTGAGTGCACCAATGACTCAACCATGCCATCAAGAACAAACAAAGCTGCAACCATCAGCTGTTGAATTATCTAGTTCCGTCAAACCCCAACCACCTACAGGTCTTAGACCATCTTATGAGCAAAGATCAATTCTCACTTTGGTAAAAAATTTAGCAGAGAATACGGGGGATGACTTGGTTTCCTGCCTTCGACAGTTGGACGCCACATTTACCACACTTACTAAAATCTATGATCGACTAGACCTAGGTCTTTTGGACGAGCCTTTAGCAAACAGAGGTGCATACATTACCTTGCTCATGATGGGAAGAATCTGAATTCATATTCGTTAAAGCTCCCCAGGCAGCTAAGGAACTAATTGCCACTGAGATTTTTTGAGACCAAGCATGCAAACAACGCCTCATTACATCTTACAATTGGGATCAAGAACACGGTCCTTGCTCCCTCGACCAAGAGAGGAGTCGAAGCAACTTGCTAACAACGACTCCTCTTTCTTAAGGAAATGGTTGTCAAGATTGTGGGAGAGAAGGAAGGAGTCTCACTTGTAGCTTTCTTGCTTGCACAATGGGGGAATACACACAAGGGTGGAGGCTGAAAATAGTTTTTCCTCTTCTTAGTTGTGTAAGCCAAAAAGAACTCCAGTACAAAAGAAATAGAAGAACCCTATACATGGGTCTCAAACCAAACTCAACTAACTAAGGTGGCATACTAACTGAGCCACGAACTAGAGTAGATAAGGATAGCTGTCATCTAGCTATTATTCATGGGCGGTGTACCAACCGCATCTGCAACTGACAAGTCGGTGACATAAAACAATTCTTGCACACCAAGCAGGTCTCTGAACTTGCGCAGCTTGTCTGCGCCCAATTCCTTCGTAAATATGTCAGCTACCTGATCCTCTGTGCTGACATAAACTAGATCAATAAGACCTAGTAAAACCCTCTCCCACACATAGTGATAATGCATCTCAATGTGCTTTGTTCTAGCATGATAGATTGGGTTATTTGCCAAGTGTATACTGCTCATGTTGTCATAATAAATGACAACTAGCCCATCTGTAGGCTGATGCATATCATAAAGTAGCTTATGCAACCAAGCTACCTCACATGCAGCCATTGCTACACCCCTATACTCAGCCTCTGTGCTTGACAAGGCAACTGTAGGCTGTCTCTTGCTGCTCCAAGTGACTGCAACACTCCCAAAAGAGAACACATATCCACTGGTAGATCATCTATCAGAAATACTAACATCCCAATCAGCATCAGTGTATCCATGCAACTGTATCTTGTAAAATATTACACGGCGCAGCGAACAGAATCTGAGAAAGAGATAGAGAGTACACAACAGATAAGAGGAGAATCAGTAAAATTCTTTAACTCCAAACAACTGATACAAAGATGGCTCTGTCCACCCGTGCGCTTCCAATGAATGAAGCTTAGATGGCGATCTAGACAGAAGATAGGTGAAGAGCTTAAGGCTAGCTGGAACAACAACTCTGACTGGGTGAAAGATGAGTGTCAGATGGCTGCGAAGGGGTTTAGCTTTTATAGCCCGCGAAGGTCGTTAGGTCGGCCTGCTGACCGACCTACCATATGAGCCTCCACTAGTCGGCCAGGGAATATTCCAGGGAATATTCCCTTTACCATCGGGCCGGGGGCGCTGCCCCCGGACCCCCGCCAGGGGGGCCGCTGGCCCCCCTGGGACCCCCCAGCCAGGGGCCGCTTCCGCGGCCCCCGGACCCCACAATAGGGGCCCCTTTTAACTCCCTTACCACGCAACTCAATGCAATGTGCCTCGAGTTGCTACCAGCTTAACCACTCCGTCTAACCCAAAGATTAGACCCACAACAGTCACCTTTTTGCCATCCGGTCACATAGACCTCATCTGATATACAAGTCAGGACTCAACCAATGTCCGGGCTCACATTTGGCTTCTCCTCATAATGGGGGCCTTACAACTTTGAGCACCATGGATCATTGGTAGCACCTAATGAGGGTGGAGCATTGATCATATCTAACACCCCCCCTCAATGTCCACCCATAGGTGAACTATCTCCTCGGCCCAATGCCGAGTCTCTGAAGATGAACTTGAAGCAGATCCTTCGTAAGTGCTTTGGTGAAGATATCTGCTCCATTCTCCTCTGTTGGACAGTAGACCAATTCCACTATCCCATCCTCCATCAAATCACGCACATAGTGATACTGGATCTCTATATGTTTGGTGCGTGCATGAAACACTGGATTTTTGGCAATGGCGATGCAACTTTGATTGTCACATCTCAGCACAGTTGGTTCTTCATCCTGCACTCCCATATGCCATAGAATCCTTCTCAACCATACGGCCTCACATGCAGCAAAACAAGCTGCCTTGTACTCTGCTTCGGTAGAAGACAATGCCACTGTTGGTTGCTTCTTACTAATCCAAGAGAAAATTCCTGAACCCAAAGAGAAACAATAACCAGAAACTGACTTCCTGGAATCAATGTCTCCTGCCCAATCTGAGTCACAGTTCCCCACAAGAGAAGTTCCGAAACTGTATGTGATACCATAGTCAAGAGTTTTCTTCAAGTATCTGAGCACCCGCATCCCAGCCTTCCAATGACTCTCATGAGGTTTGTTTGAGAACCTGCTCAAAACACCAACAGCAAAACTGATATCTGGTCTGGTGTTACACAAGTAGATTAGACTGCCGACCAACCTCCTATACCTCCCAATGTCTGCTAGTGCTGATGTATCCTCAACGGATAACTTTACATTCACCTCCATAGGTGTAGCTATCTCCTTGCACTCGGTCATGCCAAATGCCTTCAAGATCTCCCATGCATACTTCTTCTGAGAGATGAAGATCTTTCCTGGCTCTTGCCAGACTTCAATCCCCAAACAATAGTGCAGCAAGCCCAAGTCTGTCATTTCAAACTCAAAACTCAAAGCCTTTCGAGTTTGGTTGATCATATCTTCATAGTCACCTGTAATAAGAAGGTCGTCCACATATAGGACAATCACTACAGACTTTTTACCATCCCTGTAAACATACAAGTTAGCATCTGAGGCACATCTTTTGAAGTTTAGGTTTAAAAAGAACCTATCTATCCGCTGGTACCATGCTCTGGGGGCTTGTTTCAGCCCATACAATGCCTTCTTTAGTTTACACACTTTGTTCTCAGAATGGGGGGCCTCAAACCCTGGTGGCTGAGCCACGTACACCTCCTCCTTGAGGTCACCATTTAAGAACGCTGACTTAACATCCATTTGGTACACTGGCCACTTCTTGTGGGCAGCCACTGCAAGTACCGTGCGAATAGTGGTCATTCTGGCAGTTGGGGCAAATGACTCTTGAAAATCAAACCCTTCAACTTGTGAAAATCCTTGGGCAACCAGTCTAGCTTTGTACTTTTCTAAGGTACCATCAGCCTTGTACTTTACCTTCCAGATCCACTTGGTGCCAATAATCTTCCGCTTTGCTGGCCGATCCACTAGCTCCCAAGTGTCATTCTTCATTATGCTGTCATACTCCGCCTGCATAGCAGCCTTCCATGATGGATCTGCAAGTGCTTCTTCTAAGTCAGTTGGCTCCTTTACTTCTCTCATAATCTCAACCATCAAGGCCATGTTGACTATGTGAGCAGAAGCCCTCCTTTGCTCCTCTATTCTCTGAGACCTCCTTGGTCCGTCTGCCTTCTCCTCAACAGATGCAGGCATAGGATTATTGTGGTCATAGAGCTGCTTCACCCAGCGCGGCAATGGCTTTTCCGGTGGGGTGATGTCAGGTTGGTGAACTTTTTCCTCATCATCTGAAGATGATGCTTCCTCCTCCTTAAGGATAGGGATAGCTCTCGGGACAGGTTCATAGTGGACTACTTCTTCGCTTGATGATAAAGTGGAAGACCTTGCCTTCTCCTCCTCCACTGTATGCGGCTCCTCCTTGAACACCACATCACGGCTCGCGATGATCTTCTTTGCCTCTTGGTCATATAACTTGTAAGCCTTCTGCTCATCACTATAACCCAAGAAGATACATTTTCTGCTTTTTGGTTGTAACTTGTTTCTCTTCTCATCTGGAACATGTGCATAACATTCACATCCAAAAATTCTGAAATGTGAAACAGATGGTTTCTTACCAGTGTAAGCCTCATGAGGTGTTTTTCCCTTGAGAGCCTTTGTGTAGCTCCGATTTAGAATGTAGACTGCAGTATTAACAGCTTCAGCCCAAAAATGGTTAGGCAATCCCTTGCCCTTTAGCATGCATCTTGCCATCTCCACAATGGTACGATTCCTGCGTTCCACAACACCATTCTGCTGAGGTGTGTGAGGCGTCGTCAATTGACGCTTGATCCCTTTGCTCTTGCAAAAGCCTTCAAACTCCTTTGAGTTGAACTCACCACCACCATCTGTTCTAAATTTCTTCACACTTTTCCCTGTTTCATTCTCAACAAGTATTAGCCATTCTTTAAACTTACCAAAAGCTTGAGCCTTATCACGAAGGAAGTACACCCACATCTTCCTACTATAGTCGTCGACAATCAACATAAAATAAGAAGATCCCCCCAAGGCCTGTGTAGGCATCTTACCACACAAGTCAGCATGCACCAACTCTAGAGGAGCATGTGCTCTATTCTTGCTTTCTTGTGGAAATGCCTTTCTCTGTTGCTTGCCCATCATACAAGCTTCACATGGTTCCTCCAATTCAGTTATTGTAGGTAGGTGAGCAACCATACCTTGCTTTTGCATCTCCTTCAATACTGCAAATCCGATGTGTCCAAACCTTTCATGCCAAAGCTTACTTGTGCCCACTCCAGCGGTGGCTGTAAGAGCACTTAGCTCATACAGGTTGTTCCTCCTTTCTCCTTTGCCAACAATTGTGCCAGCACTATCAATAATTTCTGCACCTGTCTTCTTGAACCTCACTTCATGACCAAGATCAGTTATGGCAGCAACTGATAAGAGATTTCTTCTGATTTCGGGAACATACAACACATTTGAAAGCTTTTTGACTTCACCATTTGCAGCAACAAAAGAAATAGTACCTGTGCCCGCAGCAGGGCATTTAGCATCATTTCCAACCGTCACAGTGATGGATTCTTGTAGAGGCTGCATAGAACTGTATAGACCTTTCTTGTTGGTCATGTGACGGGAGGCCCCACTATCCAACACCCAAGAGTCAGTGGTAGATTCTTCTTGCGCCGAGGAGCACACTTCCTCAATGGTCGCCATGAATAATTCCAACTCTGCTTCAGCCGTATTGGCTGTCTCTTTCCCTTTAGTTTTAAGGGTACCATTCTTTTCATCTGCCTTCTTGACACGACAATCTGCAATTGCATGTCCTTTCTTCTTACAGTAGAAGCACTCTCCTTGAAACTTCTTCTTGCCGCCCTTTTTCTTTTTGTCACCATCATTTTTGGTGGAGGAAACACCTTTGCCTTTTGCATTGGCAGAGAATGCAGCATCTCCATTGTTGCTTCCTTCTCGGGCTTTCAGCCTCAACTCCTCCTCCATTAATAATGCACAAAACTCCTCAAAAGTCAAAGCTTGAGGTCTCACCTGAGTATTAAGGGCAGTTACTAGTCCATCAAACTTTTGTGGACAAATCCGAAGACACCTCCGAGCTAGCTCTTCGCTAGTCTTTTGTATCCCAGCGCCAGCCATCTGGTCGCGCAGATTCTTAATCCGAGTGATGAATGCTTCAACCGTCTCTCCTTCAGCAAACTTCTCCGCTGCTAGTTGATTCTCCAAGTTTTGAATCCTTGTTTGGTTTCGTGTTTCATACTGACTCCTTAGTACATTCCAAGCCTCTGACGCTTTGGTTGTATGCTGAATTAGAGTCAAAACACTGTCAGAACAGCTTGTAACTAAGGCACACAATGCATCTGCATTCCTTCGTTTCCAAGCTCGTAGAAGATCTGCATTCGGAGGAATCATCACACTAGGATTTGATGGGTCGGGGGTAGGCTGTGGTTCTGCGTCAGTCCCCAGCACAGTCTCCAGAAGCTCATAAGAATCAAGGATAGTTGTAATTTTGAACTTCCACAAGGTGTAGTTTGTACCATCTAACTTGCCTTCGCTGAAGGTTGGTGGACGAATCCTCAGTGTTTGAATAGCCGGTACAGCAGCACCACCTCCTGCACCGCTTCCTGATGCGCCAGAACTGCTTCCCGGAGTCGACATCGTTTCTCTTTGCTGTTGAAGCCTTTGCCTCTTGCACGCTCTCCGATCTCTAGAGCCCCCTGGGCTCTGATACCATGTAAAATATTACACGGCGCAGCGAACAGAATCTGAGAAAGAGATAGAGAGTACACAACAGATAAGAGGAGAATCAGTAAAATTCTTTAACTCCAAACAACTGATACAAAGATGGCTCTGTCCACCCGTGCGCTTCCAATGAATGAAGCTTAGATGGCGATCTAGACAGAAGATAGGTGAAGAGCTTAAGGCTAGCTGGAACAACAACTCTGACTGGGTGAAAGATGAGTGTCAGATGGCTGCGAAGGGGTTTAGCTTTTATAGCCCGCGAAGGTCGTTAGGTCGGCCTGCTGACCGACCTACCATATGAGCCTCCACTAGTCGGCCAGGGAATATTCCAGGGAATATTCCCTTTACCATCGGGCCGGGGGCGCTGCCCCCGGACCCCCGCCAGGGGGGCCGCTGGCCCCCCTGGGACCCCCCAGCCAGGGGCCGCTTCCGCGGCCCCCGGACCCCACAATAGGGGCCCCTTTTAACTCCCTTACCACGCAACTCAATGCAATGTGCCTCGAGTTGCTACCAGCTTAACCACTCCGTCTAACCCAAAGATTAGACCCACAACAGTCACCTTTTTGCCATCCGGTCACATAGACCTCATCTGATATACAAGTCAGGACTCAACCAATGTCCGGGCTCACATTTGGCTTCTCCTCATAATGGGGGCCTTACAACTTTGAGCACCATGGATCATTGGTAGCACCTAATGAGGGTGGAGCATTGATCATATCTAACATATCTGAACCCCAGTCTCATAAAATAGTCCAGACTGCAATGTGGACTTCACATACCTGAGTATGCGTCTAGCTGCATCCAAATGCGGTTTCCTTGGAGCCTGCATAAACTGACTTACCAATCCAACAGCGTAGCTCAAATCTGGCCTGGTAATAGTCATATAAATCAAACTTCCTACTATGCGTCTATACATAGTAGGGTCTTTGAGAAGCTCACCTGCATCTGCGCTCAACTTCACATTTTTATCCAAAGGAACTGAAATATGCTTATAGCCTGTCATCCCATATTTGGATAGCATGTCCAATCCAGACTGCCTCTGCAAGAGCCATATCCCACTTGGTGATCTAATCACCTCAATGCCCAAGAAATAACATAGCTCTCCCAAATCCTTCATCTCAAACTTTTGCTTCAATAGCATTTTCACATGAAGAATATCTTCATCACTATCACCTATGATAATCAAATCATCAACATAAATGACAAGCAACATAATACCTTTCTCTGTTTTTCTCACATAAAGTGAGAAATCTGCCTTGGAAATATGAAAGCCAATAGTGACAAGATACTATCCTATCTTGTCAAACCATGCTCTAGGTGCTTGCTTCAAGCCATACAAGGCTTTCTTCAACCTGCAAACAAACTCAGGATGAACAGCATGCACATAACTTGGTGGCTGCTCCATATAGACCTCTTCTTGCAAATCACCATGCAAGAAGGCATTCTTTACATCCATCTGATGTAAAGACTATCCCTTTGATGCAGCCATAGCAATGACTGCTCTTACGGTTGCCATCCTTGCAACCGGACTGAATGTTTCTTCATAGTCAATGCCATATGTTTGTGCATACCCCTTGACTACTAATCTTGCCTTGTATCTGTTCACAGAACCATCTGCGTTGTGCTTCACCTTATAAACCCACTTACAGCCAATTGCATTCTTATCTTTAGGCAAAGGTACCAACTCCCATGTAGCATTTGCTTCCAAGGCATCCATTTCTTCATCCATGGCTTTCTCCCATTTTTCTTTTCCCATGGCTTGCTCAAAAGAAGTGGGTTCTGGTTGTTGTATCACTTTGACCATATATGCATAGTGAATGGCTGTAAATCCATCATATTTCAGCCTATCCATAGGATACCTAGCTCTAGTAGACCTGCGCAAAGTAGGTTCACTCCCAGGTGCTCTCAAGACATCCCTGGTCTTCCTTACTCCAGGTGTAACAATAGAAGGAATACCCAACTCATCATCAATGCTCTCTTCTGAGCCACTGGATTCACCATCCACATAAGAGTGACCTGCATCCACATCAAACATGGGCTGATCTACCTTCTCTTTTCCTTTTCGTGATACCTGCATACCACTATCTGCATTGCTTTGAGAAGATTCTCCTGATCTCAATCTACCTGTCCATGGCAAAGAATGTGAACCACTGCTAGAGGACGCTCCAGGTCTACTAATATCTTGTGATTACTGCTGTGAATTCTGTGTAGCATTACCATTTTGTGCATCTACATTATCAATCACATTTACTGGTTTATACCAGCTACTCATCTCATAAAAAACAACATCTCTGCTCACTATAAACTTACGAGTAGAAGGGTTATAGCATCTATACCCTTTTTGTTTTGCAGAGAATAACCAATAAAGATGCACTTTTCAGCTTTTGGATCCAACTTGGATCTCAACTCATCTGGCACATGAACATAGGCAATGCAACCAAAAATTTTCAAATGAGAAATATCTAGTTTCCTACCAGTATACATCTCCTCTGGAGTCATGCCATGTATTGCTGCAGTGCGAGTCCTGTTCATTATGTAGACTATTGTAGCAACTACCTCAGCCCAGTAAAAGTCCCAGTAAAAGTCTGGCAGGTCTTTTTCATTGAGCATGGCACGAGATACCTCTCCAATATGCCTTTTTTTTCTTTCTACAATTCCATTTTGCTATGGGGTATGACTGCATGAATATTGCTGCTTTATGCCATGCTCCTGCAAGAACCTTGCAAACTCATTTGAGAGGTACTCTCCCCCTCCATCTGACCTTAGGCATTTTATTTGCAGGCCTATTTCTTTTTCAACCACAGCTTTAAGAGTTTTGAAATGCCCAAAAACTTCACTTTTCTTTTTCATAAAATACACCCAAACTTTTCTGCTATAGTCATCAATAAAAGTGACAAAATAATGACAGCCTCCAAGAGATGCAGCTTTAGTAGTCCACACATCAGAGTGGATTAATTCCAATGGCGTCTTACTCTCTTGAACATGTCTAGGAAATGGTTTCCTTGCCTGTTTTCCAAATTGACAAGCTTCACATACCTTATGCATTTCTACAACCTTGAATTTTGGCAATCCTGCAACAATATTTTGGGCTTGCATTGATTTAAGTCGTTGTACATTAACATGACCAATGCGTTTATGCCAGATATCAATATCTGCAACTACACCGGTCCCATGTGCAAACATTGATGCACTCAATTCAGGCATGTCTGCATCCAATGTAAACATTCTGCCCTTCTTCTTTCCTTTTGCTATCAAGCGACCTTTATTTTTCATATCCTCAACAAAGCATCCATGGGAATTAAATTTGACCTGCAAGCCCTGCTCAACCATTTGACCAACAGAAACCAGGTTCTTGGTGATATTCGGAACATGAAATACATCCGACAGGTATTTCTTTTTCCCATCCTGCATAGACAAAGGAATATTTCCAATCAGCACAATAGGATATGTAGTATCATCACCAGTCTCCACAAATCGTGGTTTTTTCATTTTCCTTGCATCCTGCATCCATTCTGCATGACCTGTCATGTGGTTTGATGCACCTGAGTCAACATACCACACATCATTACTTTCTTCTACACTTGTCACAGAATTGGTCATGTGCTGCACCATAAACAAATGCTCATTTCTGTCATCACCCTGTCTACTAGAAGATGCATAATTCCCTTGTTGCAGTTTTCCATTCACGATGTCATTCTGCTTTTTATAGTAGTCTTTAGCCATATGACCCATTTTACCACAGTAGTAGCATTCAACATTGCTGTTAGCATTTTGCTCTCTTTGCCATCCACCATGACGTCTTTGGCTCCCCCTGCCTCTAGAGTTACCACGTCCTCCTCCATAGGATTGGTTTTCTTGAGTTTGCTGCATATTCTGATTCTACCACGGCCTCCAGATCGGCCTCCTCTACCTCTGTCTCTACCTCTTCCAGCATTTGAGTAGAAGACAACTTCTTTTGAAGTTCCTCCTGAAGAAGATGCACCACCATTTCTCTGCTCCTCAGAAATTAGAAGAGCAATCAACTCCTCAAAATCAGGAAATCTTTCACGAACTGAAATGGATGTCCGAAACTGTGCATAATCCTTTCCTAGACCATTCAAGGTCACAGAAACTAAATCATCATCTTCCACTGGCGACCCAATGGAAGCAAGTGCATCTTCAATCTTCTTCACCTTCATGTGGTAGTCATTGATACTCATACTTTCTCTTTGCACATTATGCAACTCTTGCTTGAGCTGCATTTTCCTGGCTTGCGTATTTGTGCTATACATTTTTGACAAAGTATCCCATGCCTCCTTTGGCGTACTTGCATCTTGAATATGCACAATCATAGAGTCTGAAATACTGATAGACAGCCAGTACATAACTTTCTTGGCTCTCTCATGCCATGCTTTGAATGCCTGCATTTGCTGTTGATTGGGAACATCAGGAAGAGCTAATTCTTCTTCATTTCCTACAACAAATTCCCAAGATCCTTTTCCCATAAGAAAATTTGTCATTCTAAACTTCCATCCTTGGAAGTTGTTCTTGTCAAGCTTTTCAGTGACAATCTGTGAGAGAGAATCAGACGCCATTACAGAACACTGCAAAAAGTTCTGTCATTGCAAAGAACACAGCTTCAGCCTCACAAGAGCAAGTCTGCAAAAACTGACTAAAGTGGTATCTAACCACGCAGTCACTTCCTAGTGACGATTTTGCATCAACAGGCAACAAGGATGATTCTGTAACTCCCAATGTCTCTGCGCACAGGCATACGATGTAATTTCTACAGTAACTTTTCACCGACCTATAGAACAGTGGTCCCACAGCATAAAACTGGGCCTTTTCCTGAGTGCGTGCAGAAAACTTCCGCCTCCAAAACAAGCCCCGAAATGGCCTCAAATAAAAAAAACAGGGTCACCGTGGGCTAAAGCCCTCGCCCGCAGCATATACTGCCCTCTTGCTTCACCGCAAAGAGCGTCTCAACCTGAGACATTGCACTCTTGCACTTTCCGGCTGTGCTACCTGCAGAGACTTGCTCCCAAAACAGAAGAATGAAAGCAACACTGGTCCTCTTACCAGAACACCGCAAACTTGGCTTGCTTTCTTGAGCTCCTTACCACGAACAAGGCTCTAATACCATGTCAAGATTGTGGGAGAGAAGGAAGGAGTCTCACTTGTAGCTTTCTTGCTTGCACAATGGGGGAATACACACAAGGGTGGAGGCTGAAAACAGTTTTTCCTCTTTTTAGTTGTGTAAGCCAAAAAGAACTCCAATACAAAAGAAATAGAAGAACCCTATATATGGGTCTCAAACCAAACTCAACTAACTAAGGTGGCATACTAACTGAGCCACGAACTAGAGTAGATAAGGATAGCTGTCATCTAGCTATTATTCATGGGCGGTGTACCAACCGCATCTGCAACTGACAAGTCAGTGACATAAATGCACAACGGTCACCCTGGCATATCACGAGTGGAGCTCGATATCTCAACAATGGTATGCTCTCCAACTTCAATGGGAACAAGAGGGCTACCAAATCATGAACAACATTGAGCAATGACATGCAATCAAAACCTCAAAGTATGACCCCATTTACGTAGCCCCAACCTCCTATAGGGTGTTGACCACCATTTGTAACAACCAACCCCTAGAAGAGCACATCATGACCATCTGTATCTAGATCAAATTCTAACTAAGGAGAGCTACACATTGCCAAAAAAATAGACTTTGGTGACTTCCTAATGGATGTTCTTACCTACATCACTCAAGTAGGCACTTGTCCTTTTGGCATGGACTACTATGCTAATCTAGAATACAATCTGAACTTCTATGGTTGGCTCATGCAAAAGTAAAACATCAAGAGCATGCGCTGAATGCCTTTAACCTCTCAACCCTTAATCCTAGGAAGGATTCTTCTCAATTTCAAAGAGGGAAGGGGGTAAGGTGAATCAAACATGTAAGATGAATAAAACATGCAAGGAAAAAAGCCTCAATTAATGTCCAAGAGTGAAAAAGAATGGATGAAAATCAACATGTTATTGAGGAAAAATGTCATAAATTTTTTGGAATGAATGGATTGCTTAAAGGAAAATTCTATCTTTGTACTTAAGCATTTTATTATTTCTATAAAAGCATAATCAATTCCCGCTTACCTTTCAGCAAGAAATTATCTTAATAACACTAAAATGGTGAACTATGGTATCCTAGTAGGAACTCAAAATGGTAGCACAACAGGATCGGGCCCATCAGCTTCCATTCACGAAAGAAGAAAGGGAAAAGTATTGCATCTCCCTCAAGAATCATGCCTACAACTAGCTAAAGTTCAAAACTATCCACAACATTGAAGAAGTCATGACCAAGGAGGAGGCTGCCAAAAGAGTTATGGAATAGTGCAATCTTGCTAAATATGTTGAGAAATTTGGGTGGAAGACCAACCACACTAAGTGCGTAGAGTTCTTGAGAACCTACAATCTCAACAAAGAAGGTAAAAGGTGTAGCCAAAAGATAATGCCAAAATTTCTTTACAGCAAACACCATGACTAAACCCTCTCTTTCTGTTGTTGAGTAATTCGTTTCCATATTCGTGAGTTGTCTGCTAGCAAATCTCACTAGATAGTTGAGATTGTGTTTACCACGTTGGCATAGCACAACTCTCATGACAAACTTCGAGGCATCAATGTAAACATGGAAGGTTATGGTGTCCAGTTAGGGGCTCATAAGATTGGTGCTGTGGTTAGAGCCTTCTTCAATTCCTCATATGCGCACTGGCATTCCTTGGTCCATTCAAATATTATCAACAACTTGTATAGAGGTCTAGCAATTAGTGCATAGTTCAGTACAAATCTCTGATAATACCCTGTATGGCCTAGGAAGCACTGAACTCCCTTGTAATCAGATGGTGCTGGTAGATCATCAATAACCTTGAAATTTGAAAATTTTGTGGCAGTGCCGTTCTTTGACACTATGTGCCCTAGGATGCATCCATGCTTTACCCAGAACTGACACTTCAAGGGGTTCAACGAGAGATGATACAATCGACATCGTTCAAAGACTACACTGAGCTTATCTAGGTGTTCCTTCTAGCTTGAATGGACACACAAGTCCTCAACAAATACTTATAGCTCTTCCCTAAGCATGTCCTTGAAGATAGCACACATGAGCCTCTGGAGAATGTGGCTGGTTTGTTTGTCAAGCCAAAGGGCATGACTATGTAGGCAAAGGTGCCCCAATCAGTCTTGTGCCTATCGTCAAGATGCACTTGCACTTGATTGTATCATGAGAAGCCATCCAAAAAATTGTAGGCCTATTTACCAGCATCTCTCTCAAGCATGTACTCAATGTACGACAATGGGTAATTGTCTCTCTTGATAGCGGCATTAGCCTTCTTATAGTTGACGCATACTGTAATCTTTTAGTTTTTCTTCAGTACGATCACTATGGGTGACACCCAATCTATGTGCTCAATCTCGTAAATGAATCCTAATCTCAATAGTTTATCAATTTATTCTTTGACAACATGAGCATGCTTGGGATTCATAGGATACGGTCACTGCTTGACCAGTGTTGCATCAGGCGTCATGGGTATATTGTGAGTCACTATACTCAGATCTACCCCTTTTAGCTCATCGAGGGACCAAGAAAAGACATCTATATACTCCTGTAAGAGAGCAATGAGACTGGCTTCCTCCTCCTTGGTCAAGTCATTGGCTATAAAGACAGGTCAAGGCATCTCCCCTTCCTTAGCTAGATTAACCTCCTTGACTTTGACTAGCCCTTCTATTGGTTCACTCACTTGCCTTTGTCATTTGGCTCCTAGCAAGATCACTACCCTATCACCTTTCTTAAAATTCATGAATCATTTTGGCAGGTCTTGCGGCTTTCTTTGCTTCTCTATTTGCGGTTCCTTAGGCTGTTTCTTTCGTTCTTCCTTCAACCTTCGACACCTTAGTGGACTGGTAAGTCTCCTTTGGCGTGTCTGGTCGAGGCAGTCGATTAGTGTAGTCAATTATGCACTTTTTGACTTAGTATGCCACTTTCCTTTATGTTGTATCTTATCTATACTTTGTGTACATTGTATATTGCGTGGAAGAAGAAGAAGAAACCAAAAAGAAAACGTTTTGGCCTCCATCTCTCTTCTTGTGTTCTTGAGTGAGCTTCCTCTTGTGTATACAGTGTGTGTTTGGTGCAGTAGCTCAAGCAAGTCTCCCCACCACACGATTCTTGACAGAGAGATCATCGATCTTGTCCTCCAAGATGGGCTCGAAGTCCTTTAGGTGTTCATGGGCTTCTTTCACCCACTCCTTCACTTTTTCTATAGCTTCTAGTTGGTGCTTTGGGTTGGGTTACTCCACTACCCTTAGACTCCCCTTCTCAATAGTCTTTGGAGCATATGTCTCTGCCTCTGCGTCTGTGACCTTCTTTCCAATAGGCAATGTTGTGGCACTCTCGGTTTTAAGTGTGACATTTGCATCGGTTTTCTTTTTTCTTCGCCTATGACTCTTCTTTTCAATCTGTGGCTGGTCTAAGTTGCTAGGCCCTGGTAGTGATATGCCAGCCTGCTTTGTCTACACTCGGGTCATGACATGCAATGAGATGGACATGGCATCACCATCAAGTGTTTTGACACCAAACAACCCCAATGGGAGTGATGGCATGATTGCCAAGCTAGTGGATGGCTTTCGTTTAGGGAAATCGGCAAAGAGATGCGTGATTCCACACTTAGTGCATCTATGATTAGCCTTGTCTTGATTGGCTTGTTCCCTTTCAGGGCAGCGTGAGGAGATGTGTCCTGGGTGACCACAAATCCAACATGAGTTCGGCTCTTGATTTGCCCTTCTAAGCCTCTGCCTTTACCTCTAGCTAGCACCATCATCAGTATTGGTCAATAATCCATGAGGATTGGATTTCCCCCTTTGTTGTATGAGACATAAGGGTTCATGTAGGGCTCGTCGTCATCATTCGACTCCTCCACATAGTGGATAGGAGTGTCACTCGGTGGATGGGTACAAAAGGTCCAGGTGGCTAGGGTATGCATGCAGGATTTATCTCCATCCTAGGAATGGATGGTTTAGTATCATTAGGTGATGGGAGAGCCAATGGGACTCCCCTCCCGAAGAAATTTGGTGGCCTATTCCCTAGGTAAGGCTGGTTGTAAGGTTGCGAGTATGGGAGTCTCCTCAAAAATCTACAATGCATGGCATCATGGCCAAACCTACCACAATTGGTGTATGGTTGGGACCTAGGGTCCTGACACTCAGCTGGCAAGTGATTTTTGTCACAATACATACATTGGACGTGTGGGCGTGTAGGTCTCCTCATCATCTCTTGTAGTCTCGCTAGCTCCATCTTTATTTACGGTAGCTCTTGGCTCTGGTCAACACTCTTTTCCTTATCTTGGCTATTTCGGAATGACCATTTGCTAGATGTGGTTACCCTTTCTAAGGTTCTAGAGCTAGCCTCGTCTCGGTTGAGCTCCTGGAGCTCCTCTCCTTGAGCTAGTCATCCACTTGAATGGCCTCTTCAAAGACCCTAGTCAGCGTGTCTCACTGCAAGCTTGAGTTGCTTGCCAAGGCCTTATAGAGCTCTTCATTGCATATTCTATTGATAAAGATGGTGGAAACCACTCTCTCAACTAGTCATTCATTTGTCGAGATTCTTGACTCCCACATGGGTAACATAGTCTGATATGTCCTCCTTGTCTTTCTACTTTACGTTCATCAGCTGCACTATCAGATTGTCTAAGTACCCAGCCTCCAAGAATAATAAAGAGATTCTTGAGGTTATTGAAATTATTGCCTCTATGGTGTCCAAGCTCATGCACCAAGTCCTACTACCCTTGTTGCCTAGGCACAGACCAAAATCTTACAAGCGCTGAGTGAGATCAGTGAGGTTGTTGGCCTTGTAGACCTACTTGAATTGCTCCATGAAACTATGTGGATCGTCATTTGGATGATACTTATCCAATTTCTTAGCAACAATAGGGATTTTTTATTGGCTCTTAGAGCCCTGGGTGACTCCTAATCCTATGAGCAATGAAATTGCTAGTGCTACTATGCTTTGCTCTACTGACATGCTATCTAATAGTCGCTTCATGAGAAGCTTGCTCAGTGTAAGGTCTCCCTCTAGCACTCTCTTATTCTCTGTGCCAGGTTGATTTCTGTTTGCTAAAGCTAACACTCCTTGGATCTCTCACATTTCTACATTCTGTCGTAAGCTTCTAGCTTGCTGTTCCTAATTGTATGCCAATATGCCTTGCAAAGCTTTTCGCGCTAGTTTTCTCACCTCTTTGAGGTCCGATAAGATATCCTCGAATGGCCTACCATGGTGGTCCATCCAGGTTTGTAAATAGTACTTGTTTATGATTTGTTGGATTTCATCCAAGAAATCCCCTAGATCCAGCTCTTCGCTGCTTTTGCGGTTTGAGCTGGTCTTTGCCATGTCTATGGTCTCTTGTTCCACTAGGTTGTCAATGAGGTTGATCAAGTTCGGGTAGATTCACTTTCCCAATGATGTGGGTCCTTGATGCGTCTGACTCCTGTGTTGTGTCTTCCTCTTGGTCCTACAACTTGGGGTTCTCGATTACCCGTCTTAGGGTCTTCTCCTATTGGTGGGTTTGTTTAGTTTCTTAAGTTTGAGTGAGTTCCTTTTGGTTATTGTTAAAGGAATGCTGCCTATTTTTCTTTTTGCCAAAAGAGTAATAACCAAGTGATTTTAGTTCTATCATGTGATGATGATTATGATTGGGCTAAACATGTTGTACCATATCCTCTAGATCTTCATCATGTCGAAATCTATCTTCTCTTCTTGAGTCTTCATGAAGGTGTTGATCTTGTCCATTCCTTGCGTTAGGAATTTAAGAGTTTTATGGATAAAATTATTTATAGAAAGAGTCACACCCATGAATATCTTCTTCTTTGTTAGCATGCTAAATTTTCTTTACTAGTCCTTGATCCTTTGAAGAGTTAAAGTTGGAAGGAGGCTAAATTGCTTCCTTGACTCTTGAAGGACCGCCATGTTCATAGGTTGAGTGTATAAACTCATTGGTTGCCTTTGATTTCAGATTATCATTTGGAAGTTTGATTAGTTTATGCTCAGAAAATCAGAAAATCACAAGTGTTGTGACTGAAATTAATGGTGTAAAACCCGTAAAACACGTGAAATAAGGGGAAATTGGGTGTTTTTGATATATAAATGGAAAATATAGTAAGACACACCAACTAAATTTGTGTTTTTGCTGCAAATTAATCTAAGGGCCACAACCCACAACTCATTTTTTATTTTTAGTTATTTAATATTGCAAAAAAAACAAGAAAAAATAGGAAAAATTAGTAAAAATAAGGGAAAAATAGGTTTTGAGTGTGTGAAAAATACTAAAAAATAAGATTCATGTTTGTGAATGTTTGGGGGTCTGAAGTATGAGTTTTGGCCTCAATTCAGCCCTACCTTTATGTTTTAGTGAGTTTTTATTGCTTTTCATACAATAAAAACATGGAAAAATGAACTCCAAACCGATCAATAATGCACAATCTAAACGGGTGAGGGGGTAGAGTGTATAAAAGGTGTTTAAATGCTGAATGAAATGATGAAAAGCTTGCTAGGTTTTATGCATACAATTTAGGTTGGTCGATAACTAAAAATTAAGAACCTAGTAGTATGAGGGTTTCTCGGTGCTAGGTTCATGCAACACCACATACGAGCAATAGTCAAAATCATTGAAAGAAATGTTTTCCACATGTGTACAAATGCTGATTTTCTTAATTGTTTGAGCACATGGACATTCAAAATTTGCATGAATCATAAAGAAATTTAAAAGGTATCAGACAATACCTCCTGGATGCATGGCAATTGCTTTCTAGAGGAATACGACCAACATTGAGTGAGTAAGGTTGTCCCAAGCTATAGGCTAGACGTTGGGTCTAAGGGGAAAGTAAAGTGAGGTATGGTACATTCCTGGATACGATCAATTGGTACCTTGAGTGGAAATATGTGTGATAATGTGTTATATATGTTTAGCGACGCATCGAGGGGCCAATCCCCAAGATGTAGGAGAGTCGCAGTGAGGTAGTGGCAGTTAGCCATGGGAGGACCTCCTATGTTTGTACTTTGTGCTATTTGGCAATGTGCTAGGGACTCCCTCTGAGGAGTGTTAATTGGGTTAGAGTTGGATTACGAGACGTGATACAAATACAATATGTTTAGGAAGATGATGTATGTGTCATCCACGCTCCTGGCCGCGAGGCCGTGGGATTGTTGAGCGCATGATAGAGGTCTAGTGCATGAGCCAATGCCGGCCCGTTTTAGGTCCCATCAGTGGTGCCTCTGCCGGGAGCTGCCAATAAGTGGCGGTCTCCGAATCTTGGTCTCGTAAGGGACATGTTAGCTTTATTCTATCGGTCGATAGCTTCCTTGAAGTAGTGGATATCAAGTTAGTCTGATAAAAACCTTGGTCATCAGTATGACGGTCAATCCAAGAAATCCCCAACACCCAAAGGATACGTTGTCTATCTTGAACAGTCTAGTGGGATCTTTGACACGTTGGGTGATTGACTATTTTACCCTTTGCCCTGAAAGTGATACCATGCTGGAGTTTGGGTCACTATGGGAAAACACCCATGAAGCTAACTCTAAGATTAACAGCCCATGGAGATTAGAGAAAAGGGAAAGTGAAAGTAGTGCTAAGATGATATAGTCATCTATGATCATTCATGATGATAATGTCATAGAAAAGACTATGACAATGATGGTTAATATGCACATAGGAGGACATGATGATTATGATCTAAAGATACATCCGATGCTAGTGCCCGACAAAGTTGGGTACCGTAGTGTGATTGCTAAGTGTAATATTCCACGTGGGAAAAAAAAATGGGACTTACGGAAATTTTTTTAATTCCCCCCTCTTATCCCTCCAGCCGACTGACGAGCTGGAGGGGGGAGGGAAATAGAAGGAGCCGTAAGCTCCTTGGTGGAGCCTGTGGAGGGAGGGAGGACATGCGAGCTGACACGCCATGAGGAAAGATCCCCCTCCCCCCACTATTTAAACAAGGGGAGGGGGCCGCTATACAGAGGGGAGGCGGAGCCGTGAGAGAGGTAAGTGCTCCCGTGCTGCATAAAGAGTGAGGGAGGAACCCGCAGACGTTGCCGCACTGGAGAAGGCGCCACTAGGGAAGCCATTAGCCGCCGGACGAGGGGGATGCCATCGCTTGTGGCGTCGACAGCCGCCGCCATCCCTCATGCCGTCATCTTCCACGTTGATCTGCCGCATTAGAAGCTTCTTAGAAGCTTCTTTAAGAAGCTTCTAAGGGGGCTTTCTTAAGCCCCCTTCTCACTAATACTCTTTAAGCCCCTTGTTCTCCCCCCCCCCTCCCGGGGTTTTAAATTCCCCCCTAAGCCCCTTGTTCTCCCCCCCCTCTCGGGATTTTAAATTCCCCCCTAAGCCCCTTGTTCTCCCCCCCCCTCCCGGGGTTTTAAATCCCTCCCTAAGCCCCTTGTTCTCCCCCCCTCCCGGGGTTTTTTAATCCCCCTAAGGCCTAGTTTTTTTTCCCCCCTCCGGATTTTTCTTTAAACTATTCAAGTCACACCCATAAGCCTACTTTGTCCTTAGGCTACCTTGCGGACTTCCATTCTCTTGCATTAATTCCTTCACTCACTTTTTAGATCTTTTTGTGAAATTGCTCCCTTAGTTGAGCTCTGTGATCTTAGTTTTATCAAACAAACCGGTGTCCACACACTCCCATGTCCTAAAAATCCAATTCATCATCATGGCCTCGTATGATATCCCGTAAGGAGGAAATAGCCGTGAGATAGAAGATAGGGAGGGAAGTAGAGGGAGTGAAAAGAGGGAGTGAAGGAGGAAGAGTGGGAAAAAGGTAAAAAGAAAAGGAAGGAGAAGACGGTGGAAATCCAAGAAGAAAAAGGAGAAGGCTATCTCACATTTGAACTACGATGCCGCCGAAGGAAGTCCAAGGTGTAGCTGTAGGAGGGTCATCTCCTGGTATCCATGTGGATATCTCACCTCAAAGCCAAGTTTTTCTTCTTGGTGTTAATTCGGTTTTAAGTCAATCATGCAAAGAAAAAATTGTTAAAGAAAGATATATTTGTTCAAGTTATTTTTAACGAAGGAGTTAGCTTATGAATGACAATATATACAAATTAGCTTTCTTCAAATTGCATCAAGCATTATAAAATTATAGGCAAGATTAACCATTTACTATAGTAATATATTCCTAAAGTGTAGAAATTATATCTTGCACCATTAGTCTTATTCCTTTCGCAACGAATCATGGTAAAATGGCTAAATTCATGAAAGGTTTCTTTCGATGCTCAAATTACTAGGGAGTTATCTTTGCTAGTTGCACATCTTAGCAAGGCAACTGTTGTTATTTGGCATGAGTTCATCTTTAAAGAAAACGAAAGTTAAATGTTAGGAATTAACAAGTATAAAAATTAGATATACAAACTCATTTGGAAAGAAAATGTAATGGGGAATTGCTGGATGACACTCTATTAACACTTTTTCCTTGCTATTTGAGGACTTGGAACTAATAAAGTGTGTATACACCAATTTCTCAGCTAGGCCTTTTGTCCCAAGGAGTATTGTTGTCTTTGTATCATCTTGGCATTATGCTATATGCCAAATTAAACTGTATTGATTAGGAAGGCTAATTGTCACAAGGATAGTAAAACCGTGACAAGACGAGTAAGATTACCTTCCAAAAGATAACCGAACCAATCTAAACATAGAAACATTCATACCCTAAACACTTGACTACTTTCCTTACCGTAGGGACAATAAATTCATAAAGATAAGAAACTAGGGTTTGTCCCTAAGGTTCTTAAATGAAGAAACCCTAGGCCTGACATACGTCAGCTTAAGGAATCTAAACAGATTATTCCATCGCAGGACTTGCGCAACATGTATGAAATCATTTTGTGATTGATTCACAAGGAGAAAAGGGAAAAACCCTCTTCAAGGACGGCAGATCCTTACGCATGTTATCTTGCAAAAAGATGTAGTATTGGATATCCTTCTAAATAAGGAAAGTTGTAAAATAGAAACTAGCATATCTAAGGTACCTTAGGGTCAACCAAGTTGGGTATGCCCTACACCGGAATATAAGGGATCTTGCCAAGTTACAAGACACCTTGAGAACGAGTGCTGATACACTCAAAAAGGAAAGAACACTTCTTTAGCAGTTTGCCATACAACTGGGTTGATTAATGGAAATGTTTGTGCTTGCTAGAGATTTTAGGGCTTTGTTTGAATTATGAATTACAAATTAAATAAGTACCTATACTTCAGGTTAAAGGCCTGAAGGGAGAGGTAGCTTCAGTTACCCCCGACTGCCTACCTGACCCTAACCAAGGGGGTTGTTGACTGTGCCGGGAACGTGGACCGAACCCGCCACGAGAGGTTTCTTCGTTGAGTTTCTACTTGGAGCAGGAGGATGCTTGGGTGCTAGGGGGGCTCTGGCCGTAAATCCCTCACCTTCCGGGTCCTGCACAAGAGGCTAACGTGACTCGAGATTGGATCTCGAGGCCCGCATACTAGTTGACGGGCAGAAGCTTGGAATAGTGATCCCTGGAGATTACTGGTTAGCCTTCGGGCAGATTATGGACAAGCCTACGGGCGGAACTTCTTGTAATTCAAAGATAAAATGATGAGATGTTAAAAGAACTTGCTTGATATTGTTTTTATATGTCACGTGATAAGATTACGTGAAAGAACCAGTGCTTAACAAGATTAATTAAAGAAGCTGATTGTTATATGTCAAGTTAATGTGTTAGATAATTACATAACTAAAACAAACTAAGGAAAGTGCGGAGGATGGGCCATGGGTCAGTCCTACGGTTGGGTGGTCCCGGTTAGCCGGGAACTTTTCTCAAAAATCTTGAAGAACAACGGAATGATGATCATCATCAAAAAGAATAACGGGAACGATGACCTAGAGTTACGTCTTACCCGATTTACGCTGTTTTAGGGGAACGGAATGGGACTATGCCTTATAGTAGAGAGGTTGAGCTTTGCATCCCTCTCGTTTCCCATTCTCCTTGAACCAAGTGCAGCGTGAATCCCCTTCGGACCTGGCGTTTCTGCGTAAAGTAGTTCGCTCGGGTTTGACACTAGTTGCTGTTAGCTAGTGACCCATTAGGAAAACCCTAATTCCGGTCGATCCTAAGTGGGAACGGCCAGGATACTTCCGCTACGTGGCAGACACATGAAGAACTAGATCGCAAAACCCGTAACATTCCATGGGAGTGCCGGGCGGAGCTTTCTAGACATCCTTTCCGATGGACTGCTAAGACGTGTCCTGGATGATACTATGGGACACGTTACAATTGGTATCAGAGCAAACCAACAAACAGAATTGTTTTTATGAGATCTCAATAAAATGAAGTAAAGAACTTGTTGCTGTCCAAACATTTCCTCATCTTCAATACTGTCTTGCAGAACTATGAAGCGTGGAACAAGTTTTTGGTGTTTTGGGTCATGTTTATGACTGCAATGCATTCTCTGCTTTATAGACAAAGAATTGGGATGATGAACATCCTGGAGTAGATTTATAATCCATCACCTTTATACATAGAACGAAGATGGACGGGGTCTTCAGGAATCTACTACATAGCTGCCCACCGGTTCGCTTATCTACAGACCAACCTAAAGAGGATCAAGTGGTTAGAAGACTTGAAAGTCGTGAAGCTGTTTATTTTTGTGGAAGCTCACGTAAATTCGACTTTACATATTCAAGGACGGAGGGTTGAAATGAACTCATATGTATATGAGGAAGTAACCCGTGTAATCCCAGCCGACAGGATTAAAGTGTTGGGCCGCCATGAGAAGTATGGATTCCAACGAAAAGGGTATCCTGAACTTCCAATGAATTATCGATTCCTAAAGATCCATGACCCAAAACCCTACTATTACACAGTTCCTGTAGACAAATGCAATACAACTTGTTCTCCCCAAACTGAATGTAATGATTGGATTATCATCACACGAGACATTGTATAAGGCTACGCCCATGTAAATATAAATAAGGACTTCTTTTATCAACATTTGGCTGTGCATCAGAGTTGTTAAAAAGTTAAGTAGCTTCATGATTTAAGAGATAGCTGAACTAAAGATAAGCTAACGTCAATTATCATATAATAACGTTAAGAAAACTTTTATCCAGGCACAACCCCAAGTACAGGTTCCAAATTCGCCCCCTACATCAAGTACTGTTGTGACCCAGGAGAAGAAGTTCCTCCTCAAGCAGATAAAGCCACCCGAGTTTGACGGGAGAGGCAAATTCGTCTAGTCTGATGCTGAAATTTGGATTGAATCTATGGAGGATTACTTTGAAGCAGCTGGTACTGCACCTACCAATCAAGCCATGCTCGCCAAGTTAAAACTCACCGGCGAAGCCAGACTTTGGTGGAAACAATGGTGCAGGGATCAAGGGACTTCAGAGGGGTCCGTTACCTGGGATAAGTTAAAGAAAGCCGTGTAGGGGAGATATTTGCCACCTGCATATCGTACTCAGAAAATGAATGAGTTCTACGAGCTAAAACAGCTAGGACTCACCCTTGATGCATACTACTCTAAATTCGTCTCACTTTTAAAGTATGCGCCACAGATGGACATGACGCAGCAGGTGTCCAAATTTTGCGCAGGCTTAAATCCACCCATAAATACCCGTCTCGAATCTATGCGTCCATCAGATCTGCAGGATGCACTCATTCGAGCGGCGCCTATAATTCAAGAAGTGCAAGCTAGACCAAGGGGTAACAAAACTTGGTCCTATAGTGACCCGAACAGAGGAGCATTCAGACCTCAAGTGAAGAGAGTTCAAGGTCACAATCAAGGACAAAGGAAGAAAGAAAGGACAAATAACGTCAACAACTTTGTTCCTACTCAAAGTAATGGCTGAAACCTCCGATGTTTCCACTGCAACGAACTCGGTCACTTCAAGAGGCAATGTACCAAGCTCAACGGGGGACATCGTCAAACGCCTTTCCAAGGTGCAGGCCGCGGTCAAAGAGCCGCCACCCGTGGAAGAGGAAGAACTGTCTGCATTGCCAATAGGCAAAGATGAGAAGAAGAAGAAGAGGAAGATCAGACTATGGAAGCAGAATTCGAAAGAGCGACAGTCCATGCCAGTTCTCGGTGATTCAAACACCGTCGGACTATCAAGGTAAAGGTTTCAAAACCTTGATTGATTATGGCAGTACACATTCCTTTATCTCACCAACATGTGCAAAAAGATTAGGAATAGCCACAGTAGAAGCACCTACCCTGCTTGTGGAATTGGCAAACGGTCGTGAGGTAACTTGTACCAGGCAAACTGCTAAGGAGGAATTCTTTCTGGGAGGAAAGAAAACCTCAGTCAAATTCAGAGTCATGAATTTAGGTATCCATGAGTGTCTACTCGGGATGGATTGGCTTAAGCCTAATGATGCCCACATCCACTGTGGAAAGGGTCAAGTTTCCTTTCGAAACTCTGAAAGGGAGTTTGTCACAACTCAAGGTGAGGCAGGAGTGCCAAGAATCCAATTAACCAAAGTCTCTCGGATCATAAAAGGAGTCAGAAAAGGATTACCCGTTTACCTGATCAAACTCAACAAGTTAGATCAAAAGCAAGAGTCTCATGAAGGACCTTCTTGGCTAAAGGAATACGCTGACGTATTCCCTAAGGAATTGATTGAACTTCCGCCTCCAAGAGAAGTAGATCATGAAATTAGGCTAGTGCCTGGAGCTGCACCAATTGCAAAGAGACCTTATAGAATGTCCATACCAGAAGCAATTGAGTTGAAGGAACAGCTCAAGCAACTGTTGGATCAGGGTTACATCCGGCCTAGCAACTCACCGTGGGGAGCTCTAGTACTATTCCAGAAAAAGAAAGATGGGACACTTCGACTATGTATTGATTATCGAGGGTTGAATCAATCAACAGTCAAGAACAAGTATCCTATTCCTAGAATAGATGAGCTTCTTGATCGTCTTCAAGGTGCAAAGATCCTCTCCAAGATTGATCTCAGGTCAGGTTACTATCAAATAAGGATCAAGGAAGAAGATATTCCAAAAATGGCCTTCAATACAAGATATGGGCACTTTGAGTTCTTGGTTATGTCATTCGGGCTTACAAATGCACCTGCCACCTTCAATAGATTAATGCAGGATATTTTTAGACCATATCTTGATGATTTCATGCTTGTCTTCTTCGATGACACTTTAGTCTATTCTAAACAGGAAGAAGATCATGAACCTCAACTTCGGATTGTCCTTGAGACAATGAGGTCCCATAAGCTGTATGCAAAAATGAAGAAGTGTGCATTCTTCAAGCGTCAGATTGAATATTTGGGATTCATAGTATCATCAGAAGGAATATCAGTAGACCCAGCCAAAGTCAGAGATGTGCTTGAATGGCCAATACTAGTATCCGTCAAAGAAATACGTAGCTTTCTTGGCTTGACAGGATGGTATAGGGTCTTTATCAAAAACTATGCTTTGATTGCAGCATCTCTTACAGACTTACTAAAGAAGCAGACTTCTATTACATGGTCAACTCCCGAACAAAATAGCTTCGATAAATTGAAGCAAAGTTTGGTATCAACACCTATTCTAAAAATTCCTGACCTCAATAAGGAGTTCGAGGTAGTAACTGATGCCAGCATTCTTGCCTTGGGGTGTGTACTTATGCAGGAAGGTCATCCAGTAGCATACTCTTCAAGGAAATTGAAGAGTCATGAAAAGAATTATGCCACGCATGATCTGGAATTATTAGCTATCATCCATGCTCTAAAGCTTTGGAGACACTACCTGTTGGGTAACAAGTTTACTCTAGTAACCGATCATAAGAGTCTCAAATGGATTTTTACCCAGAACGAGCTCAACATGAGGCAACATTGGTGGATTGAAGTATTGGAGGAATATGATTTTGAAATCAAGTACCGACCAGGGAAAGAGAATGTAGTTGCTGATGCACTCAGTCGCAAGGCATTCCTAAATTCCCTAATCTTGCAGAATCCATCAACGGCCAGATCTCTAGCTACAAAGGTATCTATGCCAAACAACCCTATACTTGAACTAGCTAGAGAGGAATCATACCATGATTTGCCCTACCAAACAATGATAAAGGAAATATCTACCAAGGAGATGAATCAGAAATTGCAAGCTAAGTATCAGGAATTTTCCATTGATAAAGGACTTGTCTACTATAGAACAAGGCTGTGTATACCAGCAAGCCAGTCACTTAAGTAGAAGATATTATGGGAAGCTCATGATTCTCCTTTCGCAAGACATCCTGGCTATGCAAAAACTCTTAATGCAGTTAGGAAGAGCTACCATTGGGAGAGGCTTAAAGGTGACGTTCTCAAGTATGTCACTGAATGTTTGTCTTGCCAACGTATCAAGGCCGAACATGTCATGATGCCAGGGAAACTGCAACCGCTTGACATTCCCCAAATGAAATGGGAATTCATCAGTATGGATTTTGTTGTGGGCTTACCCCAAGTCCAAGGAGGATACAATTCCATTATGGTTATGGTTGACATGCTTACCAAGGTTGCACACCTGATTCCAGTAAAGACAAACTATAAAGCCTCCGACATTGCAAGATTGTTTATCAAGGAGATATTCAAACTACATGGGTTACCTAAAAGAATCATTAGTGATCGAGATTCTCTCTTCACATCACACTTCTGGAGAGCTATCTTTGAAGCTATTGGGACTCAACTCTGTTTTAGCACCGCCTACCATCCCCAAACGGATGGACAAACAGAGCGAGTGAATCAAATCATTGAGGATATGCTTAGGGCATACTGCTGTCGAGAGCCGAAGAGGTGGATTCAATACTTGCCATTAGTTGAATTTGCCTACAATGCTTCTTACCAGCAGAGCATTCAAATGACCCCTTTCCAGGCATTGTATGGTCATGATTGTCGAAGTCCCCTAAACTTTTCTGATCCAACCGTAAGAGTTGAAGCTTCAAGACAAATGTTGGAGGACATGGATGATCAAATAAGGTCAATAAGACAAGACATACAAGCAGCCAAGGATAGACAAAAGGCATATGCAGATTTGAAATGTCAAGAAAGAGTCTTCGAAGAAGGAGACATGGTCTTCATTCGGGTACGCCCTAAAAAGAGTTCTCTATCCCTAGGAGAATGCAAGAAGCTAAGTCCAAGGTATTGTGGGCAGTATAAAATCCTCAAATGCCTAGGACCCAATGCTTATAGATTGCAACTCCCTGAGAACCTAAAGGTTCACAATGTATTCCATATCAGCCTATTGAAAAAATATGTACCCAATCCTAATCATGTACTTGATGACCAACAAATTGTAATGCCTAGTCAAGGAGTCCTTGAACTAAGGCCAGAAAGGATCTTAGATGTTAGGGAAAGACAGTTAAGATCTAGAACCTTGAAAGAATGCCTTGTCCAGTGGAAAGATTATCCCGAAGAGGATGCCACTTGGGTAGATGAAGGCACTCTCAACCATCAATATCCCCAGTTTATCTCGAGATGAGGACATCTCGATTCCTCCAAGGGGGAGAGAATGTAATATTTCGCGTGGGAAAAAAAAAAGGGACTTACGGAAAATTTTTTAATTCCCCCCCCTTATCCCTCCAGCCGACTGACGAGTTGGAGGGGGGAGGGAAATAGAAGGAGCCGTAAGCTCCTTGGTGGAGCCTGTGGAGGGAGGGAGGACATGCGAGCCGACATGCCATGAGGAAAGATCCCCCTCCCTCCACTATTTAAACGAGGGGAGGGGGCTGCTGTACAGAGGGGAGGCGGAGCCGTGAGAGAGGTAAGTGCTGCCATGCTGCATAAAGAGTGAGGGAGGAAGCCGCAGACGTTGCCGCACTGGAGAAGGCGCCGCTGGGGAAGCCATTAGCCACTGGGCGAGGGGGATGCCATCGCCTGTGGCGTCGACAGTCGCCGCCATCCCTCATGCCGTCATCTTCCACGTTGATCTGCCGCACTAGAAGCTTCTTAGAATCTTCTTTAAGAAGCTTCTAAGGGGGCTTTCTTAAGCCCCCTTCCCACTAACACTCCTTAAGCCCCTTGTTCTCCCCCCCCCCCCCCCCCCCCCCTCCCGGGGTTTTAAATTCCCCCCTAAGCCCCTTGTTCTCCCCCCCCTCCCGGGGTTTTAAATTCCCCCCTAATCCCCTTGTTCTCCCCCCCCCCTCCCGGGGTTTTAAATCCCTCCCTAAGCCCCTTGTTCTCCCCCCCTCCCAGGGTTTTTTAATCCCCCTAAGGCCTAGTTTTTTTTTCCCACCTCCGGATTTTTCTTTAAACTATTCACGTCACACCCATAAGCCTACTTTGTCCTTAGGCTACCTTTTGGACTTCCATTCTCTTGCATTAATTCCTTCACTCACTTTTTAGATCTTTTTGTGAAATTGCTCCCTTAGTTGAGCTATGTGATCTTAGTTTTATCAAACAAACCGGTGTCCACACACTCCCATGTCCTAAAAATCCAATTCATCATCATGGCCTCGTATGATATCCCGTAAGGAAGAAATAGCCGTGAGATAGAAGATAGGGAGGGAAGTAGAGGGAGTGAAAAGAGGGAGTGAAGGAGGAAGAGTGGGAAAAAGGTAAAAAGAAAAGGAAGGAGAAGACGGTGGAATTCCAAGAAGAAAAAGAAGAAGGCTATCTCACATTCGAACTACGATGCCGCCGAAGAAAGTCCAAGGTGTAGCTGCGGGAGGGTCATCTCCTGGTATCCATGTGGATATCTCACCTCAAAGCCAGGTTTTTCTTCTTGGTGTTAATTCGGTTTTAAGTCAATCATGCAAAGAAAAAATTGTTAAAGAAAGATATATTTGTTCAAGTTATTTTTAACGAAGGAGTTAGCTTATGAATGACAATGTATACAAATTAGCTTTCTTCAAATTGCATCAAGCATTATAAAATTATAGGCAAGATTAACCATTTACTATAGTAATATATTCCTAAAGTGTAGAAATTATATCTTGCAACATTAGTCTTATTCCTTTCGCAAAGAATCATGGTAAAATGGCTAAATTCATGAAAGGTTTCTTTCGATGCTCAAATTACTAGGGAGTTATCTTTGCTAGTTGCACATCTTAGCAAGGCAACTGTTGTTATTTGGCATGAGTTCATCTTTAAAGAAAACGGAAGTTAAATGTTAGGAATTAACAAGTATAAAAATTAGATATACGAACTCATTTGGAAAGAAAATGTAATGGGGAATTGCTGGATGACACTCTATTAACACTTTTTCCCTACTATTTGAGGACTTGGAACTAATAAAGTGTGTATATACCAATTTCTCAGCTAGGCCTTTTGTCCCAAGGAGTATTGTTATCTTTGTATCATCTTGACATTATGCTATATGCCAAATTAAACTATATTGATTAGGAAGGTTAATTGTCACAAGGATAGTAAAACCGTGACAAGACGAGTAAGATTACCTTCCAAAAGATAACCGAACCAATCTAAACATAGAAACATTCATACCCTAAACACTTGACTACTTTCCTTACCGTAGGGACAATAAATTCATAAAGATAAGAAACTAGGGTTTGTCCCTAAGGTTCTTAAATGAAGAAACCCTAGGCCTAACATACGTCAGCTTAAGGAATCTAAACAAATTATTCCATCGCAGGACTTGCGCAACATGTATGAAATCATTTTGTGATTGATTCACAAGGAGAAAAGGGAAAAACCCTCTTCAAGGACGACAGATCCTTACGCAAGTTATCTTGCAAAAAGACGTAGTTTTGGATATCCTTCTAAATAAGGAAAGTTGTAAAATAGAAACTAGCATATCTAAGGTACCTTAGGGTTAACCAAGTTGGGTATGCCCTACACCGGAATATAAGGGATCTTGCCAAGTTACAAGACACCTTGAGAACGAGTGCTGATACACTCAAAAAGGAAAGAACGGTTCCTTAGCAGTTTGCCATACAACTGGGTTGATTAATGGAAATGTTTGTGCTTGCTAGAGATTTTAGGGCTCTGCTTGAATTATGAATTACAAATTAAATAAGTACCTATACTTCAGGTTAAAGGCCTGAAGGGAGAGGCAGCTTGAGTTACCCCAACTACCTGCCTGACCCTAACCAAGGGGGTTGTTGACCGTGCCGGGAACGTGGACCGAACCCGCCGCGAGAGGTCTCTCCGTTGAGTTTCTACTTGGAGCAGGAGGACGCTTGGGTGCCAGGGGGCTCTGGCCGTAAATCCCTCGCCTTTCGGGTCTTGCACAAGAGGCTAACGTGACTTGAGATTGGATCTCGAGGCCCGCATACTAGTTGACGGGTGGAAGCTTGGAATAGTGATCCCTGGAGATTACTAGTTAGCCTTCGGGCAGATTATGGACAAGCCTGTCAAGATTGTGGGAGAGAAGAAAGGAGTCTCACTTGTAGCTTTCTTGCTTGCACAATGGGGGAATACACACAAGGGTGGAGGCTGAAAACAGTTTTCCTCTTCTTAGTTGTGGAAGCCAAAAGAACTCAAGTACAAAGAAATAAAAGAACCCTATATATGGGTCTCAAACCAAACTCAACTAACTAAGGTGGCATACTAACCAAGCCACGAACTAGAGTAGATAAGGATAGCTGTCATCTAGCTATTATTCATGGGCGGTGTACCAATCGCATCTGCAACTGACAAGTCGGTGACATAAATGCACAACGGTCACCCTGGCATATCACGAGTGGAGCTCGATATCTCAATACTCCCCCTCGAGCTCAATCCCAATTCCTGCACACCAAGCAGGTCTCTGAACTTGCGCAGCTTCTCTGCGCCCAATGCCTTCGTGAATATGTCAGCTACCTGATCCTCTGTGCTGACATAAACTAGATCAATAAGACCTAGTAAAACCCTCTCCCGCACATAGTGATAATGCACCTCAATGTGCTTTGTTCTAGCATGATAGACTGGGTTATTTGCCAAGTGTATACTGCTCATGTTGTCACAATAAATGACAACTGGCCCATCTGTAGACTGATGCATATCATAAAGTAGCTTATGCAACCAAGCTACCTCACATGCAGCCATTGCTGCACCCCTGTACTCGGCCTCTGTGCTTGACAAGGCAACTGTAGGCTGTTTCTTGCTGCTCCAAGTGACTGCAGCACTCCCAAAAGAGAACACATATCCACTGGTATATCGTCTATCAGAAATACTACCAGCCCAATCAGCATCAGTGTATCCATGTAACTGTATCTGAACCCCAGTCTCATAAAATAGTCCATACTGCAATGTGGACTTCACATACCTGAGTATGCGTCTAACCGCATCAAAATGCGGTTTCCTTGGAGCTTGCATAAACTGACTTACCAATCCAACAGCATAGCTCAAATCTGGCCTGGTAATAGTCATATAAATCAAACTTTCTACTATGCGTCTGTACATAGTAGGGTCTTCCAGAAGCTCACCTGCATCTGCGCTCAGCTTCACATTCTGCTCCAGAGGAACTGAAATAGGCTTACAGCCTGTCATCCCATATTTGGACAGCATGTCCAATCCATACTGCCTCTGCAAGAGTTGTATCCCACTTGGTGATCTAATCACCTCAATGCCCAAGAAATAGCGCAGCTCTCCCAAATCCTTCATCTCAAACTTCTGCTTCAATAGCATTTTCACATGAAGGATATCTTCATCACTGTCACCTGTCATAATCAAATCATCAACATAAATGACAAGTAGCATAATACCTTTCTCTGTTTTTCTCACATAAAGTGAGAAATCTGCCTTGGAAATCTGAAAGCCAATAGTGACAAGATACTGTCCTATCTTATCAGACCATGCTTTAGCTGCTTGCTTCAAGCCATACAAGGCTTTCTTCAACCTGCAAACAAACTCAGGATGAACAGCATGCACATAACCTGGTGGCTGCTCCATATAGACCTCTTCTTGCAAATCACCATGCAAGAAGGCATTCTTTACATCCATCTGATGTAAAGACCATCCCTTTGATGCAGCCATAGCAATGACTCCTCTTACGGTTGCCATCCTTGCAACCGGACTGAATGTTTCTTCATAGTCAATGCCATATGTTTGTGTATACCCCTTGACTACTAATCTTGCCTTGTATCTGTTCACAGAACCATCTGCATTGTGCTTCACCTTATAAACCCACTTACAGCCAATTGCATTCTTACCTTTAGGCAAAGGTACCAATTCCCATGTAGCATTTGCTTCCAAGGCATCCATTTCTTCATCCATGGCTTTCTCCCATTTTTCTTTTCCCATGGCTTGCTCAAAAGAAGTGGGCTCTGGTTCCTGTATCACTTTGACCATATATGCATAGTGAATGGCTGTAAATCCATCATATTTCAGCCTATCCACAGGATACCTAGCTCTGGTAGACCTACGCAAAGTAGGCTCACTTCCAGGCGCTCTCAAATCATCACTGGTCTTCCTTACTCCAAGTGTAACAATAGAGGGGATACCCAACTCATCATCAATGCTCTATTTTGAGCCACTGGATTCACCATCCACATAAGAGTGACCTGCATTCACAACAAACATGGGCTGATCAACCTTCTCTTTTTCTTTTCGTGATACGTGCATACCACCATCTGCATTGCTTTGAGAAGATTCTCCTAATCTCAATCTGCCTGTCCATGGCGAAGAATATGAACCACTGTTAGAGGACACTCCAGGTCCACTAATATTTTGTGACTGCTGCTGTGAATTCTGTGCAGCATTACCATTTTTTGCATCTACATCATCAATTACATTTACTGGTTTATACCAGCTACTCATCTCATCAAAAACAACATCTCTGCTCACTGTAAACTTACGAGTAGAAGGGTTATAGCATCTATACCCTTTTTGCTGCAGAGAATAACCAATAAAGATGCACTTCTTAGCTTTTGGATCCAACTTGGATCTCAACTCATCTGGCACATGTACATAGGCAATGCAACCAAAAATTTTCAAATGAGAAATATCTGGTTTCCTACCAGTATACCTCTCCTCTGGAGTCATCCCATGTATTGCTGCAGTGGGAATCCTGTTCATTATGTAGACTGCTGTAGCAACTGCTTCAGCCCAATAAAAATCTGGCATGTCTTTTTCATTGAACATGGCACGAGATACCTCTCCAATATGCCTGTTTTTCCTTTCTGCAATTCCATTTTGTTGTGGGGTATGACTACAAGAATATTGCTGCTTTATGCCATGCTCCTGCAAGAACCTTGCAAACTCATTTGAGAGGTACTCTCCCCCTCCATCTGACCTTAGGCATTTTATTTGTAGACCTGTTTCTTTTTCAGCCATAGCTTTAAGAGTTTTGAAATGCCCAAAAACTTCACTTTTCTTTTTCATAAAATACACCCAAACTTGTCTGCTATAGTCATCAATAAAAGAGACAGAATAATGACATCCTCCAAGAGATGCAGATTTAGTAGTCCACACATAAGAGTGGATTAATTCCAATGGCTTCTTACTCTCTTGAACATGTCTAGGAAATGGTTTCCTTGCCTGTTTTCCAAATTGGCAGGCTTCACATACCTTATGCATTTCTGCAACCTTGAATTTAGGCAATCCTGCAACAATATTTTGGGCCTGCATTGATTTAAGTTGCTGTACATTAACATGACCAATGCGTTTATGCCTGATATCAATATCTGCAACTACACTGGTCCCATGTGCAAACATTGCTGCACTCAATTCAGACATGTCTGCATCCAACGTAAACATTCTGCCCTTCTTCTTTCCTTTTGCTATCAAGCGACCTTTATTTTTCATATCCTCAACAAAGCATCCATGAGGATTAAATCTGACCTGCAAGCCCTGCTCAACCATTTGACCAACAGAAACCAGATTCTTGGTGATATTCGGGACATGAAATACATCGGACAGGTATTTCTTTTTCCCATCCTGCATAGACAAAGGAATTTTTCCAATCTGCACAATAGGATGTGCAGTATTATCACCAGTCTCCACAAATCCTGGTTTTTCCATTTTCCTTGCATCCTCCATCCATTCTACATGACCTGTCATGTGGTTTGATGCACCTGAGTCAACATACCATACATCCTTGCTTTCTTCTACACTTGTCACAGAATTTTTCATGTGCTACACCATAAACAAATGCTCATTTTTGTCATCACTCTGTCTACTAGAAGATGCATAATTCCCTTGTTGCAGTTTTCCATTCATGATGTCATTCTGCTTTTTATAGCAGTCTTTAGCCATATGACCCATTTTACCACAGTAGTAGCATTCAACATTACTATTTGCATTTTGGCCTCTTTGCCATCCACCACGACCTCTTTGGCTCCCCCTGCCTCTAGAGTTACCACGTCCTCCTCCATAGGACTGGTTTTCTTGAGTTTGCTGCATATTCTGATTTCTACCACAGCCTCCAAATCGGCCTCCTCTACCTCTGCCTCTACCTCTTCCAACATTTGAGTAGAAGACAGCTTCTTTTGAAGTTCCTCCTGAAAAAGATGCACCACCATTTCTCTGCTCCTCAAAAATTAGAAGAGCAATCAACTCCTCAAAATCATGAAATCTTTCACGAACTGAAATGGATGTCCGAAACTGTGCATAATCCTTTCCTAGACCATTCAAGGTCACAGAAACTAAATCATCATCTTCCACTAGCGACCCAATGGAAGCAAGTGCATCTTCAATCTTCTTCACCTTCATGTGGTAGTCATTGATACTCATACTTTCTCTTTGCACATTATGCAACTCTTGCTTGAGCTGCATTTTCCTGGCTTACGTATTTGTGCTATACATTTTTAACAAAGTATCCCATGCCTCCTTTGGCGTACTTGCATCCTGAATATGCACAATCATAGAGTCTGAAATACTGATAGACAGCCAGTACATAACTTTCTTGGCTCTCTCATGCCATGCTTTGAATGCCTGCATTTGCTGTTGATTGGGAACATTAGAAAGAACTGGTTCTTCTTAGTTCTTGCAACAAATTCCCAATATCCTTTTCCCATAAGGAAATTTGTCATTCTAAACTTCCATGCTTGGAAGTTGTTCTTGTCAAGCTTTTCAGTGACAATCTGTGAGAGAGAATCAGACGCCATTACAGAACACTGCAAAAAGTTCTGTCACTGCAAAGAACACAGCTTCAACCTCACAAGGGCTAATATGCAAAACTGACGAAAGTGGTATTTGACCACACAGTCACTTCCTAGTGACGATTTTGCATCAACAAGCAACAAGGATGATTCTGTAACTCCCAATGTCTCTGCGCACAGGCATACGATGTAATTTCTACAGTAACTTTTCACCGACTTGTAGAACAGTGGCTGCACAACATAAAATTGGGCCTTTTCTTGAGCACGTGCAAAAAACTTCCGCCCCCAAAACAGGCCCCGAAATGGCCTCAAATCAAAAAAGCAGGGTCATCGTGGGCTAAATCCCTCGCCCGCAGCATATACTGCCCTCTTGCTTCACCGCAAAGAGCGTCTCAACCTGAGACAATGCACTCTTGCAATTTTCGGCTGTGCTACCTACAGAGATCTGCTCCCAAAATAGAAAATGAAAGCAACATTGCTCCTCTTACCAGAACACCGCAAGCTTGGCTTGCTTTCTTGAGCTCCTTACCACGAACAAGGCTCTGATACCATGTCAAGATTGTGGGAGATAAGGAAGGAGTCTCACTTGTAGCTTTCTTGCTTGCACAATGGGGGAATACACACAAGGGTGGAGGCTGAAAACAATTTTCCTCTTCTTAGTTGTGGAAGCCAAAAGAACTCAAGTACAAAGAAATAGAAGAACCCTATATATGGGTCTCAAACCAAACTCAACTAACTAAGGTGGCATACTAACTGAGCCACGAACTAGAGTAGATAAGGATAGCTGTCATCTAGCTATTATTCATGGGCGGTGTACCAACCGCATCTGCAACTGACAAGTCGGTGACATAAATGCACAACGGTCACCCTGGCATATCATGAGTGGAGCTCGATATCTCAACAAAGCCTACGGGCAGAACTTCTTGTAATTCAAAGATAAAATGATGAGATGTTAAAAGAACTTGCTTGATATTGTTTTTATATGTCACGTGATAAGATTACGTGAAGGAACCAGTGCTTAACAAGATTAATTAAAGAAGCTGATTGTTATATGTCAAATTAATGTGTTAGATAAATACATAACTAAAACAAACCGAGGAAAGTGCGGAGGATGGGCCATGGGTCCGTCCTACGGTTGGGTGGTCCCGGTTAGCCGGGAACTTTTCTCAAAAATCTCGAAGAATAGCGGAATGATCATCATCATCAAAAAGAATAACGGGAACGATGACCTAGAGTTACGTCTTACCCGATTTATGCTGTTTTAGGGGAACGGAATGGGACTATGCCTTATGGTAGAGAGGTTGAGCTTTGCATCCCTCTCATTTCCCATTCTCCTTGAACCAAGTGCAGCGTGAATCCCCTTCGGACCTGGAGTTTCTGCGTAAAGTAGTTCGCTCGGGTCTGACGCTAGTTGTTGTTAGCTAGTGACCCATTAGGAAAAATTCTGGTCGATCCTAAGTGGGAACGGTTAGGATACTTCAGCTACGTGGTAGACGCGGGAAGAACTAGATCGCAAAACCCGTAGCATTCCATGGGAGTGCCGGGCGGAGCTTTCTAGACATCCTTTCTAATGGACTGCTAAGACGTGTCCTGGATGATACTATGGGACACGTTACACTAAGTTCCATAAAGCATTGGATGATGTCCATGTGTGTGGAAAACCATTGTTAGTAAGGAAGATTTCATTAGGACCTATCCTAAGTTCTAGCAAAGTGGTGGCAGATGAGAATAGGCTTACTAGAACACCACTAGCAGATGATGGGATAGATTCCCTATTGCATAGTGTTGGACTCCCTAAACCACTTTGTGAGTTGGCGGAAAGGGAATTTCATGGAATTAGTGACTCTTCCACACTAGTAAAGGTGGAAATGGAAGATATTAAAGACCCTAATACACTGATATTAGGTCAAGAGGAATACGAAGATTTTGATGACCCGGTCCTGATCCCAAAGGAGAGGACTAAATGCCCTCCTCTTTATAGGGATCTCCTAGTGTTTTATGGGTTGCCAAATGAGGATCCGATGATTCATTTAAGAGAATATGACCTAACTTGCATTGCAAGTGGGTTCGATGATATACATCGAATGCTTGTATTCCCAAGTACCCTAAAGGGAGAGGCAAGGAAATGGTACTGGAGCCTCCCAAGAGGGTCAATCGGATCATTTGAGGAGACTTGTGATAGATTTCTAGATGAGTATGAAAAGAAGCTCCCTATGATTCAGGTCTTAGGGCAGCTTATGTGGTTTAGACAGGAGTCTTATCCTTCTGTTAAAGAGTATGCTAGAGCCTTTGATAGTACTCTTAGGCTTTGGCCAAGAAGAGCCAGTGCACTACCAGATGATGTGCTATGTGAGCTCTTTCTGAATGGCTTAGAGATTAATACGCAAATCCAAGTGGGACTGCGGAATCCTAAGTCGTTAAAGAAAGCAAAAATGCATGCCATTGATTATGAGGGTCATATTCAGAGAGGCTAGGAAAACTTTTGGAGTTTTCCCCGCTTAGTACAAGTGCATCCTAGCTTCCAACCATTTCTGTAAGAAGACAGCTCACTTGTTGATACCAAGGTAGCCTATGAGGGGAACCTTGGTGGCCAAAATCTCAAAGCAGAAAATGGCCATCCTATGAGTAGTAATGACATGCCTATCAGTGAAAAGATTCCAAGCCATGCAAGTCCCATTAGGGCTTGCAACACTTCCATGAAAGATAGTTGTGATGGCAATATGGATCGAACTATTGGGCCTCTGAGTGCTGATAAGCATTCTGTGTGTGGTTCTAATTTTGTTGCTAGTAAAGCTTTTGAGAGACCTTTATCATCTCCAAGTGAATCATGCTTCCGAGTGGATGTTGTTCCCTTTAGTGAAAGCATGGTCCCTACGAGTAACAAGTCACAGTGTGGATGTAAACAAGTAAAGACATCTTTTGTAAAGAGGATGCAAAATGCTAAAAGTCCACCTGTGCTTCACAAAGGTCATAAGGATGTGAGGCCATTTGGCCATAGGGATAAGTTTGCATTGAGATCGTTAGGCCAGTGCAGCAAATTGAGAGAGTGCAAGAATATTAAGGGAAATGTGAGATGGGTTTGGAGACCCAGAATCTCCAAAAGTGTGGCAGGAGTGTCGAATGCAAGGCCAAGGATCCCATCTGGATATATTTTGTTGAACCCCCAAGAGGGTAAGATTGGATATACATCTGACCATATACACTACCTTGGGATACACCCATGTGATGTGCCTAGGCTTGAAGCTCTACCTAGTTTGGGTCACAGCACTGATTTATGTGAAAACCCAAATAGGGGAGGTTCGAATGAGTACAAAGCTATGATTATTTCTGCCAAGGGAGCCACTCAGCCGCTTGAACGACCAGTTTATGCGGCTGACAATAAATGTGGGACACGAGCCCACTGAGGCCGTTCATTTAGCTCATAGTGCCCAAGAAGGGATCGGTCTTATTGATGAGTTATTTGTGGAAAGGCTTGGACTTGTAGCTCTTTTAAAAATTAAAAAAAAAACTAAGATCAAAAAATACAAGATCAAGCTTGTATGAGTAGCATGGGGCTAGTTGACCTATGATATGCTAGCCTTGGCACCCTGGGTAGTCTGTGTTGAGATATCAAGCTCCACTCGTGATATGCTAGGGTGATTGTTGTGCATTTATGTCACCGACGTGTCAGTTTTGCAGATGCGGTTGGTACACCGCCCATGAATAATAGCTACATGATAGCTATCCTTATCTACTCTAGTTCGTGGCTCAGTTAGTATGCCACCTTAGTTAGTTGAGTTTAGTTTGAGACCCATATATAGGGTTCTTCTATTTCTTTGTACTTGAGTTCTTTTGGCTTACACAACCAAGAAGAGGAAAACTGTTTTCAGCCTCCACCTTTGTGTGTATTCCCCCATTGTGCAAGCAAGAAAGCTACAAGTGAGACTCCTTCCTTCTCTCCCACAATCTTGACATGGTATCAGAGCCTTGTTCGTGGTAAGGAACTCAAGAAAGCAAACCAAGCTCGCGGTGTTCTGTTAAGAGGAGCAGTGTTGCTTTCATTTTCTGTTTTGGGAGCAGATCTCTGTAGTTAGCACAGCCGAAAATTGCAAGAGTGCATTGTCTCAGGTTGAGACGCCCTTCGCGGTGAAGCAAGAGGGAAGTACATGCTGCGGGCAAGGGCTTTAGCCCTTGGCGACCCTATTTTTTTGATTTGAGGCCATTTCGGGGCCTGTTTTGGAGGTGGAAGTTTTCTGCATGCACTCAGGAAAAAGCCCTGTTTTATGCTGTGCGACCACTGTTCTACAGATCGGTGAAAAGTTACCACAGAAATTGCATCGTATGCTCATGTGCAGAGACATTGGGAGTTACAGAATCATCCTTGGTTCCTGTATATGCAAAATCATCACTAGGAAGTGACTGTGTGGTCAAATACCACTTTCGCCAGTTTTGCAGATTTGCCCTTGTGAGGCTGAAGCTGTGTTCTTTGCAGTGACATAATTTTTGCAGTGTTCTGTAATGGCGTCTGACTCTCTTTCACAGATTGTCACTAAAAAGCTTGACAAGAACAACTTCCAAGCATGGAAGTTTAGAATGACGAATTTCCTTATGGGAAAAGGATATTGGAAATTTGTTGTAGGAAATGAAGAAGAATTAGTTCTTCCTGATGTTCCCAATCAACAGCAAATGCAGGCATTCAAAGCATGGCATGAGAGAGCCAAGAAAGTTATGTACTGGCTGTCTATCAGTATTTCAGACTCTATGATTGTGCATATTCAGGATGCAAGTACGCCAACGGAGGCATGGGATACTTTGTCAAAAATGTATAGCACAAATACGCAAGCCAGGAAAATGCAGCTCAAGCAAGAGTTGCATAATGTGCAAAGAGAAAGTATGAGCATCAGTGACTACCACATGAAGGTAAAGAAGATTGCAGATGCACTTGCTTCCATTGGGTCGCCAGTGGAAGATGATGATTTAATTTCTGTGACCTTGAATGGTCTAGGAAAGGATTATGCGCAGTTTCGGACATCCATTTCAGTTCGTGAAATATTTCATGATTTTGAGGAGTTGATTGCTCTTCTAATTTTTGAGGAGCAGAGAAATGGTGGTGCATCTTCTTCAGGAGGAACTTCAAAAGAAGCTGTCTTCTACTCAAATGCTGGAAGAGGTAGAGGCAGAGGTAGAGGAGGCCGATTTGGAGGCCGTGGTAGAAATCAGAATATGCAGCAAACTCAAGAAAACTAGTCCTATGGAGGAGGACGTGGTAACTCTAGAGGCAGGGGGAGCCAAAGAGGTCGTGGTGGATGGCAGAGAGGCCAAAATGCAAACAGTAATGTTGAATGCTACTACTGTGGTAAAATGGGTCATATGGCTAAAGACTGCTATAAAAAGCAGAATGACATCATGAATGGAAAACTGCAACAAGGGAATTATGCATCTTCTAGTAGACAGGGTGATGACAGAAATGAGCATTTGTTTATGGTGTAGCACATGAACAATTCTGTGACAAGTGCAGAAGAAAGCAATGATGTATGGTATGTTGACTCAGGTGCATCAAACCACATGACAGGTCATGCAGAATGGATGAAGGATGCAAGGAAAATGGAAAAACCAGGATTTGCGGAGACTGGTGATGATATTGCACATCCTATTGTGCAGATTGGAAAAATTCCTTTGTCTATGCAGGATGGGAAAAAGAAATACCTGTCCGATGTATTTCATGTCCCGAATATCACCAAGAATCTGGTTTCTGTTGGTCAAATGGTTGAGCAGGGCTTGCAGGTCAGATTTAATCCTCATGGATGCTTTGTTGAGGATATGAAAAATAAAGGTCGCTTGATAGCAAAAGGAAAGAAGAAGGGCAGAATGTTTACATTGGATGCACACATGTCTGAATTGAGTGCAGCAATGTTTGCACATGGGACCGGTGTAGTTGCAGATATTGATATCTAGCATAAACGCATTGGTCATGTTAATGTACAGCGACTTAAATCAATGCAGGCCCAAAATATTATTGCAGGATTGCCCAAATTCAAGGTTGCAAAAATGCATAAGATATGTGAAGCCTGTCAATTTGGAAAACAGGCAAGGAAACCATTTCCTAGACATGTTCAAGAGAGTAAGAAGCCGTTGGAATTAATCCACTCTGATGTGTGGACTACTAAAGCTGCATCTCTTGGAGGCTGTCATTATTTTGTCACTTTTATTGATGACTATAGCAAAAAAGTTTGGGTGTATTTTATGAAAAAGAAAAGTGAAGTTTTTGGGCATTTCAAAACTCTTAAAGCTATGGTTGAAAAAGAAACAGGTTTGCAAATAAAATGCCTAAGGTCAGATGGAGGGGGAGAGTACCTCTCAAATGAGTTTGCAAGGTTTCTGCAGGAGCATGGCATAAAGCAGCAATATTCATGCAGTCATACCCCACAGCAAAATGGAATTGCAGAAAGAAAAAACAGGCATATTGGAGAGGTATCTCGTGCCATGCTCAATGAAAAAGACCTGCCAGATTTTTATTGGGCTGAAGCAGTTGCTACAGCAGTCTACATAATGAACATGACTCCCACTGCAGCAATACATGGAATGACTCCAGAGGAGAGGTATACTAGTAGGAAACCAGATATTTCTCATTTGAAAATTTTTGGCTGCATTGCCTATGTACGTGTGCCAGATGAGTTGAGATCCAAGTTGGATCCAAAAGCTGAGAAGTGCATCTTTATTGGTTACTCTCTGCAGCAAAAAGGTTATAGATGCTATAACCCTTCTACTCGTAAGTTTACAGTGAGCAGAGATGTTGTTTTTGATGAGATGAGTAGCTGGTATAAACCAGTAAATGTGATTGATGATGTAGATGCACAAAATGATAATGCTGCACAGAATTCACAGCAGCAGTCACAAAATATTAGTGGACCTGGAGCGTCCTCTAGCAGTGGTTCACATTCTTCGCCATGGACAGGCAGATTGAGATCAGGAGAATCTTCTCAAAGCAATGCAAATAGTGGTATGCAGGTATCACGAAAAGGAAAAGAGAAGGTTGATCAGCCCATGTTTGATGGAATGCAGGTCACTCTTATGTGGATGGTGAATCCAGTGGCTCAGAACAGAGCATTGATGATGAGTTGGGTATTCCTTCTATTGTTACACCTGGAGTAAGGAAGACCAGGGATGTTTTGAGAGCACCTAGGAGTGAACCTACTTTGCGCAGGTCAACCAAAGTTAGGTATCCTGTGGATAGGTTGAAATATGATGGATTTACAGCAATTCACTATGCATATATGGTCAAAGTGATACAGGAACCAGAACCCACTTCTTTTGAGCAAGCCATGGGAAAAGAAAAATGGGAGAAAGCCATGGATGAGAAAATGGATGCCTTGGAAGCAAATGCTACATGGGAGTTAGTACCTTTGCCTAAAGGTAAGAATGCAATTGGCTGTAAGTGGGTTTATAAGGTGAAGCACAATGCAGATGGTTCTGTGAACAGATACAAGGCAAGATTAGTAGTCAAGGGGTATGCACAAACATATGACATTGACTATGAAGAAACATTCAGTCCGGTTGCAAGGATGGCAACCGTAAGAGCAGTCATTGCTATGGCTGCATCAAAGGGATGGTCTTTACATCAGATGGATGTAAAGAATGCCTTCTTGCATGGTGATTTGCAAGAAGAGGTCTATATGGAGCAACCACCAGGTTATGTGCATGCTGTTCATCGTGAGTTTGTTTGCAGGTTGAAGAAAGCCTTGTACGGCTTGAAGCAAGCACCTAGAGCATGGTTTGACAAGATAGGACAGTATCTTGTCACTATTGGCTTTCAGATTTCCAAGGCAGATTTCTCACTTTATGTGAGAAAAACAGAGAAAGGTATTATGCTACTTGCCATTTATGTTGATGATTTGATTATGACAGGTGACAGTGATGAAGATATCCTTCATGTGAAAATGCTATTGAAGTAGAAGTTTGAGATGAAGGATTTGGGAGAGCTGCGTTATTTCTTGGGCATTGAGGTGATTAGATCACCAAGTGGGATACATCTCTTGCAGAGGCAGTATGGATTGGACATGCTATCCAAATATGGGATGACGGGCTGTAAGCCTATTTCAGTTCCTTTGGAGCAGAATGTGAAGCTGAGCACAGATGCAGGTGAGCTTCTGGAAGACCCTACTATGTACAGACGCATAGTAGGAAGTTTGATTTATATGACACTATTACCAGGCCAGATTTGAGCTATGTTGTTGGATTGGTAAGTCAGTTTATGCAGGCTCCAAGGAAACCGCATTTGGATGCGGCTAGATGCATACTCAGGTATGTGAAGTCCACATTGTAGTATGGACTATTTTATGAGACTGGGGTTCAGATACAGCTGCAGGGATACACTGATGCTGATTGGGCTGGTAGTATTTCTGATAGACGATATACCAGTGGATATGTGTTCTCCTTTGGGAGTGCTGCAGTCACTTGGAGTAGCAAGAAACAGCCTACAGTTGCCTTGTCGAGCACAGAGGCTGAGTACAGGGGCACAGCAATGGTTGCATGTGAGGTAGCTTGGTTGCATAAGCTACTTTATGATATGCATCAGCCTACAGATGGGCCTGTTGTCATTTATTGTGACAACATGAGCAGTATACACTTGGCAAATAACCCAGTCTATCATGCTAGAACAAAGCACATTGAGGTGCATTATCACTATGTGCGGGAGAGGGTTTTACTAGGTCTTATTGATCTAGTTTATGTCAGCACAGAGGATCAGGTAGCTGACATATTTACGAAGGCATTGGGCGCAGAGAAGCTGCGCAAGTTCAGAGACCTGCTTGGTGTGCAAGAATTGGGATTGAGCTCGAGGGGGAGTGTTGAGATATCGAGCTCCACTCGTGATATGCCAGGGTGACTGTTGTGCATTTATGTCACCGACGTGTCAGTTGTAGATGCGGTTGGTACACCGCCCATGAATAATAGCTACATGATAGCTATCCTTATCTACTCTAGTTCGTGGCTCAGTTAGTATGCCACCTTAGTTAGTTGAGTTTGGTTTGAGACCCATATATAGGGTTCTTCTATTTCTTTGTACTTGAGTTCTTTTGGCTTACACAACTAAGAAGAGTAAAACTGTTTTCAGCCTCCACCTTTATGTGTATTCCCCCATTGTGCAAGCAAGAAAGCCACAAGTGAGACTCCTTCCTTCTCTCCCACAATCTTGACAGTCTGTTAGGGTGTGATGTATATGCCAAGGACATTAGCATTACGTGGACTAAAATTGCCTATCTAGTTTTAAGCTAGGAAGGCTAGCTGCCTTGGATATTACGTCCAGATTTCGTTAGCCCAAGAGGGCCAATTTTTTTGTGGTGAAGTGCTTTATTTCATTAGGCCAAGAGGGCCAGTTGTCTGTTTAGTGCAAGTACGGTTAATGGTTTCTTGTTTGAGTTCTGTGCTAGACAGGTTCAGAAGAAGTGCTTGGAAGGAGCCTTTTGTTGCGTGGAAACATCTCATGGCCCTATCCAGGTGATATCTTTCCTTTATGAGTACTATGGTTTTTATGCTATATGTGTTTGTATACTTGTTAAGGGGTTTTTATTTTCTTGTTGGGGACCGACGTCCAGGGCATGAAGTCCCAAGTTTGGGTTCAGTATGTCTGAGGGAGGTTTGAGTAGTCGTTGCCTCCTGTAAAGACATTGTCAGGCATTGAAAGACCTATTTTAGACGGAAGTCCTAGTGACCCTATTCTGCTAGCCTGCTAGGCAGCCGTTCTAGGAGTTCTTGTTAGTTGTGAGGCAGTTAGAGAAGCCTACCAGAAGAAAAAAATGTTGATAATAAGAAACCCTACATATCTAAAAGACAATAAATATATGGCAAAGGTGTATAAAAAGGGGTTCTAACCCCTATAAAAGTAGAAAAGAAAAGAAAAGGAAAAAAATCTTAGAAGCAGTTGATCATTGCCTTGCGAAGGCTTGGTAGGTCCCTGGGGATGAGTCAGACCCGGGGCCGATGCCTTGGCTTCCTAGGGGTGGCATCTTGCTGGAAAAGAAGAAATTAAGGAAGATTGGAGCGAAAATAAAAGTGAGCGTTAGAAAAGGATTAAGTGTCGCCTTGCGAGGGCTTGGTAGATTCTTAGGTATCGAGATAGGACCTGAGGCTGATGCCCTGTTCTCCTTGGGTCACTACGCTCAGCTCCCTCCTTTTTACATGCCCAAGTATGGATAATAAATAAAAACCTAAAAGAAGAAATGTGCTATAAGAAAGTACTTCGTGATCAGCTATAGGAGTCCTCGCCTCGTAGGAGCTCCTAGTCGTGTTGTCCTTAGTTAGGTAGGTAGTTCAGACCACCACTTAGGGCAACCTCTTTGATAGTTCTTTTTAGTTTGGCAGTATTGGAGCGGTTGGTTAGTGACTAGCTTCGGACCTTTTATCAGATAATGCTAGGCCTACTCCTTGTGGATGTCATGCCTTGGTTTTGTTAGGGGGTAGGGTGAGCATTATGCTGTGTGTTTAATCCGTATCTACTTTGTATCAGCTTGATGCTTCCTTTGGTTATTTTGTGCAGATCTACTGTGGGATTTGATGGGCTGAGTTGCCCTATCCCATGGTCGCCAATGAGAGTGAAATTTTGGTACCTAGAAGTGCTTAAAAATAGCTAAAAATTATGAATATCAAGGGAAAAATGTTCAACGTCGAAGGCAGCGGCTCGATCTAGGACGATTTTAAGCGCCAAAGTGCTTTAAAGGCACCCGAGCGACACTTGTTGATTTTTCATAATTTTTCAGACTGTCATGCGGGTTGACAAGAGTTACCGGCCAATGCAGGATGTCAAGCCAGACGCCCAAGATTTTTCAGAGCTCGATTCGGAGTCCGGACGGGGAAATGGCCACAAAATTGTCAAGATATGAAAATGTGCACACTTGGGAGACCAAAATTGGGCATGCCTTTTGAGTTTGGACCCCCCCCCCCCCCCCCAAAAATTTTATGCACCTTATGAAGCAAAAAACGTGGAGAGAGAATGAGGGATGAAGAAAAAATGTGGAGCAACATGGCGGCCATTTTTTGCGCCCTCTCATGATGGAGATGGAGTATGCACGCTGAAAGCAACCCATACAACCGATCATGGGGCTGATCTTCTCCTTTCTTGCTGGTCTTATCGCCTGTCTTTGCTCAAGAAATGGCGGTCTCTATGAAGAATTCTAATTTCAGTATTTCTCTCTCCTCCCTCTCTCTCCCCTAAAGGCAGATTCATGTGGTGAAGAAGAAGAAGAAGAATGGATGACGGATGCTTGTCCAATGAAGACTGGATTGCTCCATGGTTCAAGAGGAATGAAGATTGTTGATTGTGGAATGTCATGGACATTAATGGTGGCTGGAAATCAGTCCCGAGATATGGCAAATAAAAACCCGCAACCCGCAAAGAACGGTAATCTCATTTTTACAAAGGAAATTGATGTTTTATCCAATTTGCTTCATGAGTATTTGTTCCCATGGGATGATTATGCATTATGTTGATGTTTGCTATGAGTTTGATTAGTTTATGCTCAGAAAATCAGAAAATCACAAGTGTTGTGACTGAAATTAATGGTGTAAAACCCGTAAAACACGTGAAATATGGATAAATTTGGTGTTTTTGATATATAAATGGAAAATATAGTAAGACACACCAACTAAATTTGTGTTTTTGTTGCAAATGAATCTAAGGGCCACAACCCACAACTCATTTTGTATTTTCAGTTATTTAATATTGCAAAAAAATAAGAAAAATAGGAAAAATTGGTAAAAATAAGGGAAAAATAGGTTCTGAGTGTGCGAAAAATACTAAAAAATAATATTCATGTTTGTGAATGTTTGGGGGGTCTGAAGTATGAGGTTTGGCCTCATTTCAGCCCTACCTTTATGTTTTAGTGAGTTTTTATTGCTTTTCATACAATAAAAACATGGAAAAATGAACCCCAAACCGATCAATAATACACAATCTAAACGGGTGAGGGGGTAGAGTGTATAAAAGGCATTTAAATGCTGAATGAAATGATGAAAAGCCTGCTTGTTTTTATGCATACCATTTAGGTTGGTCGATAATTAAAAAGTAAGAACCTAGTAGTACGAGGGTTTCTCCGTGCTAGGTTCATACAACGCCACATACGAGCGATAGTCAAAATCATTGAAAGAAATATTTTCCACATGTGCATAAATGCTGATTTTATTAATTGTTTGAGCACATGAAAATTCACAATTTGCATGAATCATAAAGAAATTTAAAAGGTATCAGACAATACCTCCTGGATGCATGGCAATTGCTTTCTAGAGGAATATGACTAACGTTTAGTGAGTAAGGTTGTCCCAAGCTATAGGCTAGGCATTGGGTCTAAGGGAAAAGTAAAGTCAGGTATGGTACATTCCTGGATACAATCAATTGGTACCTTGAGTGGAAATATGTGCGATAATGTGTTATATATGTTTAGCGACGCATCGAGGGGCCAATCCCCAAGATGTAGGAGAGTCGCAATGAGGTAGCAGCAGTCAGCCGTGGGAGGACCTCCTATGTTTGTACTTCGTGCTATTTGGCAATGTGCTAGGGACTCCCTCTGAGGAGTGTTAATTGGGTTAGAGTTGGACTACGAGACGTGATACAAATGCAATATGTTTAGGAAGATGATGTATGTGTCATCCACGCTCCTGGCCGCAAGGCCATGGGGTTGTTGAGTGCATGATAGAGGTCTGGCTAGTGCATGAGCCAGTGCCGGCCCGTTTCAGGTCCCATCATCCGTCCATGCTTCCTTCCCATCCCATATCTCTTTAAAGGCTATCGTCAAGCTAGGAATGAAGAACTCCAAGGGTAGAATTGCCTCAGTTCCATAGGTCAACAACCTAAAAGGAGGCTAACCCATAGCTATTTTATAAGCCATGCGCGGTAGGCCCACAAGGCTGCCATCAACTACTTTGGTCAAGATGTTCACCAAGATTTTATTTGTGGATTCAGCTTGGCCATTTGCTTGAGGGTAATAAGGCAAATATTTTCGATGGATGATTAGGAAGGTGGATAGGAGATGAGCTATCACTTCGTTTTGATGAACTGTGTGATTTGATCACTAACAAGTTCAATGGGGTAGTCGAATCGTGAGATCACTTGCTCCCATAAGAACTTGGCAGTGGTCCTAGCATCATTTTTTCTCGTAGCTCATACTTCTGCCCATTTTGTTAGATAATTGGTGGCAAAAATGATGTACTTAGCTTGTGAATACTGTGCCACATGACTAATGGGTCCGATGAAGTCAATCCCTCATTTCTCAAAGGGTTGTCATGCAATGATTGGGCTTAGCTCCATGTGATCCTTAAAAATAGGGACCTTAGTCTATTGGCACTCATCACAGTGCTTCACAAACCATACTACATCTCAAAAAAGAGTAGGCCACCATAGCTGGGACTGTAGTACTTTACGGGTTATCGTGTCTCCACTAAAGTGTCCTCCTGCGATTCTGTAGTGTGCCTCTGTGAGGACATCATGCATTCCATGCTCACACATGCATCTGCGCAACAACCTATCTTGCCCAACCTATAGAGTTAGCTTGCTACTATCAATTGATAGGCTTGGATCTTCAGGATGAGTCGCCTAAGTCGGCGAGCCTTTTCTATTGGTCATTCAGGTAGTCCGTGCTCAAGCACTTGGACTATGTCATCTACCCAATACAGTATCATGTCAGCTTTAAACAAATCCCTTTCGCTGGATAAGTTGAATAGATGTGCATCTGGCAGTTTGTCTATACAATGCCTTGTCCAACAGCTTCTCCTATGGGGATGCGAGACATATGGTCAGCCATGTAGTGCTACTTCCCCTTACGTACCACCATGGTGAAGTAAAATTCTAAAAGCAGAAGTAGCCATCAGGCGATGAGTCATGTAGCACAAGGTTTATTAACAAGATATAGCAAGGCTTGATGGTGAACAAAGAGGGTAAGAGGCATAGCCAAAATATAATGCCAAAATTTCTTTATAGCAAATACCATAGCCAAACCCTCTCTCTCCATTCATTTTGGTCTCAGTGAGTTGTGTTCACCAGGCTGGCACAACATAGCTCCTACGGCAAATTTCAAAGTGTCAATGTGCACATGGAATATGAGTGTCCAATCTAGGGCTCATAGAATTGGTGCAGCGGTCAGAGCCTTTTTAAGTCCCTCATATGCATGTTGGCATTCCTTGGTCCACTCGAATATGATCAACAGCTTGTATAGAGGTCTAGCAATCAATGCATAGTTTAACACAAATCGCCGAGGATAATACCCTATATAGCCTAGGAAGCAATGAATGCCTTTGTAATTAGTTGGGGATAGAAGATAAAAAATTACTCTAACCTTCAAGAAGTCCGTGGCAATGCCGTTCTTCAACACTACGTGCCTTAGGATGCATCCATGCTTTACCCAAAACTGGCACTTCAAGGGGTTCAATGAGAGACAATATAGTCGACACTGTTCAAAGACCACTCGAAGTTTGTTGTCTAAGTGTTCTCTCCAAGTAGAGTGAACACACAAGTCATCTATGAAGACCTATAACTCCTTCATAAGCATGTCTTTGAATATAGTGCACATAAGTCATTGGAAAGTAGCTGGCGCGTTAGTCAACCCGAAAGGCATGATTATGTCGTTTTTCCTGATTTGTGCCCTGTTTGGACCTGTTTTATAGCAGCAAACCCTACCCTTTTCCAATTGGATTTCTTACTCCTAACCTTACTTAAATGCAATAAGAATCAAAAGCAAAGTATTGAAATAATTTCTCCTACTCTTCCAATCATCAAACCGCCAAAATAGCCAAAATACTTACTTGTTGTGAAGATTTAAAAACCCAAAACTTCCTACCTATCTCAAGCTCCGGTTTGGGGATGAAACCCTAACTTTGATGTTCAATTTGACATGCGTAAGCACTCAAGCTTGAATCCGTTGGTCTCGACAATGGAACCAAAATGTAGAGGCAAGCTCACACTTAACCGCTAAGACCCACAAACCACTTATTGCTCAAGCGTTTCAAGCAAGCACATATAGCTATCTCTCACCAAACCGACGTGCCTTTGATCCTACCAGAGTGTAGTGAGCTTACCTCGATGCCCGAGTGAGTTGCGTTATCCCTCAAGCATAGTGGTATCTCCATGATTCTTGATGGAAGCTCAAGCCTCCACCTCCAAGCTCCATCCTCCATAGCCGTGTGCGAGACAAGAGAAGAGAAGAGAAGAAGAAGAGAAGAGATGGTGGAGGGCTTCACCTCCTTGATCCCTCACCCTCACACACTCACTCCCTCACACTCTCACACTCCCTCTCTCAACCACACACAAGCAAGCAAAGAGAAGAGACTAAGAGAAGAAGAAGAGACTCTTGTTGCCACACACCAGAGAATGAGCTCTCATTCACTTTTTGAACTTTATATACATGCCCTAAAATCCCATAGGTGGTCATCCCCTTTTTTACATGACTAGCCATTGTGGCAAGGCCCTCTTTTCCATTCCCTTCTATTTAGCCTATTTCTTTAGCATATGCCCATCTACCCTTTTACAAGTTGCACAAGAGGGAGTCTAGCACTCTTTTACAAAAATTTTGGGATGCCTTCCACTTAAATGTGATTTTGCCTTTAACTTGATTTTAGAAGCCGCATCCTTGCGCCTTTGCTTGTTCTTAGTTTTGCTTCTTTCATTGCATCTGTGTTTTACTTCTTTTTCTTTCGTCTCGAGTTGGAGCTAGGGTTAACATATTGATGACTTCATCCTCGTCTTCTTCGATGATATCTTAGCATATTCCAAGAATGAAGAATACCATGGATCACAACTACAAGTAGTTCTTGAAACAATGAGTCCACAAACTGTTGAGATGGCATGCTCAACACGTGCAGACATTGATGATGGTCCACCTGGCTAGATGGGTCTACACATCTACACTTAGCACGTTGGTGGTCATTATGATACTTACATGGCCACTGACTTATCACTTATTATATTTAGTTTGTTACACCTACGTACAGCTGGCAAAGATATAGCGTCAGTCGATTAGTGTAGTCGGTTATGCACTGTTTGACTTAGAAGTCCACTTTCCTTTTATGTTGTATCTTATCTATACTTTGTGTACATTGTATAGTATGTAGAAGAAGAAGAAGAAACCAGCAAGAAAACGTTTTGGCCTCCATCTCTCTTCTTGTATTCTTGAGTGAGCTTCCTCTTGTGTATACAGTGTGTGTTTGGCGCAACAGCTCAAGCGAATCCCCCCACCACACGATTCTTGACATGGTATCAGAGCCGTGCCACTGAGAGAGGCTGATCTCGAAGGCTGAAGTGAAGAAGAAGAAGCAAGGTTCGAGCAATAAAGCCACGGGTAAGAAGCTCTCCCATTCTTCCACTCTCTCTCTTGGATAGTGCTTGTGGAGGCACTGGAAGCAAGGTCGAGCAAAAATCTCAGATTGCTTGTGAGATTTTGCATACGAGTAGATCACTATATATTCTACAGATAAGCTCTATAGGCCTAGCCCGTAGTTATTTTGGGCGTCTGAGGCTATTTCAGACCCCATTTTAGAGCCGCAAGGTTGCGGACAACAGTTTCAGGGTACACTGTGATTTCGGCTGTATTGACCGAAAGTGGATGCACAGGTTACAGATTGTGAATCTGTAATTTTTTAGGTGTTTGCAGGAAGCAAACATAAGGTTTATCTAGAAACAGGTTGCAGATTACATGTACTATTGAGCAATCATCAGTGAAAAAGGTTGCTTGGTGTATTGATGTGCACGTGTTGTGGAAGTTTGTAGAAAACTAGCTTGCTGTGTTGTATCCTTGTTTGTGATAATGGCAGAAAACAATGGAAATCCCATTATCAAGAAGCTCAACAAGAACAACTATCCTTCATGGAAGTTCAGTGCGACAAACTTCCTCATTGAAAATGGCCTTTATGAGTTTGCTTCAGTTGAAGAAAAGGAGCCAGAGCTAGGTATCCCTCCAACTGCAGATGAGTTAAAAGCATGGAAAGAGTGGAATACGAAAGACAAAAAGGTGATGTACTGGCTATCTGCAGTTATTGATAATACTATGCTGGGACATATCAGGAATGCAGAAACTTCACATGTAGCTTGGACAATTTTTGGAGCCAGAGCTAGGTATCCCTCCAACTACAGATGAGTTAAAAGCATGGAAAGAGTGGAATGCGAAAGACAAAAAGGTGATGTACTAGCTATCTGCAGTTATTGATAATACTATGCTAGGACATATCAGGAATGCAGAAACTTCACATGCAGCTTGGACAATTTTTGAGAGCATGTTTTCAGTAAATACAAAGGCACGAAAGATTCAACTCAAGCAAGAGTTGAATGCCTTGAAGAAAGGGAAAATGTATGTCAATGAGTATGTATTGAAGGTGAGGAGCATTGCAGATGCTTTAGCAGCGATTGATGCAATGCCAGATGATGATGATGATTTGGTTTCATCCACTCTGAGTGGCCTTAACAATGAGAAGGCATGGAAATCATTTGTTACTTCAGTACATATACAGAAGCCATTTCCAGATTTTGATGAGTGGATCTCTCTCATGATTACTGAAGAGATCAATATGTAGGGTGATTCGTCTGAAAGAAATGGTGAATAGATCCAAGCATTTTACTCGAGTTCAGGAAGGGGATGTGGTAGATATTCTTCGAGAGGCTGTGGTATGGGATGTATTGGCGATAACCAGCAAAATAGGTTCAATCAATAGTTTGGTGAAATGCAGGTTTCTGGAGGCAAATGAAACTTTAGAGGTAGGGGGAGCTCTAGAGGAAGAGGTGGACAGTAGAACAGAGGCTCTGGAAATTATGCTATTATTTGCCATTATTGTGCCAAAATAGGCCATATTGCAGCCCATTACTATGCAAAGAAGGATAATATTCTTAGTGGTAAATTGCAGCAAGGAAATTATGCATCGTCTTCACGACAGAATGAAGACAAAAATGAGCATCTGTTTGTTATGTAGCATATGATGAATACAATTACAGGAAAGGGGACACTGGATGATGTATGGTATGTCAATTCAGGTGCATCTAATTATATGACCAGTCATGTTGAATGGTTTGGAGAGATGCAGGACTTACAAGACCTAGGTTATGTGCAGAGGGTTGATGATTCATGCCACCCAATTTCACACATTGCAAAGGTTCCCTTGTCCTTGTATGATGGCCAGACAAAGAGTCTAACAGATGTATTACATGTGCCATCAATTACAAAGAATCTAGTGTCTGTTGGCCAAATGGTAGAGTAGGGGTTGCAGGTCCAATTCAATGCAAAAGGTTTTTTTGTAGAAGACTTTAATGATAAGTGTAGGTTGGTTGCAAAAGGAAGTAGAGTTGGCCAAATGTTCACTTTAGATGCTGGAATTCCTTCAATGGATGCTGCTATGTATGTTAAAGGAAAAGGAGTAGTTGCAGATATTGAAATATGGCATAAACATATTGGACATGAAAATGTGCAAAGGCTAAAATTGATGCAGTCCAAAGGATTGGTTACAGGGTTGCCTTCTTTTAGAGTTGCAGAATTACATAAAGTCTGTGAAGCATGCCAGTTTGGTAAGCAGGCAAGACAACCCTTCTCACATGATAGAGAAGTAAGCAGAAATATACTTGATGTAGTGCATGTAGATGTTTGGGGACCTACACAGAATCTATCTCTTGGTGGTAGCAAATACTTTGTCACACTTATTGATGACTGTTCAAGGAAGTTATGGGTATACTTCATGAAGGAAAAAAGTGATGTGTTTAAGCACTTCAAATCTTTTAAGCCAGCTGTTGAAACAGAAACAGGCTTAAAAGTAAAGTGCTTGAGATCAGATGGAGGGGGAGAGTACCTCTCTAATGAGTTCAGTGGCTTCTTGAGGACTCATGGGATAAAGAGGCAATTTACTTGCAGCTATACCCCACAGCAAAATTGTGTTGGAGAAAGAAAAAATAGGCATATTGGAGAAGTTGCATGGGCACTAATGGCTGAAAAGAATATGCCTAAATATTTTTGGTCTGAGGCTATCCATACTACTCTTTACGTTATGAACAGAACGCCCATAGTTGCAGTTCATGGGATGACTCCTGAAGAATGCTTTACTGGCAAGAAGCCTGATGTATCGCACTTGAAGGTATTTGGTTGTGTTGCATACGTTCATGTGCCAGCTAAGCTATGGAAGAAGCTTGATCCAAAGGCAGAAAAATGTGTTTTTATTGGATACTCTTTAGAGCAGAAAGGGTATCATTGTTATAACCCTGTCATTCAGAGTAAGCAAGGATGTTATCTTTGATGAGATGGGAAGTTGGTATACACCTGCTAGTGATGTTTTGGATTATGATAATGATCAAGACAGCTATGTGCAGAAAGATAAACAAGAATCACGGAGTCTTAGTGGACCAGAAACATCATCTGGTACTACACCTACAGTGAGCCCTTGGTTTGGAAGACTAAGAAGTAGCCCCACACCTTTAGGTGGATCTATAAGTGTTGCAGGGAAGGACAAAGGAAAGAAGAAAGTGCTGGATGGTAATGATGCATCTACCAGTCATTTGGGATTTAATGGAGATTCTAGTGGTTTGGAGAGTTTGGATGATGACCTTGGCATTCCTTCAGTTAGGACGCCAGGTATACAGAGAGCTCATAGTAATGTAAAGGCTCCATTAAGTGATCCGGTGGTATGCAGATCTAGCAAGGTCAGATACCCGGTTAAAAGATTTGGTTTTGAAGGTTGTGCAGCTCACCATTATGCTTATATGGTGAAACTAGTTGAGGATGTTAAGTCCACTTGCTTTGAGGATGCTGTTGGTCATGCTCATTGGGATGCAGCAATGGATGAGGAGATGGTTGCATTAAAAGCCAATAAGACTTGGGATTTGGTACCCTTACCTAAGGGTAAGAAAGCTATTGGCTGTAAGTGGGTTTACAAAGTCAAGCATAATGCAAATGGTTCAGTTAGCAAGTATAAGGCTAGACTGGTTGCAAAAGGATATGCTCAAACATATGGCATAGATTATGAAGAGACATTCAATCCAGTTGCTAGGATGGCAACTATTAGGTGTGTGATTGCCTTGGCAGTAGCCAAAGGTTGGAGTTTGCAGCAAATGGATGTTAAGAATGCCTTCTTGCATGGTGAATTGCAAGAAGAAGTGTATATGCAGCAGCCAGCAGGTTATGAGGATTTAGAGCATCCCACATATGTGTGTAGGTTAAGGAAGGCACTCTATGGGCTCAAGCAAGCACCTAGAGCATGGTCTAACAAGATTCGAGAGTATCTTGTCAATATTGGATTTTATATTTCTGATGCTGATCACTCACTTTATGTGAGAAAGGGAGATGCAGGGTTGATCATCATAGTCATCTATGTGGATTACTTGATTATTACAGGTGACAGTGACAATGGGATTGTTGAAGTTAAGGACCTCTTGAAGAAGAAGTTTGAGATGAAAGATTTGGGTCAGCTGAGATACTTTCTTGGTATTGAGGTGATAAGATGTGATGATGGTATATGGCTATCCCAAAGGCAATATGGCTTGGATATGTTATCCAAGTATGGTATGACAGCATATAAGCATCTTTTAGTACCATTGGAGCAAAATGTGAAGTTGAGTGCTGATGTTGGGGATAAGATAGAAGACCCTACTATGTTCAGGAGGATAGTAGGGAGCTTGATTTACATGACTATCACAAGGCTAGACTTGAGCTATGTTGTTGGCCTTCTCAATCAGTTTATGCAAATGCCTAGAAAACCTCATTTGGATGCAGTTAGACGTATATTGAGGTATGTGAAGTCCACTTTACATTATGTACTTTTTTATGAGGCAGGTAAGGACATACAGGTCTTTGGATACATAGATGCAGATTGGGCTGGTAGCATGTCAGACAGAAGATCTACAAGTGGATTCATGTTTTCCCTTGGTAGTAGTGCAGCAATTACATGAAATAGCAAAAAGCAACCTATAGTTTCTTTATCAAGTACAGAGGCTGAGTATAGAGGTGCTATTATGGCAGCATGTGAGGTGGTATAGTTGCAAAAGTTATTAGGTGATTTGGACGTGTAGGGAGATGGTCCAGTTGTCATTCATTGTGACAACATGAGCAGCATACAGGTAGCTAGGAATCTAGTGTCCCATGCTAGGACAAAACACATTGAGATGCACTACCACTTTTGAGAGAGAAGGTACTTGCAGGAGATATTGACTTGGGATATGTCAGCACACAAGATCAGATAGCTGACATTTTCACAAAGGCATTGGGTACAGAGAAGCTTCGAAATTTTCGAAGATTACTTGGAGTTACAGAGATAGAGTTGAGCTTGAGGGGGAGTGTTGAGATGGCAAGCTCAACACGTGTAGACATTGATGATGGACCACCTGGCTAGATGGGTCCGCACGTGTACACTTAGCACATTGGTGGTCATTATGATACTCACATGGCCACTGACTTATCACTTATTATATTTAGTTTGTTACACCTACCTATAGCTGGCAAAGATATAGCGCTAGTCGATTAGTGTAGTCGGTTATGCATTGTTTGACTTAGAAGGCCACTTTCCTTTTATATTGTATCTTATCTATACTTTGTGTACATTGTATAGTGTGTGGAAAAAGAAGAAGAAACCAGCAAGAAAACGTTTTGGCCTCCATCTCTCTTCTTGTATTCTTGAGTGAGCTTCCTCTTGTGTATACAGTGTGTGTTTGGCGCAGCAGTTTAAGCAAATCCCCCCACCACGCGATTCTTGACACAAACTATATGCTAAAAAGAAGAAATGTGCCTTCTTCAAAAAGCATATTGAATATCTAGGATTCATAGTATCAGTAGATGGCATTTCACTGGATCTTGCCAAGGTCCAAGATGTACAAGATTGGCCACCCCCAACAATGGTCAAGAAAGTGCTAAGCTTTCTAGGGCTAATAGGTTGCTATAGAGTATTCATTAAAGACTATGCCTTGATCGTCGTGCCTCTCTCCGAGCTTCTCAAAAAGCAGGTCTCCATTATATGGACGTCTGCCAAACAATCTAGCTTTGAGAAGCTTAAGCAGAGTTTAGTAACCATCCCTATTTTAAGGCTACCTAACCTAAGCAAAGAATTCGAAGTCATAACTGACGCAAGCTCTCTAGCTTTGGGTCATGTGCTTATGCAAGAAGAACATCCAGTAGCCCATGCTTCAAGAAAATTAAAGATCCACGAAAGAAACTATGCCACACATGATCTAGAACTTTTTGTTGTAATTCATGCCTTTAAAGTATGGAGACATTACCTGCTTAGGAATAGGTTTTCTCTAGTCATTGATCATAAAAGCCTAAAGTGGATTTTTGCTCAACTTGATCTCAATATGAGGCAATGCCAATGGATTGAGACCTTGTAGAAATTTGACTTTAAAATCAAATATAGGCCAAGAAAGGAGAATTTTATTGTGAATGCCCTAGGCCATAAATATCTTCTTCATGCTCTAATCCTAAAGGAACCCTCTAGGGCAGGAACTCTTGCTACAATGATTTCAATGCCCATTAACCCTCTCATAGAAAATGGCTAAAGATGTGGTAGTGAAGAATCCAAGCTATCAAAGACTGTTAAGAGTTTTTTTCACCAAGGATTCAAATCCAAAACTCAAGACTAAGTATTAAGATTTTTCCATAAACAAGGAGCTTGCCTATTTCAGGACAAGACTATGCATTCCTGCAAGTCAGTAACTCAAAAATAAAATACTTTGGGAAGCTCACAATTCTCCATTTTTGCGTCAACTTGGTTATGCTAAGACTCTTAATAATCAAAAGAAGCTTCTATTGGGAAAAACTCAAGGGTGATGTACTCAAGTATATCATCGAATGCCTAAACTGCCAACGAATTAAGGTCGAACGTGTCAAGTTGCTAGAAAAGCTCCAACCACTTGACATCCCTTAAATGAGCCAATCATGGAATGATGGCTTGCAAGCTGCCTTTAATATCAAAATATAGTACTTGGGGATCTATGACCAGTGCTTGGTTGATGGTATTCATAGCTTTGTTTGTAATCCCAGTACTCGCCATTCTGTTTGTAGTGGTCGTATCCGCAGTGTTATTGGCAGCTAGTGCCTTCGCGACCTTCATAACTTTCTTCTTTGGGGCCATGGTCTTTAATCACAAGATTGTAGAGGGGATTTTGCAAAAGAGCATGGGGGTTGTCGCAATTGGATTGATGGGGAATGGTGATCACTAGGAGTTAAGAAAAATCAAGTAGAATCTTAATTCCATAAGGAAGTGGTGGTAGAAGGGATGGGGGGATTCGATTCCAAGAGCCTGCGGAGTACCTTTGTCTTCTAATAAGAATTTCCATCCTTGCACTCCTCTTGCCCCACTCTCTCTTGCTCTATATTGTTGAGAAGAGCCTCTCCTCTGTTGATCAGGCTGCCCCCAACAACTCCTCATACCCCGTATTTATAGTTAAATTGAAGAAGAAGGGTTGTGGCCAAGAAGAGGAGCTCTTTGTGGAGGGTATCTTGGCAATCTAGCAATCTGGAAGCTTTCAAGATGCAATCTAGCAATCTGGAAACTTTATTCGAAACTTTCTCTATTTAATGGTCTAGAATTCTCCAAATCTAATTGCAAGAAGTCAAGAAGATTAAAAAATAAAGTTAAAATATCACTTCCTCTTCCCCTTAGAGGAATCAAGATGTCCTCATCTCGAATTAAACTGGGGATATTGGTTACATAGTGATTTTTAGTCAACCCAAGTGGCATCCTCTTGAGGGTAGTCTTTCCACTGGACAAGATACTTTCTAAGGGATTTGCTTCTTAGAGTTTTCTCCCGCTTGTCAAGTATCTTTTCTGGTTGATGTTTGAGGACTCCTTGAATTGGCATCACATTTTTTTGGTCGTTAAGTACGCGATCAGGGTTAAGAACATATGCTTTCAATAGACTGACATGAAATACATTATGTACTTCAAGTTATTGATGAGTTGCATCTTGTAGGCATTTGGTCCTAGACGCTTTAGCACCTTATATGGTCCACAATACTTGGGACTTAGCTTCTTGAATTCCCCCAAAGATAATAAGCTTTTCTTTGGACGAACTTGAATGAAAACCATGTCACCTTCTTTGAAAATGTGTTTTTGTCTTCGTTTGATCAATATATGCTTTCTATCGATCCTTGGTGGCTTGAATATCTTGACTTATAGTCTTTACTTGTTGCTGATCCATTTCTTCCAGCCTTTGCCTAGATGCTTCTACCCGTAGGGTAGGATTGGAAAATTTTAGTGGTATAAGACAATCTTGCCCATATAGTGCCTAAAAAGGATTCATTTGAATACTTTGATGGTATGATGTATTATTATAGGTGAATTCAACTAAAGGTAGTAGGTATTGGATCCACCATTTGGGCTCCCTATTACAATAAGCTCTTAGTATGTCTTCAATAACTTGGTTGACTTGCTCTGTTTCACCATCGGTTTGGGGATGTGGTAAGTAGTACTGAAGTAGAGCTAGGTTCCTAGAGCTTCAAACAAACTCTTCTAAAAGTTTGAGGTGAAGAGAGAATCACGGTCAGTGATGATTCTAAGGGGTAATCTATGTAACCTAAAATTTTCCTTAATGAAAAGCCTGGTGATATCTGAAGCCTTGCAATTGGTTTTTACAGGAATAAGGTGGGCAACTTTTGTTAGCATATCAATGACTACCATTATGGAGTTATATGCATTCGTAAAATAGGATTTTATTTATCTCCTGCATAAAATCTTTTAAAGAAAATTTTAACCACAAATTCCAAGGGGTAATTTGGGTTTGTACGAGATGTACTAAGGAGAAGTACAAGGAAGCTACTGTGTTCCTAAAAAGGCTTAATTTTTTTTATTTGTATTGATCTAATGGAACCTCTGATGGTGAAACACGGATGCTAATTCTCGGTATATAAAAGACCATGAGATGAAATTGTTAAAAGAATACTTTTCGTAAATAAACTAACCAATATCTTTTTTTTATCACGGGCAAGGATCCACAAAAATCCATTGAGAAAAGACCATCAAGGGAGGTTTTCTCAAAAATAGAATCCTTGTTCAGATTCAATCTGAGCTAGATCAAGAGGGAGGGTAATATAAGAAGAATATTGAAAGGTATTGCCACTTACTCTAAGTTTTGCCCTGATATTATTATTTTTGGAAAGGAAATATGTGTCTTGGAAATAAATTTGTTAAAAGTTTATGTACAATGCATTCAAAATAAGATGTGATTGTAGGTTAGGTACTAATATTTCCTAAAATCATCAAGCTAAAAGATGGATGATCGGGTACAGATTGCCAACCAAGGCAGTATTCCAATGAGCATAGAACGCTGACTGGGGTAGTGTTCTTTGATGTCACTATACCTCCCCAAGGCCAACATGGATAAAACCTACTCCAAGGGGTTTTTTTTTTGGCATTAGTGAGTGTAAACCAATCATGATGCGAAAGGTCTTATCATAGGGAACTCTAGTTGGTAGGAGGAGGTGAGGACACCAAGGGGCTCTGGTAATAAACTCCTTAGGCTCTCACAAACTACCAACTACCCTTCCAATTCCAGATAGTATCTTGGAAGTTCCAATACTAGTTTAGGAACTAAACTTGGAGAGAATAATACCTTTGGATTGACATCATTTCTAGCTAGAGCAGAAAACATTGTAAAAAGTTATTTTTTCTTAAAGGAACTATTGAGAAGGGATTGCTTTACTCTGTCTTTGTGTCATGAAATAAAGGTTTGTAACGAATTTATATCAGAAGATAATCAAAGAAGCTGTTTTTATATGTTGAATCTAAGGTGGTACGTAATTAGGTAATTAAAAATACCCTCTCAAGGGAAGTGAAAGGATGGACCCTCATGAATCCAAACCTATGGTTGCGTGGTCTCGGTGAGCCAAGAGCTTTCCTAAAAAGGAATAAAATTTACATTTTTAATAAACCATTAGAGATCAGAAAGCCTGACTTGCATCACTTTAGGACCATGGACAGAAGGGATCGAAGTGCCACACTCCCCTTCGTCTCCCATTCTCTTTGAACCTAGCATAATGCAAGTCCATTTCAGTCAAGAAATTCTATAAGGAGTGGAAACTCGAACCACTGACACTAATCAATTGTTAGTAGTTGACTTGACTCATAATTAGGAACCAAAAACTCAAGTTAATCCTCGTGGGAATGAGCGAAACTTCCACTGCACGGTAGACTCAAGTGAGCCTAGTTAGCAAAATTCGAGGGTTTCATCAAATCCCGGATGGCGTTTTCTAGGACATCTCTTGATGGGCTACTAAGAATGTGTCATGACAAGGAAGCGGCTCAGGTGGGCACATTACAACTAGGGCCAAATAGTTAGGATTCATGCACCTTTGACATTTCCATACTGGCTTTGCATCAAGCTCTAGGTCAATGTGATGTTGGTATACAATGGGTCACTCCCCTTTAAGTCTTTATAAGACCAAATAAAAACATCAAAATTCTCCTTCAATAGATTATGAAGGGTCAGAAAATCCTCTTGTGGAAGGCTCCTATCCACTTTGAGATGTCTTTTTGTGCCATTTGGATCAATTAAATTCAATCAATAAAAGTTAATTTCTTTTCACCTTTCACTTCTCGAATGAAGGTCCTCTGACTCCTTAGTACAAATCTAACTTCTTCAAGGGAGTGGCATCCTCGTCTAATGCTCTGCTAGAACTAACTTTGATCTTTAGTGGGGACTCGTCTAGCTCTTTAGGATGCTAAAATGGTATCAAGGCTATTTCGATGTTATAAAATAAATTTTATACCCTTTAGTTTATGAGAATTAGTTTAATTAGGGTTGGAGTATAAAAGGCAAGAGTGTGCCATTGTAAGGATCTTTTTAGCACATTTGTAAACTTCTCCATTTTCTTAATGTTTGAGGATTCTTGCCTTCCCTACCAACATTGAGTGTGAATACTCAATGCCCACCATAGCAAGAGGTGGATTTTTTATAGCAATCTCTCATATGTGATTCTCATTTTACCTTTTGATTCAACCTAGCTATGGCTTCATTATATGTAGTCATAATTCAAATTCAGCTATGGCATGGCTATGGCTAATCATTTCAATTACTATTTTTTGAGTTTCTTGTCATTTTAATTCAATCTAGGCTAAGTTCATTTCAATGGTATTATAGTCTTGAATTTGACTCATGGCAAGGTCATTTTCAAGCCTAGATTTGGTTACCAACACCATCTAGGATAACTAGAGTTCAAGATTTGGTTACAGGACTTGAAACTATAACTAGTTAGAGTTTCTTGCAGTTAGTCTTTACTAATTTTGGAGTTCTTGGAGAATATCTGAAGATGACATGGCAAGATCTTGGATGTTTTAGTAGCTCTTGGACAAGAAGAGACCCATTTTGAAGGTTCTAGGTCTTAACAAGGGTTAAAAGAGTTTAGGAAAAGCATAAACAAGATTAATTTTTGTTAATCAAGGGTTTCCCTCTCTTTTCTTAAACTGTCCCAAGCTTTAATGGCTACTTTCTTGGCATGATCTCTTCTCCATGATAAGATCTTCTTTCCCCGAATGTACAACCTCATCTACTCACTTCAAGGAGCATTTGGAGTAGCATAGTGACCAAAGTGAAGAGCCAATTGCCATGTGGATAGAGCAACTGAATCATCACATTTTTTAGCATAAATTTTAGGCAGCAACAATAGGTAGTGATTTCTGGCTTCTTTCATCTCTCTGAGGCATCAAGCTTGGTCCCTAGCACTAATAGAAGACTCTTCAATAATCTAGTAACAATCTTTCAAAGGTTGAAGATTGGTTATGGTGATTTTCTCTCTCCTTCTTGCTGAATATTCAAGACAACAATGAACCTTTATAAATTTCTTCAAGATTTTATGGGACTAGGAATTTGTAGATAAGAGAATATTGTGCACAATAAGGGAAAGAGATAGAGGCAATATAGAAATGGAGGGAACTACAGTTGAATATTTCATTGCTAGTAGTTGTATATATACATGGTACATTAAATGAGGTAGGTGAGTTTCATCTCTAAATATCTTAGATATTTACAAAGTGGATATCTATGAGATTCCTTTGTCCACATACTGACTTGTCCTTATCTTATCTAAACTTTTATCCTTATCCATAACTTTATCTTAACATCCCCCCTCAAAAGGATTCCATAGGTATCTGCAAAGAAATAAAATATTACATTCAATTTATCAATTTAGGTAGAATGTTTTCCTCTCCCCATCAGATCATGCAAAGGATTTGCATGGCAATTTTGTGCTTCGAGTGAGGAACTGATTTGGTGAGGAAATCACCAACATTATCACATGATGGTACATATTGAAGGATGATATGGGAATTTTCAACCAATTCACGTACAAAATGATATCTCATATCATTATGGTAGAGTTTAATACTTAATTTTGGGCCTTGAATGACAAAGATTGATGCTTTATTATTGGTGAATATTAGAATTTGCTGAGGTTGATACCCAAAATTGATGTCTTCCAAGAGTTTCTTCAGATAAATTATTTCCTAGGTAGCCATGCTGCATGCCACATATTCTGCTTCAATAGTAGAGAGTGCTATAGAGTGTTGTTGTTTGGTGCTCCAAGAGATGGGACCTCTTGCTAGAGTAATGATAAAACTAGTGAGAGATCTTTGAGTAACAAGGTCACCACCCCAATTTGCATCAGAATAGGCTTGTAAAAGAAAATCATTGCTATCTTTTGTAAAAAAAATTCCCACATTTGATGTTGTTTTAGATATAGTAAGACCCATTTGAGCTACTTCCAATGTTCATAAGTGGATTGATGCATGGCTTTGGAGAGAATGTGTCCTACATAAGATAAATCTGGATGGGTACAAGTAATTAGATATCGAATATATCCAAGTGCTTCCATATAAGGAATAGTCTCCATTTCATGAGCCTGTTCAGTTGAAAGAGAATGGGAGGAGAATGGATTCAATTGGAGATTTTGGGCAAGTGGAGTGACCATGGGATTACATTTTAGCATGGAATAACGAAAGAGAATAGACATAATGTAGGTATGTTGATGCATTTTGATGGATGTGGGTGATTGTTCAATTTCAATGCCAAGACAATAATGCATAGGACCATAGTCTATTATAGCAAACTGTGAAGATATGATAGATTTGGCTTTGGACATTGCATGAGGAGAGTTGGCAAGAGCAGGAATGTCATCAACATAGAGACCTAAGATAATGACTGTGTTGCCTTGAAGAAGAGTATAAATGTTGTGATTTATTTCTAGTTTGCTGAAAGTCATGGTGTAGTAAGTGAGAATGAATACGAGTGTACCACTGCCTTGGTGCCTATTTTAGTCCATAAAGAGCTTTATGCAGTAGACAAACATGTGTAGGAAATTTTGGATCAACAAAGTTTGATGGTTGAGACATATAGATTTTTTCTTCTAAGGGACCTTGTAAGAAGGCAGTTTTGACATCAATATGGTGAAGAATCAATCTAAAATGAGCTTCCATGGAGAGTAATACCCATAAGGAGGATAAAGAAAGTATAGGAGAGAATGTACTTCCGTAATGGAGGCCTTCAATTTCTTGGAAAGCCACGAGCTACAAGTCGAGCTTTGTACTTATCGATGGAGCCATCTAGTTTGAGCTTTTTGCAAAGTACCGATTTGCAACTTATCGCAGATTCTCTAGGAGGAAGGGGTACCAATTTCTAGGTGTTATTGTGAAGAAGAGCTTTGTATTCATCAAGCATTATAGCTTGCCATTAAGAGGCTTCAGGACTTTGAAGTGCTTGAGTAACAGAAGGGCAAATTGGGGGTTTGGGAATAGTGATTGGAGGCAAATCTCGAGCTTGGCCAAGGGAAAGTTAGCTTGAAGATGAAGGTTGTGTAAGTTTTTGAAGCAAGGAGTTAATTGTGATTGTACCTCTTCAGTGTCGAAGTCGGAAGTACTAAATAGAGTAATGGGCATTGATGGAGAGCCGGGAGATGGAGGCCATAGAGTGGTAACAATGAGAGTCCTAGGGGAAGTATTGCTAGATGTTGAAGGCGTTGTTGCTATGCGAGCAGACCTTCAAATTTTGTGCCCTTTAATGGAAGAGGATGGAGTTAATTTTTGAGTAGAGGCATGGAGAGGCATAGAAGGAGTTTTTGGAATTGAAGGAGAGAAAACTTGATCTTCATATAGATTTTCCGTAGTATGTTGGGAACTCCCAAGTTGTGGAGGAGTAAGAGAATGGGGATGAGGTGAAGTGTGACATTGGATTCTGTCAATGATGGCAGCTTATTGGCTTGGAGAGGGATTACAAGAGCTATCATACTATGCAAAATGTTGCAGTTTGAGATTCACTATAGTCGTGTGCATCTACGTGTCATTGTGTGGAGCAGTGTAACGTGCCCGCCCCTCAAATCATAGGACACGTCTTAGCAACCTATCGAGAGATCAATCTAGAAGACGTCGCCCGACACTCCCAAGGAATGACGTGGGGTTTGCCAACTAGGGTCTCTCGAGTCTGCCCCGCAACGGAACTTATCCGGTCGTTCCCACTAGGATCGACCTGAAGTCCGGGTTCCTAGCAGTTGAGTCTTCCTAAAAGCCTTCTAGCTTCGGTCTATAGCCACTCCACTTTGCGTGGATACAACTGGACCCAAGCAGACTCATACTGCACTTGGTTCAAAGAGAATGGGAAACGAGAGGGATGCATCGCTCGACCTCTCTGCCCGTAGGGCATAGTCCCATTATGGTCCCCTAAAACGGTATGAATCAGGTTCTAACTTAAGAATACGTAAAGTCATCCGACGGTAAATCCTTGTGAGAAGCCTTCTAGTTCTCTGGGACCACCCAGTCGTAGGACGGACCCATTGGGGGATTTCGTCCACCCGCTTCCCTTGATAGCTTTAGTTGTCTAATTAGGTCCTACCACATTTATATGAGACATTTAAAATCAGCTTCATTAATTAAGCCTTTTAGGGCACAGAGTTCATTCACGTAATTTACAACACATACACAAAAACGAAACAAGCAGTCGTTTTATCAAACAAGTTAACTTATCTTTAAGCTAATCTTTGTCTCCTACCCATACAAGATAATTATGTATCCCTTCTGTCCAACAGAAGTACCCGGTCCAAATCTCATGACATTGAAATTTCCATCCTTTATCCAGAATAGGATCTTCCAACGTCCTAGACGTTGGGCTCACGGAGATCTTCAACTCCATTCTAGACCTACCAAGGGGTGTCCAGAGCTCCAACTGACCCGCAAGCTGTCTAGGAGCAAAACATCATTCCCATGGTTGACCTTTTCACCACTCGACCTTCGGCCCATGAATCGAGCAGTGCCCTCTCGGGTTAATCTGCGGTGCGATCATGGAGGTGATCCACCCGTGCAATATATCCTTCCTTAATTAAATCCTTTAAGAATCAAGCACAAACAAGGCATTCAACCCTAATATCATTTTCCAAGAAAACATTCATTTATTCCCATGGCGACTTGCCATCACAGACCCTTGCCATGCATTTACCATAAATCACAAGCACTTGGAATAATTATCCAAGCAACAACTAACAACCAGTTGAATGTAAAAGCATTTAGGATGTTGTTTGATCAACCAACAAAACCAATTGCATTCTTTCCAACCAATGCAAGAATAGACGATATAACATTTCCATCGTATATTTGCTCTCCCCCTTAGGATCAACGAGTGATTCTATATAAAATTTACTTAACACTTGTATGCACAATTTTTAATGTCATGATTATGCCATTCATAACCCTTGCCCAATTCTTCCTTGTAATTGCTCTATCAATGAATAAGCCACATGCAACTAGGTGCAATTAACTTTCCTTAATATATGCACTTCGCAAGCTCCATCTTACAAATATGTGAGATGAAATGATCTATACTCGTGCATCATAGTATGGGCCTAACATATCTCATACGAGAATCCAAAAAAGCATCTATCAATTTGGAAATACATTACTTACGACCGGTACCACAATTGGATTGACAATGATGCCTTCACTCAAAGCTTCGTTGCTAGTTGTAGGATTGTCATCTGTATGCGACATTCGTCAAGGGGCCATCATTCGCAAGTAGACTCAAGAGATTAAGAAGGTGGAATAGATTCGAGATGGGAGAGCGAAAGAGAAGATGGTTAAATCAAGGATCGAGATAGAGAGAAATTGTGCAGCCTCTCGGGGTAGCTCTTCTCTCTCTCTCTCTCTCTCTCTCTCTCTCTCTCTCTCTCTCTCTCTCTCTCTCTCTCTCTCTCTCTCAAGCTCTCTCTCACAATCTCTTGGAGGAGTATACTCTCTCTCTCCCTCTCTCTTGCAGCCTTTTAGGGTCCCCGTATGCTCTCTTGTGCCTCCCCATGCCTCATATTTATAATGAATTAGAGAGGAGGGGATAAGTCTGAGAACAAGAGTGGAGGGGCTCTTAGAAGACTTAGTGATTTCATGCTCAGATCATAAATCTGATGGTTGCATTGGCTCCAAAAGGGGGGTAAAACCCTAGGAGACTTGATTAGAAAGCTCTTAGTTCACTCCTTCTTTTTTTCTCTATTTGAAGTGCTGTCTACTACCTATAGACTGCGATCGCGGTGCCGCGATTTTGCCACTCACTTCTATTTATTTTTTTCCTTTTATAAAATCTCCAAAACTAACTAAAACATCACTTGTCTTTTCTTCTAAATGACTTTTAGTTCTATATTTTTAGGATAATATCTAAAATATAATAGTTCCCCATCCCCCCCAAGAATCTAATATTTTTTTACCATTCAAACTATACACATTAATACTAGTGATTAATATAGCTCATAAGTCTCGTTCACGTTGTAACTTACGTGAAGGGCGGCTACAGTCCTTGTCAATCCGAGAAAAATATCAAATTTACAACTCTTGATTTTTCTAAATAAAATATTTTTAATTAAATAAAAGTCTTTAATTATTAATGTTAATTACTTTTTACCGTAATTAGTCTTTAGTTAGTAACCTTACTAACTTATTAATTGACTAACTAACTTTCAAACTAACCAACTAACTTTTATTATGCGGAGATATTACATCCTCCTCCCCTTAGAGAAATCGAGATGTCCTCATCTCGAGAGAAATCGAGGGTATCATTTTGGAATCTATGGGTTATGGTCCCACCATGCTTTCGTTGCTACACTGATCACTCACAGACATGCGGTTTTTTTGAAAAAAAAACAACCTATTCTATTTGATACATCCAAGTCTTGATTACAAGAGAAAATTTATTGTAGTTACATCTCATGGATATCTTCTAGGTTTTTCCTAAGCACTTGGTATATTCTAGATCATTGGAGCTTGTACAACTTCTTTTCTTGTAAGCTCAAGTTCTCTTCGAGTTCTGTTGGGGAAATTGATATAATTATGTCCAATGTTGTGGCACTCGGAGTATCGGTGTTTAGGGTGCTTTGGACATTCCCTTTTCAAATGACCTAACTCCCTGCAATAGAAATAGCGCGGAGCTTTATCACTTATGGTCACAAGATTCTTGGTTGTCCTTGGTAGGATTTTCTTCTTTAGACCAAAGTGTTCTAGGATTCTTTTAGCCAATTGGAGTGGTCCTTTATCTTGGAAACTACATTCCCAGATCGTCCTCTTCTTAGCTCAAGACTGAGCTCCATGGACAATTGGCTTTGCTTGTAATACTAAAGAATACTTCTAAGCTTCGACATTTTGGTAAGACCCAATCTATATTAGTTGAGAAGAAACGACTTAAGAGAAATTCATTACACGTTATAACTATCATTCCTTGCCAGAGTATCTCTAATCATTTGCAAGTTCAAGGCTCAAAATAGATGCAACTCATATTATTCAAGTTAAAAGTAGTTACAAGAGTAAAGTTTATTCCAATACAAGTTGTATTTCATGCCGACAAAATTTCTAGGATTTCTAATAATATTGAAGTGGTGTAGTAGGTGCCTAACAATCAAGCCATACCACTCAGGTTATTTCTTTTTAGGATATGTCTATGAACCGAACATTAATCAATTAGGAAGTTTGGCTCTGATACCAACTGTAACGTGCCTGCCCCTCAAATCGTGGGACACATCTTAGCAGCCCATCGAGAGATCAATCTAGAAGACACCGCCCAACACTCCCAAGGAATGACACGGGGTTTGCCAACTACGGTCTCTCGAGTCTGCCCCGCAATGGAACTTATCCGACCATTCCCACTAGGATCGACCTCAAGTCCGAGTTCCTAGCAATCAAGTCTTCCTAACAGCCTTCTAGTGTCGGTCTACAGTCGCTCCACTTTGCATGGATACAACTGGACCCAAGCAGACTCATACCGCACTTGGTTCAAAGAGAATGGGAAACGAGAGGGATGCATCGCTCGACCTCTCTGCCCGTAGGGCATAGTCCCATTCTAGTCCCGTAAAACGGTATGAATCATGTTCTAACTTAACAATACCTAAAGTCATCGGACAATAAATCCTTGTGAGAAGCCTCATAATTCTCTGGGACCACCCAGCCGTAGGACGGCCCATTGGGGGATTCCGTCCACCCACTTCCCTTGATAGATTTAGTTGTCTAATTAGGTCCTACCACATTTATGTGTGACATTTAAAATCAGGTTCATTAATTAAACCTTTTAGGGCACAGAGTTCATTCACGTAATTTACAACACATACACAAAAACAAAACAAGTAGTCCTTTTATCAAACAAGTTCCTTAACTTATCTTTAAGTTAATCTTTGTCTCCTGCCCATACAGGAGAATTATGTATCCCTTCTGTCCAACAGAAGTACCCCGTCCAAATCTCATGGCACCGAAATTTCCATCCTTTATCTAGAATAGGATCTTCCAATGTCCCAGATGTTGGGCTCACGGAGGTCTTCAACTCCATTCTAGACCTAGCAAGGGGTGTCCAGAGCTCCAACTGACCCGCAAGCTATCTAGGAGTGAAACATCATTCCCGTGGTTGGCCTTTTCACCACTTGACCTTCGGCCCATGAATTGAGCAGTGCCCTCTCGGGTTAATCCGCGGTGCGATCATGGAGGTGATCCACCCGTGCAATATATCCTTCCTTAATTAAATCCTTTAAGAATCAAGCACAAACAAGGCATTCAGCCCTAATATCATTTTCCAAGAAAACATTCCTTTATTCCCATGGCGACTTGCCATCACAGACCCTTGCCATGCATTTACCATAAATCACAAGCACTTGGAAAAATCATCCAAACAACGACTAACAACCAGTTGAATGTAAAAGCATTTAGAATGTTGTTCGATCAACCAACAAAACCAATTTCATTCTTTCCAACCAATGCAAGAATAGACGATATAACATTTCCATCGTATATTTGCTCTCCCCCTTAGGATCAACGAGTGATTCTATATAAAATTTACTTAACACTTGTATGCACAATTTTTAATGTCATGATTATGCCCTTCATAACCCTTTCCCAATTCTTCCTTGTAGTTGCTCTATCAACGAATAAGCCACATGCAACTAGGTGCAATTAACTTTCCTTAATATATGCACTTCGCAAGCTCCATCTTATATATATGTGAGATGAAATTATCTATACTCGTGCATCATAGTATGGGCCTAACGTATCTCATACGAGAATCAAAACAAGCATCTATCAATTTGGAAATACATTACTTACGACCGGTACCACAATTGGATTGACAATGATGCCTTCGCTCAAAGCTTCATTGCTAGTTGTAGGATTGACATCTGCATGCGACATTCCTCGCTTGGGGGCCATGGTCCACAAGTAGACTCAAGAGATTAAGAAGGTGGAATAGATTCGAGATGGGAGAGTGAAAGAGAAGATGGTTAAATCGAGGATCAAGATAGAGAGAAATTGTGCAGCCTCTCAGGGTAGCTCTTCTCTCTCTCTCTCTCTCTCTCTCTCTCTCTCTCTCTCTCTCTCTCTCTCTCTCTCTCTCTCTCTCTCTCTCTCTCTCTCTCTCTCTCTCTCTCTCTCTCTCTCTCTCTCTCTCTCTCTCTCTCTCTCTCTCTCTCTCTCTCTCTCAAGCTCTCTCTCACAATCTCTTGGAGGGGTGTACTCTCTCTCTCCCTCTCTCTTACAGCCTTTCAGGGTCTCCTTATGCTCTCTTGTGCCTCCCCATGCCTCATATTTATAATGAATTAGAGAGGAGGGGATAAGTCTGAGAACAAGAGTGGAGGGGCTCTTAGAAGACTCAGTGATCTAATGCTCAGATCATAAATCTGATGGTTGCATTGGCTCCAAAAGGCAGGTAAAACCCCAAGACACTTGCCAAGACACTTGGTTAGAAAGCTCTTAGTTCACTCATTCTTTTCTCTGTTCGAAGTGATGTCTACTGCCTGTAGACTGTGATCGCGGCGCGCGTGATTTCGCCAATCACTTTTCTTTATTTTTTTCCTTTTATAAAATCTCCAAAACTAACTAAAACGTCACTTGTCTTTTCTTCTAAATGACTTTTAGTTCTATCTTTTTAGGATAATATCTAAAATATAATAGTCCCCCCCCCCCCCCCAAGAATGTAATATTTTTGGACCATTCAAACTATACACATTAATACTAGTGATTAATATAGCTCATATCTTTTTAGGATAATATCTAAAATATAATAGTTTCTCCCCCCCCCCCCCCAAGAATCTAATATTTTTGGACCATTCAAACTATACACATTAATACTAGTGATTAATATAGCTCATAAGTCTCGTTCACGTTGTAACTTACGTGAAGGGTGGCTATGGTCCTTGTCAATCCGAGAAAAATATCAATTTTACGACTCTCAAATTTTTAAATAAAATATTTTTAATTAAATAAAATTCATTAATTATTAATGTTAATTAGTTTTTACCTTAATTAGTCTTTAGTTAGTAACCTTACTAACTTATTAACTGCCTAACTAACTTTCAAACTAACCAACTAACTTTTATTGTGCAGAGATATTATAAGCAGCTTGTGGCCTAAGACAGATGGAAGCCTTTTGCTGTGTGTCGTCTAGTGAAGGCAATAGTTGCTCCTGTGTGGTGATAGGAGACGTAAGTTTCTGTTGCGTGGCATAATTATTCGGTGCCGTTTGGATTGATTTGAAGACATCATGCGTGATTTGTGCTTCTTGATGAGTTGGCTCTTTGATAGCTTTTGAAAGTTTTGCTAAGGTTGGATATGATGCATTAAGGATAGAAGATTTTGGAGGTGAGGGTTGTTCACATGAACCAACCAACTTTGGACGTCTAAAATGAGATAAGTATGATGATAATGATGAAGAGTGGGTGTAGATAGAACTAGAAGGATGGATTCTATCAAAGATATGGTGGGCCTTGTATGAGGCATGTCTAATGTTGGAGATTCATTGACGAGATAAAGTGTGAGAGATGGACATTGTGTTATGTTGGATGGAAGAAGATTAACTTCATGAAAGATGGCACTTCGGCCAATAAATAAAGACCTTGTTAGTTGGATCATAGAAGCGATAGGCCTTGTGACTAGGTGGCTCGCCATATCCTGTAAAAATTAGTTGTGTGGCTCTTGGAGAAAACTTGGATTTTTTATCTTGATTGATAAGAAATGTAGTGCATCCAAAGACTTTAAGATATGATAAGTCAAGAGGGTGACCAAACCACACGTAAGGAGTATTATTGTGTAGAGAGTTTGAGTACAACCTGTTTGAAGATATGTTGTTGTAGCAATTACTTCTTCCCAATATTCTTTTCTCAGATGAGCTAGTGATAGCATGGCTCTTGCGGCATTGAGTAGTGTACAATTTTTGCATTTGGCAACTCCATTTTGATGTGGATGATGTGGTATGGTAAGATCATGTTGAATGCAAAAGGCCTCGCAATAATCTTTGAATTAATTTGAAGTATATTCTCGTCCATTGTCTATTTGAAGAGCTTTGAGTCATAACTCATGCTTATTTTCAACTGCTGCCTTATATTCTTGGAACTTGGAGAAGACGTGACTTCTTCATGGGAGAAAATATACAACAATGTATCTCGAATAATCATCAATAAGCACCATAAAGTATTTTGCGCCAGTGAGAGATACAAGATTTATTGAACCACAAAATGTTGGAGTGTACTAATTGAAGTGGTTGAGACGTAATAGAGTAAGATTTGGGATAAGGAAGATTTGTGGCCTTACTGAGAGCACAAGCTTGACAAAGTGGAAGTTGAGAGAGAGAAGGTGGAATGCCGCAGACAAGCTTCTTGTGAATAAGTTGTTGGAGAACATTCTGAGAGGCATGACCAAGCCTAGAGTGCCATAGGAGTATGTTTCGTGGTATACTTGTGAGTGAAGTGGAGTTGAATGAAGCATTTGAAGGAGGTTGTAGAAGTGAATACCCAAGCGTATAAAGGGGATGTAGTTTGGGGTGTGTAAGTTTTAGAGAAGGTGAGAGTAGCTGTAAGATGCAATGGTGTTTGTAGAAGTGGAAAATGAGAGAGAATTGAGAAGTGAGCTCACTGATACTTAATAGATTTTTCTTGAGATTGAGAACATAATAGACTTTATGTACCTTGATTATGTGATTGGAGGGAAGCTCCACTTGAATTGTCCCATAGCCTTAAGCTTGTTGAATGTTGTTGTCCCCCATGGCAACACTGAGTGGAGTGGAGATTTCTTTGAAGTCGACTAACCATTCCTTGTGAAAAGTCATATGATGAGTAGCTCCAAAATCTAGAAACCATGTATATTCTTCTTTGGAGTTTGAAGAAGGTGCCCAAACACTTGTGGCTAGGCTGATGATAGTTTTTGGTTGCTCTTCTATGTCATAATTGTCAATGCTAACAAAGTGAGCTTGACCTTTTGATTTATATTTGTTGAATCTATTTTTTTGACAACAATCCTTTTCAATATGACCTTTTCTTTTGCAAGCATTACATATGAGATCATAATGAGGGTTCCTTGTTAAGGATAGGGATTGAAAAGATTGGTAAGCGTTGGGCTTATGTTGAGGATTACCAAGAATCCCTTTGAAGTTAGACAGAGAAGAAAACTTGTGCTTTTGTTGAAAGTGTTGAGCTCTCTTGTGAAGATGTTTTGGGTTGTAAGCAGTTACAGCTAAAGCCTTGGATTCTTGATTTGAAGAAGTAGAAAGATATCTCTCATGACTTGCTCTTGCTTGATTCTATTAATCAATGGCTGAAGCTTGAGTTTATTAGTGGAGGTTTGAGTAGTAATAAAGGCTCTCCAAGATAGAGGCAAGGAAGAGAGTAGAAACATGGCTTGTAATTCTTCTGAGATGACTAAACCAGATATTATGGCTTCATCTAGCAAAGATTGACACTATTCTAAGAACTTAGTGGCAGACTGATCTTCATGCATAGTGCCAGTAGATAGTTTTCTAAACATGGTCATTTGATAAACAATATCGGTTTGTTCATATGTATTGTTGAAGAATTCCCAAATACATTTTACAGTGGATATTGTTCTTACTAGTTGTACTTGTCGATCTCCACAATGGACAAGTATTTCCATTCTGGAGCTGCATCTCTTTGCATCCAATTTTCCTTGTTTGCTTTTTCTTATTCAGGGCAATCTTCCTTGCTATTGATAATTCCATAGGTTTTCTTGAGATAGGTAAAGTTCCATCCTTAGCTCCTACACTTGATAGTTGCTTCCATTGAGTTTGTCAATCTTGATGTGTCGGTTGTAGGAGGTAGTAGCATTGATGAGAGCCATTGAAAGAATGAGAGTAAAGGAGGACAAGTGGTTTGTGATTTTGGGGAGAGTATGATATGCTAGAAAGATAGGACCTAGTGCTCTGATACCGAGTAGTGAAAACCAAGAATTTGTAGATAAGAGAATACTGTGCACAATAAGGGAAAGAGATAGAGGCAATATAGAAATGTAGTGAACTGCAGTTGAACATTTCATTGCTAGTAGTTGTATATATACATGGTACATTAAATGAGGTAGGTGAGCTTCATCTCTAAATATCTGAGATATTTACAAAGTGGATATCTATGAGATCCTTTTGTCCACATACTAACTTGTCCTTATATTATCCAAACTTTTATCCTTATCCATAACTTTATCTTAACATCTTTTACATCTTTAAGCTCTTAGAAGCTTTCTCCTATCTAATTCTTCAGACATTGAGCTATTTCTCTCTCTTGAACCTTCACTCAAATCCTATATATGGAGTTTGTAGATAATAAGTGAAATCTTACTTGGTCCTTAAAATTTTATTGGGTTCTTTACTCTACTTCTTCCTAAATAGCATGTAATGAGGAAGGAATATTTAAGCATTTAGACAACACTTAGAGTATTCTTAATCCCTTATTTGGGGGAAACAAGGCAGCCACAAAATTCTCCAATTTTTTTGTTAATTTGTGGTGTAATCATAGGTATTATGAAGTATTCTACTCCAAATAAGAAAAAACAAGTCCATTCCATATAGATTGATCCAACATTGAAGCAATAGACCATGGATCATAGCATTGTCTTCTTCTTGAATACTTGGACTATTATCGACATTTGAAATCTCTTGGATTCTTATTTCTAATCAAGGATTGAAGTATCTCTTGAAGTTTGGATCGATCTTTAGCCTTAATTGAAGGCATTAGTTCAGATTTATGGAGATTTGATTACTCTTTAGTCATTAGAAGCAACATTGGTTCAAGATTGGCATTCTTGAAGCTATCTAAAGACTTCAAGTGGATTCATAATCAATGGAGGGCTTATGTGGAGTCTCCATCAACTATCGTGCAAAAGGCATTTTTGGTCCATTTCCATATGCTACAACAATCCCAATCATTAAACAAGGTATCATCTACTATTTTCTAATCTCTCCAATTCCAATTGTTAAAACACAGCCAATTGTTGAAGAAGAAGTTGAATTGAGTATGTCCTCTTGGTTTGACTAAAAAAGTGAATCAACTTATACCAAAATGTAGTGCCCACTCTTTGTTGATTGCATCTCTATCATGGTATGATTGATAACTCAACCCTTCAGCTTGATTTTCATCATTGATATCTTTCATGATTGAAACATGTATGATTGTACATTGCAATTTGAAATTTCAATGAATTCTTGCTTATGTGATTGCCTAATCTTTGAATATTGATTTCTTGTGATTGTATATATTGAGATACCCAAAAAATTTGTAAAATGTGAAATTAGTAATTCCGTGAGTCACTAATTACTAAAGGTAAACCTTTCTCAACCCTTTCAATTCATTCAACTTTCAAATTATTGCATATCATTAAATGGCCAATGCTTTATTTCAGCCATACAAAGCATCCTTACCCATGATCGGTTGTATGGGTTGCTTTCAACCTGCATACTCCATCTCCATCATGAGAGGGCACAAAAAACGGCGCCATGTTGCTCCACGTTTTTTCTTCATCCCTCATTCTCTCTCCACGTTTTTTGCTTCATAAGGTGCATAAAATTTTGGGGGGGGGAGGAGGGGGGGGTCCAAACTCAAAAGGCATGCCCAATTTTGGCCTCCCAAGTGTCCACCTTTTCATATCTTGACCATTTTGTGGCCATTTTCCCGTCCAGACTCCGAATCGAGCTCTAAAAAATCATGGGCGTTTGGCTTGACATCCCGCATTGGGCAACCCGCACGACAATCTGAAAAATTATGAAAAATCAACAAGTGTCGCTCGAGTGCCTTTAAAGCACTTTGGCGCTTAAAATCTTCCTAGATCGAGCCGTCGCCTTCGACCTTGAATATTTTTCCCTTGATATTCGTAATTTTTAGCTATTTTTAAGCACTTCTAGGCACCAAAATTCCGCTCTCAACGGAACGCCTGATTGAGCTTGAACACTTGTCAGAAACTCGACTTCTAGCCACCCATGCACTAATATGCAAGAAGACAAGATGCAAAAGCTAGTTTGACAAGCATATCAAGCAAGGAGACTTTGAACATGGCAACTTAGTACTATTGTACTCAATCAAGGGAGATAAACAAAAAATGAAGTTTAGGGGATTAGGACCTTTCAGGGTTCAGGCCATCAGCTAAATTGGCAACCTAGAACTTAAACCCTGGAAGGTGAGGGCATAGGCTTCTTCAATGGCAACCACATAAAGAAGTATAACCCTTCCACACACTCACATCATGAGCCTCCAATGCTAGAGTCCCCTGTCAATGTACGAGTAGCCACCATCACTGACATGGACAATGAGGATGAGGAAGCTGTAGAACTAGCCTACCTAAGCATAACGGTCATTGCCAAGCACACATGCACCTTCAATGCATTGATCAATGAGGGAGCTAACTTTAATGTCTTAACTCATGATCATTGGATCCAAATTGGCAAACTGTAGTTACAACCCACTAACACTAAACTCAGCCTATATGCACTCTTGGGAAAGTGCAAGGCTGCAAATTCTATCGAGTTTGAAAGCATGCAGATGATCTTCTATCGAGAATGGCAACTACGAGTCTTAGCATATCCACCTAGCCATGGGCAATGTCTGCATAGTTATAGCTTTCAGCAAGGACTGTGTGGCTCCTTCCAAGTCTGCAAAGCATCTAGTAGAGAAACCTGCTGCCAAGTCTAAGGAGGGGGTAGTGCTTCATCACAACCCACCAAGCCTCAAGACCAGCAAATCATTGAAGTCAAAGCTAAGGCCCATGAGCCAAAGCTTCAATGGATGCCTAAATGACAACAACCACCACCTAGGGGCAAACACCCACAACCCCGCAAGACTAAGAACCCCACCTCGCACCCTAAAAGGCCAAGACGCAACTATAGACATCGACGTTTGGTCAAGTCGTGATGGGTCCCCAAGACCCTATTGCAAGCACAAGGCTATTACAAGGGTAATGCTTGGATATGGATTCCTAAGGCCAAAATGGCCAAAGGTACTAATCAAATGCTGCCCTCAAGCTTGACCACATAAGGCCACATAACACATCCATGGCCAAGGCCACAAAAGCCTCTAGATTCAAAGCCTTCAAAATCACCAACACACAAACCAGTGAAGACTGAGTGAGTCTATTGACCCAAACCACAGCCTGCCACCCACACACATGCCATGACTAGTCCTACAACTCATGGAACATCACCCAAATGTCGCAGTGCACTATCAGTAGCAGTCACAATCCACACCCTGCTGTACAAGAGGCCCAATCACAAGCTCAGGAAGAATAACCAAACCGGCCACCATCTAGTTCTTTCAAACCCCAACCCCCCACCGGCCTTAGACCCTTGTATGAGCGACGATCGATTTTGACTGTGGCCCTAGATTTAGTGGAGAATACATGGGATGACTTGGTTGCCTATCTTAGATGATTAGATGCCACCTTCATGTCACTTGCTAAAAGTTATGACCGCTTAGGATTGGGACTCTTGGACAAGCCTATAGTGGCAAAAGTATGAACACTCCCTTGTTCTTGGGAAGAATCAGAATTTGTGTTTGTCAAGGCTTCCAAGGCATCTGAGGAGCTGATTGCCACCGATCTTTCCCACCAACAAACACAGAAACAATGCCTCATCACCTCATATGACAAGCGCACAGCTTATGCCAACGATCATGAGATAGAAGACTTGAAACAACTTGATGCCAGAGAAACTCCCCCTTCTTGAGGAAATGGTACACTCTTTGCCTTCAATGGAAGCTTGAGGGATGTTAGATTATGACAAATGCTAAGTAATGATGCACCATCAAAACATCAAAGTATGACCTAACTCTAACCTCTTATAGGGTATTGATGACCATTCGTGACCGAACCCATGGAAGAACACATTCATGGACACCCCTACTTAGATCGTATCCTCACCGAGGAGGAACTGCACATTGCTAGTTGCGTGGACTCCGATGACTTCTCGCTCGATGTGCTTACTTGCATCACCCAAGTAGGCATGTGACCCTTCAACATGGACCGATATGCTCATATGGAATATAATCCAAACTTCTATGCTTGGCTCTTGCGAAAGTAAAACACTAGACCCATGTCTGAACTCCCTATACTCTCTACCCTTCGATCCTAGTATGGATTCTTCTCAATTCTGAGGAGGCGGGGGTAAGGTGAATCAAAATCAAATCAAACACATAAGGAAAATAGGAAAAGGAAAAACATACCTTAAAAGCCTCAATCCACACCTAAGAACTGAAAAGGAAGGAAAACATTGAAATAAAGCTTGAAGGGAAAGTCTATTTCTATACTAAAAATGTTTCAATTCAGCAAATATGAAGTCTTTTCTTCGAGCAAGTACCTATTTTGGAAAGCACTAATGATAAACCATGGTTCATGATAGGAGCTAAAGATGTCACAGTAGCAAGATCGAGCCCATCGCCTTCCCTTCCACGGAAGAGGAAAGAGCAAAGTATGGCCTTTCTCTTGAAAACCGATCCTACAACTAGCTCAAATTTAGGAGCATTCACAACATCAAAGAGGTGGTGGCCAATGAGGAGGCTGTCAGGAGGGTTGTAGAATAGTACAACTTTGCCAAGTACATAAAAAATATCAGACAAGAGCCCACGACCACACTAAGTGTGTGGAATTATTAAGGATATACGACCTTGACGAGGAGTGTGGGATAGTAACTGTGGGGAGTAGAGAAGGAACCAAACAAGTGTAGGTCCCACTCAGTAAGACCTTGGTAGAGAAGGCATTGGAATTGGAACCAAAGGTGGAAAAGAGGCAGAAGAGAGATATTCATGCCATGCTGAAGAGGAAAAAGGAGAATGTCTTGACAAAAGATGGCATAAGCATCCAAGACATCCCCGACTCCGAGGTGAGATTGCAGGCTAAGGTGATCCACTCCCTCTTCTCCAACCAAATATACAACTTGCTTATGCATAGGATCAGTGTGGCCGTGTTGGAGAGTGTGGCAGCCCACTCGCTGGATGAGGTGGATTGGAATAGCTATGTACAGAAAACCATTGACCAATCCACTAAAGCATTATCTCTTGGAAGTAGACCGGCGGTGGAGAGTCCCAAAGGAAATGAAGAAGACAGAGAGAGAAGAGTTTGAGAGGCTAGAGGTAGATTCAAAAAGAGCCAAAGAAGAGAGAAAGAGAAAGGCCACTGAAAAGGAGGAGGAATAAAAGAGGAAGGAAGAGGAGGACATCGTGCTAGCCACGTGCTTGTCTGTTGAACAACAAAGTAGGCTAGACGTGCTAGGTGCTTTGAGTCTGCGAAGAGATGAAGGCCCAAGCCCAAGTGCATAGGTGCCAGACATGAAGCCACTGACAGCAAGGGAAAAGCCCCTATCAACCCCATCCCAACCCTCTTGATACCCACCACCATAGTAGCAATACCCACTCAAGGCACCCTGGCCATAGTAGATACCAGCAATCTCATGGCATGGGTGCAGTACTTCAATAAGGAACTCATACAAGGGAGGACTGTGGAAACCACAACCATTGGGCAGAAGAGACCGATGGCAGTAGATGCTGAATCAAGACAGGACCTAAAATGACAAAGATTGGAAACCTCCACAACTCCCATCTCTACAACGATGATGCCAACTACTAACTATGATGAGTATGTCAAAGAGCTGCTCTCGCAATTAGAAAAAGCTAAGGAGGAGAAGAGAATAGAAGTGGCTGAGTTGGAAGCTGAGAAGGAGTCGGTGGTCGTCTTCCAGCTGGAAAAGACCAAATAGGTGGCCATGCACCAAAAAGAAATATACAAGCTGAGAGAAGCACTCAAAAAAAAGGAAGGAGATGACGGACAGTGGGAGGCAAGGTTGGCCAAAGAAAAGAAAAGCTTCATGAGGATGCAGCAAAACACTGCGGACCTGGGAGAGCTATGTAAAGAACTACAGTTTGAAATGGAAAATCTTAGGGATGCTACTACAACATTGGAAGCATATAGACAAGAATAGACCCTCAGATTGCACAAAAAAATAGAAAAATTGAGATAAGAGGTAGCCTTGGAATAGGAGGACCAATAGAGACTCAAAAGAGAAATTGAATATCAAGAATAAAGGCTTATGGTATTGGCTTGGAGGCAAGGGGAAGGCTGTGAAGAATTGAAGAAGAGAGCAGAAGAGTGGGCAATCTGCAATGAAAGGAGGGTGAAAACCTTGGTGCACGGTCTAGCTCAAGTGGAAAAAGACAAAGTACTCGCTGAAAGTAGAGCAGAGGCTGTCCAAGTGGGCTTTCAAACTCAGCAATGCATCTTCTTGAGTACCTTACTGGATGTCACACAAGTAGAGGAAGGATAATCCATAGAAGCCATGAAGAAGAAGCTAGGAATAGCATGTAGGGCCATGAGAGTAGGCCTGCAAATGCCACCACAACCCATGGGAGTTGGCCTTAGCCTTAAAGAGCAACACCACTATCTTTTGTTGGCAGGCCTAACCCCACAAGAGGTTGACACACTTGGCTTCATAGAAGGGGCACCCCAAGGGCCAAGGTAGGAGGAGGAGACTAAGTGAAATTTGAAATGGGACCACAGGAGGAAGAGCTTGTCCCACCGCCTCCTCCCCCACGACCAAATGAGTAGTAACAAGTAGATACCTCCGTAGAAAAAAAGGTGGCACTGAGAGAGAGGAGAAAAAAAATGGTGGAGGAAACAAGAAGAAAATGGAATGCCACAGGAGTAATAGCACCAGATGTACCTATGCCATCATGTAAGGACGAGTCCCCAACAAGCTTCCACGCCAACCTTGTGATCTGGGAATGGCAAGAAATGGCCAGGAACCCCTTTGATTTTAATTTCCAATTCCCCACCACCCTACATAGAGTTTTTCCCATCAAGGTGGTGGAGGAGGTGATTAATATCAGAGGCAGGCTTGGGGAGAAGTGGCTGAAGGAGAGAGAATAGAACCGCACTCTATCGCGAACCAAAGATGCTGAATTTTGGCAAAACAAAGTTTTTGAAGTGCCGAGGTCTATGTCTAGTTATGAATGCCATTTATGACATGAATATGGACACTTGGATGGCCTTTTGCAACACTCAACCCTTCGAGCAAAACAACCAAATGTTCATGCCATACCCTCAAAGGGTAGGAGTGGATTTGACCACAATGTCCATGGCCGGTACAATTTTTCGATAATCTACAATCCGCATTGTACTATATATGAAGAGGCCCTTATTTTCACATCAAAAAATTTATATGATAGCATGGTCCACTTCATCAATAAATTCTCTTCATGTCGTTGTCGTGCCACTACGTGGACACGATGTGAAAAACTCTGGAATGAATCATCATTCGACTTCTTATTAATCAAGAGAGTCAATGTGATCTGAGTCATTAGTACTAGTGTGAGTTGCATGGATTATCCAAAAAAACTAGATTTTTGGATAATTTTAGCCTATTTTTTATTTTATTTATTGTAAAAAAATCCAAAAAAGTTAGAGAAGCTTCTAGATTAGGATGGCATGCAAAAGCTAGTTGCTTTTTCAGCCAATTATGGGTTTTTCATAAAAAAAGGTCAGATTGACGAAATTGCACGCGTTATGATTGTTGTAAACAGGCTGAAAACTGCACTTTGAACTGAAAGAAGAAGAAGGAGTGATCTGGGAGATCCGTGATTAGGTGTCATGGGGTTTTAACCCCCTTTCAAAGCCAACGGAGCCATCATATTTGGGTTCCGAGAAGGAGAGAAGGAACTGTAATTTTGATGCACGTTTTGTTCTAGAAGAAGCTCCAAGAGATCTAATGCTTGAAGATTGCTTCTGAGTAGTGCAAAGATTCCAGGTTCTTTCAATACATATTGATTCAGCTCATTGTGCTTTGTCTTTGTCATGTTTACCTCTTGTCTATTCTCTTTCTTCTCTTCCATCTCCTATCTCTACTTCCTTCTACCTTTGATCCCTGGTGGATTCAACCTTTCAATAGAAACCCCTCTGACATTGGTGAACCCGATATGAAAGGTCGTCAAAAGAAGGAAATACAAGATGGGAGAATCATCGAACACAATCCCCAGTGATATTTTGCAATAGTTGGTGCAAAATATGAATATGCTTATGCATGTACAACAACAACAACAAGTGATGCAAGCTTCTGCCCAAACAGAAAGTGTTGTAATGAATGCTTTGCAAGCAGTTGAGCGTGAGGTGAAGTTATTCAATGGCAGGAATGTATTTGCATATGTACATACCTATGCTCAGAAGATGAAATTCTTTGAGGTGGCTTAATTTGCATGGAGCCGATATTTTGTATGTGTTATTGTACATGAACTGAAAGCACAGATTATTGAATTATACTTGCAGGATGCTGACTGGGTAGCTTTCAAGAAGACACTCAGGGAAGAATTTTACATTGAAGATACCAGTTTGATTACGTGCAAGACTTTTCAGAGTGGGTTTTACAACCCAATAAGGGTCCTGTTGGCTACAGAATTGTTAAGAGAATTTGAAAGTCGATTTGAGCAGTTGGATCTTGCAGAATAGCAAGCTCTTGCAAGCCAAAAAATTGAATTGTTTCTACAGGCAACTGATCCTGAGCTTCAAGAGAAGCTTGGTGATTTATTGGAGGATCAGACTACATAGACAGGTTTGAAAATAGAGTGGAGACATGTCAAGGAAGCTATTACTGCACTTGTGAAGAAGCATAGAAGAAGAGAAAGATTGCATGTCTCTAGCTTGCCCATTGTTACGAGCAAGATAGTTGATGTATCTAATAAGCCACCTACTTCTATGGCTAACCCTATGGCTATACCTGCTATTGCTCCCTCTGTTAGGGAAGATGTCTTAGATGAATTGGTCAAAGGGATGCGTAATCTTCAATTGAAGGTTGCAAAATTGGATGAAAAAGGACAAGAGGAAAGGGGACGTGCAATAGCCCCTAAGCCAGGAAAAAGATGTATGTGGTGTGACAGTTTACAGCATGAGAGAAAGGATTGTGCTGCCTATCAGAAGGCCTTGGCATGATAGCTCATCTTTTGGAAAGATGGCAAGATCCATGCACAAGAAACGGGATTGCCTCTTGCTTTGAATTTTGGAAAGGGAGGTATGCAAAAGTTGTTGGAAGACTTGGCTGTCCAAAATCCTTATGCGGTAGTACATGCTTCTACCTTTGGTCTACAGTTGGATAGAATGCATGACCAAGTGACGGTTGGTCCAAAGACTGAAATATGGACACATGCTTTACATGCATCTGAAAAGAGAAAAGTTACTGATTGTGAAATGTCTCGTGCAAGGCAAGACATTCATGGCATAAGTAGTTGGGAATCATCTGTAGATGCATATTTAGTGTATGCATATTTAGCAAAGGTACAAAACACGAATGTACTTGTGGAAGAAAAACAAAAAAGAGATGAAGATATTGTAGGGACATCTAAAATAATGACAAGAAGAAGTGTGGATCAACCTAAAGCCGCAAAACAACCACCTCCCGAGCATGTTATGGAAGAGGTCAGTCAGGAGCAAAAACAGGATAACAAACAAGAGGGGTAAAAGAAGGGCAAGCAGCTAGGATATAATTTGCAGTCTGAAATTGAGATAGCCACAGATCGTAAGAAGGTTCTTGAAGAACAAATCTTAAATAGTCGGGTGGAATTCACCTTGGGAGAGGTGCTTGGCATTGCTAAGTGAGAATTTCATGATGAGATCATTGACATAATTAAGAGGAAGCGTTAGTTTCTTGGTGATACCACTAGTGCATTGCTGCAATTTGAAGAGGAAACTGGTTTGTTGGGTATTTGGGCTGATTATGAGCATGAAGTCACTACACAAGACATCATTGGGCTAGGACTACCACTAAAATGGTAGTGAAAATAGGGGAACGTGAAACTCATTGTGTTGCTTTACTTGACTATGGGTTTGAGATAAATGTCATTGAGCATGGATTGTATGAAAATGGTGCATGGCCTGTAGATACTGATCATGGTTGGCGTATGAGGGCTGCAAATAATTCTTCGAGAGAGCTTTATGCTGCATGTCCTAATGTAAAAGTGATAATTGGTGATGTACAAGAAGAGAAACACTTCTTTTTGCAAGATAATTCCTCATATACAGTGATTTTGGGACATCCCTATATTACACAAGTGCGTATGGAAACAAAGGTGCTTGATGATGGTTTTGCTTATGCAAGAGTCAGAAGCAAGGATGGGAGGAAAGCAGTCCAATTTCTTACTGTTTGTGTTAATCATCCTAGAAATTGGGATACACTTCGAGAGTCTCCTTTGGCTCCAAATGTAAGGGAATTTAAAGACCTGGATTTTCATTAAGCATTGCTGTATGCGGGGCTATAGTAGTGCTGTTCATAGGGTGTACTCGCCTCTTGATGAAATGAAGCATGTATTTCCTATTGGTTATTCTCAGTTTACAACAAACAGTTCATGTTGGTTTAAGCCTATGGAAGCTATGTGCAAGGCTGAATGCATATCTATGAAACGGGCTACTAAGGAACTGAGAGCATTGGGATTGTTAGCTGAAAATGATGGCATTTCATGCATCTTTTATGGGCTGAATATTAATGACACTATGGCTGAAATTTTAGCAACTATACATGCAAAAAATGAGGCTGAAAACAGAGTGTTGTCAGTATGTTCTTTGGATATGTATGATGTTATAGCATTATTTGCTCAGCAGGAAGGACTACAATGGGCTGACGCACTTGTGGAGACAAAGTATAAGACAGTTGACAAAAAGGTGAAACCAATTGCTTTGCCACTTCCACTAGAGAGTGAGAGTTTGTATGAAAAAGTGTCAAGGCAGCCAAGCTTACGAGATCCTAAAGATATAGGTCATCAATTTACATCTGAAACATTACAAGAATTGAAAGTTGGTGCAAAAGGGTTTCTTTTGCCCACTGGGAGAGATTGTTTTATGCGGATGTTGGCTAGACATGGAAAGGCATTTGCATTTCAACCAAGTAAAATAGGTTGTGTGGATCCAAATGTTGTCTCTCTTATGGTCATATTTACTGTGCCACATGTACCATGGAACTTGAGGCCTATTCCAGTGCCTAAAGATTACTTGCCAAAGCTGAGAGATTTGCTAAATGAAAAGATTTGCATGAAGATATTGGAGCCTTCTTCAGCCCCGTACTCAAATCGTTGGCTTGCTATGCCCAAAAAGAATGGGGATTTGAGATTTATTCAAGACATGCAACTGGTCAATAAAGTGACCATAAGAAATGTGGGTGCAGGTCCTATGGTTGATGAATTTGTAGAGGCTTTTGCAGGAAAAAGAGCAATCTATTCTTTGGGTGATATTTACTCGAGTTATGACCAGTTTCAGCTTGCAATTGAAAGTAGGGATATCACAACCATGAAGACTCCCTTGGGGTTAGTACGGATGTGTACTCTCCTATAGGGTGCAACAAACTCAGTGGCACACATAACAAATGCTATGAATAGGGTACTCGGGGATTTTATACCACAATTGACAATGCCCTTCTTGGATGATGTTCCAATCAAAGGGTGTGCAGTGGATGAAAAAATGTTGAGATGGATGCTCATGGATGCAAACAGTTTGTTGCAGACCATATTGTGCATTGTGAGAGGATTTTGACGCACCTAGAGGAGGTGCATTTAACTCTTTCTGGACAAAAGTCTATCTTTGGAGTTGAAGAGGTTTTGATTGTTGGGCATATGTGTGGGCCTTATGGACAAAGACCATCACTAGTAAAAATAGATGGGATTAATAGAATGCAAGATGTATGCAAGAATGTATCAGAGGTGCGTAGATTCTTGGGTGCATGTGTGTTCTATTTGATATGGATTCCTCACATGTAGTCAATGCTCTTTATCAGCTTCTAAGGAAAGGTCAGAAATTTCATTGGGAAAGGAAGCATCAGAAAGCAATGAAGAAATTGAAGCAACTCTTAAAATCTGCTCCTACATTGAGAAAGGCTGACTATTCACATGGAAAGCCTATCATTATTACTATTAATACAAGCCCAATCGGGATTGGATGGGAAATCGGGCAAGATGATGAGGAAGGTGAAAGATATGCAATACACTTTGGTGCTAAAGTATTGACCGAACGACAGAGAAGATATCCACACGTAAAAAGAGAATTATGGGAAATTGTGACAGCCCTTAAATGTGATAAGGAGTATTTTATGGGTGCTCATGTAGTCATTGAGACTGATTGTTTGCCGGTATTGGGTATAATTACTAGTTGTGCTACCCCGGACATTGCTATGCTCTAGTGGATTGCATACATCAAATCTTTGAACCTTGAATTTCAGCATACTGCAGGAAGAGATAACCCAGTGGTGGCAGACATGTTATCTCGAGCACGCTATGAGAATGAAGATGGGATGATGGATGAGGAGGAAGAAGATGACTTTCTTGCGGCTAAAAATGATGTTGTAAGAGTGAATTTAGCAATGCAAGGTGTTGCTACAGCATTAATAGAAGCTTGGACCACAAAGAGAAGACACTTTAGATGTTTTGCATCTTGTGTAGAAGTGTTTCTGGAAGACAAATATGCAGGAGAGTGGCTGAGAATTAGTCAATACCTCAATACATTAACAAAGTGAGATGAATGATTAGATGAGGAGTTTAAGAAAATCAAGAGAAAAGTGTATGGGTTTTTCTTAAAAGATGTATACTTATGGAAATATGATAAAAAGAAATAGGGTATGCCATTGCAAGTTTTGGGTGACAGGGCTTCACAAGTAAATGTTATGCAAGAATTTCATGAAAGCTTGTGGGATGGTCATAGAGGTGTTTGGGGTACTTTTGCAAAGATCAAAGAAATATATTGTTGGCAAGGTATGTATAAGGATGTTTCTCACTTTGTGGAAACATGTACGACATGTCAAATGTATTCATCTGTGAGATATTGGGATGGATTGCAGCCCACATATCCATTGTCTCTTCATTTTAAGTGGGTGGTGGATTTGGTCACAATGCCCACAGGTCTTTGGCAAATGAGGTATCTTGTGCTTGCCCGTGAAGACTTGACTAATCAAGTGGAAGGGAGAGCTTTACCTACTAAGACAACAAATGCTATGTGTACTTTTCTCTTAGAAGAGATCTTTTGTAGGTATGGCTGTGTAGGAAAAATTACTGTAGATAGGGGTGAACTGGATGTGGATGAAGCTCATGATTTCTTTGCACGGTTGGGGATAAAGCTTGCTTTAACTTCAGCCTATAACCCTGAAGGTAATGGAAAAAGTGAAAGAGGTCATCCACCTTTTGTAAAGGCATTGGCAAAAGCATTTGGAGAGAAGGTAAAAGAGTGGCCACGATTGCTCCCTTATGCTTTATGGGTTGACAGAACAACTCATAGTGCTATTACAGGATATATGCCTGCAGAATTGATGTATGGTCAAAAACCTATCATGTCAATAGAAGAGATGATAGTCACATGGAGTATAATACCTTGGGAAGAGGAGTTGAATCGAGAGGAGTTGTTGGCCTTGCGCATTAGACAATTGGATAGGAAGTCAAAAGACATAGAGGCAACAATTGCAAAATTAAGGGCAGCAAGGATACAGAACAAGAAATGGTTTGACAAAAGACATAGATTGAGACCAAGAACCATACAAGATGGGGATTGGGTATTGGTTTATGATAGCAGTTTAGACAACCGACATAGTGCCATGCGTAAAGTTTCCAAAAGATGGTTTGGACCCTATGTGGTAAGACATGTTTGATAATGCTACTTATGCATTAAATGAACTGGATGGGACAACCATAAAACTTCTAGTAGCAGGAAAAAGAATCAAATTATTCAAAAGGTGGGAATTTACTGCCTATGAATTGCCAGAATTGGAAGAAAATGGTGGCCATGGTACAGGGGATAGCCAGGAAGATATGGAAGATGAAGAAGCAAAGGATATGGTTATCAGAATCCAGTGATAACTAGGATTTTGGCACATACTGGAGGATGTGCATGTTCAGAGGGGGTGGATGTCATGCCACTACATGGACACGGTGTGAAAAACTCTAGAATGCATCATCATCCGACTTCTTATTAATCAAGAGAGTCAATGTGATCTGAGTCATTAGTACTAGTGTGAATTGCATGGATTATCCAAAAATACTAGATTTTTGGATAATTTTAGCATTTTTTTATATTATTTATTATAAAAAAATTTGAAAAAGTTAGAAAAGCTTCTAGATTAGGATGGCATACAAAAATCTAGTTGCTTTTTTAGCCAATTATGGGGTTTTCATAAAAAAGGATAGATTGACGAAATCGCGCGCGTCGCGATTGCTGTAAACAGGCTGAAAACTGCACTTTGAACTAAAAGAAGAAGAAGGAGTGATCTGGGAGATCCGTGACCATGTATCTTATGGTTTTACCCTCCTTTCGGAGCCAACAGAGCCATTAGATTTGGGTTTTGAGTAGGAGAGAAGGAGTTGTAATTTTGATGCATGTTTTGTTCTACGAAGAAGCTCCAGGAGATCTAATGCTTGAAGATTGCTTTTGAGTAGTGCAAAGATTCCAGGTTCTTTCAATACATATTGATTCAGTTCATTGTGCTTTGTCTTTGTCATGTTTACCTCTTATCTATTCTCTTTCTTCTCTTCCATCTCCTATCTCTACTTCCTTCTACCTTTGATCCCCAGTGGATTCGACCTTTCGATAAAAACCCCTCCGACACCATGACCCTGCCTTTATTACTACCTGGAATTACCTTAGATTGCTTAGGATACTCCCTAGGCAAGACCCCACTCTGCAAGAGTGCAGCCTCCCAGCCCTCCATTTTGATCCTAATGCTATAGATAGCTACGCAATGGCTCGACTAATGATGCGAGTTGCACTACTACCTTCATTTTGCTTAGCTCTTCTAGAGGATATAAATGATAGCCACTTCACCTGCTGCAATCATCCATTCCTCTCCATCACCACCCTTCAAGTTCGCCTAGACCTCAAGGGGTATCTCCGAAGCCACCAATTCCTTAACAAATCTATTAAGCCTCCTTAGCCTCACTCCGATGCCGAAGACTAACTTCTGTCATGACTATGTAACTCAAACTCAAAAAAAAAAGAGAAAGAAAGAAAGAAAAGGCAAGAAAGTACAAAACAAAAAGATAAACAAAGGAAATGGAAATGGAAAGAGAAATCCCACGAAGACACAATGAGCTGCACATAGATCACAGTCACTGCAAATAGGGTTCACAAGTTAGGCGTGCCCGGTGGCCTCAGTCAACCTAACCCCCTAGCCCTTTTTGATCCCCCACTACACAAGTTTAGGGCACCTCAAGGGGGCAGGACATACCTAGGGAGGTAACACTGGCCTACAGTTAGACCTGTCTCCCTAAACCACAAACCATTGCACCTCCCTTATGCACAAACTGGGTCCTCAAGTGGGGGACAACACCCTCCCAATTCCACCAGCATAAGCACAATGCACCACATGGAAAAGCTGACACACCCCCAAGTAGTGCACCTTATTTTCTTTTTAGGTACAAACAAAGGGTCCAACCCCCCAAAACGTTGGAGGCCCCATCATCCACCATGCAATGCACTCCCGGCCTCCACCACCTTAACCGGTTGATTAGTTTCTTCCCGATACCAATTTTCCCAAGACCCCATCGTCATTAACTCATATGACCATCCTTTTAAATCACCAAACCTTCACCGAATTGAAACTTCAAGAGTCCTAAAACTATCACCCGTCTAGGAGGGAGGTCATCTTATACAACATGTCACCATGCAGGCGAAACACAACAGATATAGACCAAGGCAGCCCAGTCAAAAAGTCAATGAATAAGCTCATTTAGAACAGTGTAGGACAAGGCAAGCTTAGAAAAAAAGGAAGATCCACCTACTTTGATAAGGTCCTCTCAAGGATGAGGGAGACCTTGTCAAGGATGAAGAATGCTCTAGGATGATGGTAAGCACTGAATATTCTAGCAAGGATTTCTTAAGAATGAAGAAGAACCTCCGAAGGCCCTCACAAGGAAAGCACGAGGTGCAATGTAATTCATTTTATGAGGAATACATGTTTCCTCTTGTGTGAATGGTGAACTCTAAACAGACATAGGTAAAGAGATAAGACAACTTGAAGGGAATGGGGAAAAGGACTCGTGTCGTGCAACCTCAGTGGGCAAGAAGGGAGATCCATCCAATACCATATTCAAGGGATAGATCCACTCTAAGTCAGTGTCAGGGAAGGACCTGCACCAATTATATTTTCAATTTCAAGACCATTCCATCCAACACCATCCCCCGCAAGGGCTTGTATACAAACTCAAAAAAAGCCACCCGACTACACCCATCCCTCCTTCCAACCACTCCACATTAGTGCCATGGGATTGGCACTAAACTAGGAGGGGGAAATGTTAACCTGACTCGAGATGGAAGAGACAGAAGTAAAATATGGATGCAATGGAAGAAGCAAGACGGAGAACAAGCAAAGGCTTACAAGGACGGCCTCTAAAATCAAGTTAAAGGCAAAAGCGCATTTTTAAGTGAAAGGCACCCCAAAATTTTTGTAAAAGAGCACCAATCTCCCTCCTGTGCAAATTGTAAAAGGGTAGATGGACATAGGCTAAAGAAACAGGCCAAGTAGAAGGGAATGGAAAAGAGGGCCTTGCCACAATGACCGGTCATGTAAAAAAGGGGATGACCACCCATGGGATTTTAGGGCATGTATATAAAGTTCAAAAAGTGAATGAGAGCTCATTATGTGGTGTGTGGCAATAAGAGTCTCTTCTTCTTCTCTTCTCTTTGCTTGCTCGTGTGTGCTTGAGAGAGGGAGTGTGAGAGTGTGAGGGAGTGAGTGTGTGAGGGTGAGGGATCAAGGAGGTGAACCCCTCCACCATCTCCTCTCTTCTTCTTCTCTTCTCTTCTCTTGTCTCGTGCACGGCTATGAAGGATGGAGCTTGGAGATGGAGGCTTGAGGATGCTTGAGCTTGCATCAAGAATCGTGGAGCTATCGGTGTGCTTGAGGGAGGAGGCAACTCATTTGAGCATCGAGGTAAGCTCACTACACCTCAATAGGATCGAAGGCACATCGGCTAGGTGAGAGATAGCTATAGGTGCTCGCTTGAAGCGTTTGAACAATAAGCAGTCCATGGGTCTTGGTGGTTGAGCGCCTCTATACAAGTTAGGGTTAGAAAATATCTTGCATCAACCTATTGAAGGTGGCAGTAGCATTTTTTAATCCAAATGACATCATAATAAACTCATAATGACGGTACCTTGTATTAAGAGTAATTTTATGGAAATCTTCCTCTCTAATTCTTATTTGATAATGAGATTGATCTTTGAAAAGACATTTTCTCCTTGGAGTCGGTCAAGCAACTCATCTATCCTAGGGATTGGATATTTGGTTTTTATTATCACCTGGTTTAATTCATGGTAATCGATACAAAGGCAAAGTGTTCTGTATTTCTTTTTTTGAAATATTATCGGGGCTCCCCATGGTGAATTACTTGGTTGGATATATCCTTGGTCTAATAGCTACTTGAGTTGTTCTTTTGGCTCAATGGCTTCAGGAATTGATATTCGGTAGGGCCATTTGGCGATGAAGGCAACATTTGGAATGAGTTGAATTTTATGATCTACTTCCCTTGTTGGTGGAAGCTCTGTCAGGTCTTCTAAGGAAAAATCCGCATATTCTTTTAGCCAAGATGGTTGATCCTTGGCTTCATTATCATGCTTGGCCTTGTTGATTTTAATTAGATAGACGAGTAATCCTTTATTTAGCCCTTTTACTATTCGGGAATCTTTAGCTAGCCTTAGGGTTCCCTGCTTCTCCCTGAGTGGTTACTTGTTCTCCCTTTGAGTTTTGAAATCTGATTTGGGCCCTTTCCACAATGGATATGGGCATTATTTGAAATTAACCAATCAGTTCCTAGCAGACATTCATAAGCCCCGAGGTTCATAATTTGAAAGCTCATTTTGGAAAAATTGCCACCCAAGCTAAATTCTAACTTGCTAGTTTGTTGTGTTAATAGAACTTCTTTGCCGTTTGCTAACTCCACAAGTAAACTAGGTGCAAGAGTAGTGTTTATGCCTAGCCTTTTTGCACATTTTGGTGATACGAAAGAGTGGATACTTCCACAGTCAATTAAAATTTGAAAGGGTTTACCTTGATAATTTTCTAATGTTTGAATTATTGAGAATCAGTAATTTGGACCCTCCTTACTAAGAGTGGCATGTACTCTCGCTCTTTCCATATCAGATTCCATTGTAGGATCATTATCATTACTGACCTCCTTTAGGTTTATTCCAGCAACTTTGCCCCTAGCATCTTGGTTTTGCCCACAAAACTGACCCTGGTGGTTGTTTGGGCCAAGCTTCGGGCACTACCTCTTGAAATGCCCTGGTTTCTTGCAATAGAAGCACCTTGGAGCCTTGTTGATCTTTCCTATGGGTACAAAGTCAAGCACCTTGGAGCCTTGTTGCTCTTTCATGTGGATACAAAGTTTCCCACTGCATTTGACTTGGCTCTCTTCATCCTATTTGGTTGATATTGCCCTTCGGCTCTTTTTGCATATCCTTGGAAGGTGCCCTTATTCTGACGGTTTCTGTTCCAAATTTTTTCATTTCTTATTCTTTGTTCGATCTCCTAAACTATTCCAGTTGCTTGAAATAGTGCATCCTATAAATCTAATGGTCTCATTTACTCAAGGTGTGTATTCAGGGGTGGATTTAGACCTTTGCAAAATTTGGATACTTGCTGTGAAACATCCATTGTAGGTGCATATTTTAGAAGTGTTACAAATTTGGAGTGCTTAGCTGCTTTAAGTTGAAAATTTGATTCATCTTATGGGATCGATATATGGGTGGAAGGTATCTCCCATGCATAGTGTCCTTAATCTTGTCCCATGTGATAGCACTTTTAGATGTTCTTTGGTCATTGCACCATTGTTTCCACCAAAGACAGGCATCTCTTTTGAGCTTTAGTTTGGCAATCCTTGCTTGATTTGATGGTGCAGTCCCTGTAGTAGTGAAATAGTCTTCCATAGATTCTATCCATGTTTCTGCTTCAGTTGGAATATCCCTCCCCTTACCATCAAACTCTAGTGGATTGTACTGCTTGAGAAGAAATTTCTTCTCTTAGGCTTTTGTAATATTGAGATTCAAGGTGATGCTCTGGGAAATTATGCAATTTTTATGATCAATTTTCTCTCCAACCATATTTATAAAAAAAGATGTTAACTTGCTTAATCTACTTCATTAATTTAGGAAGGGAATTATTTACTACTTGGTCTTTCTGATAATGATCAAGGTTTACACTTCAAAATAGAATTTCAATCTAAATCAGAAATTATTTTGACTTGCCTGTGAATCTTTGGTAACTTAGCAGACTTCATCTGTTGGAGTTATGAGGTGTATATCCATAACTTCATATTTTGTGGGAAGGTCTAGATATCTTTATGATAAGGGTTACTCCCTAAAATAACAATTCCATTGATCGAGATGAACTTAGTTGGTTTTCTGATTATGTGATGATTTCATAATCTAGTTGGTCCTTAGTATGAAGAAAAGGGTTTTGTTAAGGAATTATAGTTTAGTGAGCCTTTGAGTCCTCCATCCATTGGATTCACCTAAGGTTGATCTATGATATAGTTAGCTTCAATGAATTCTTCCGTCCCATATTGCCATCCCAGATAGGAGAGGTGAGAACCGTATACCTATAATTAGTTTAAAAATGCTTGGCGGATATATACACAGCTTGAAATGCAAGGAATTTCTTCTGACTTTGTCACCTCTTTTAGTTAACTCTATTTTCTACTAGGGTCAAATTTTTTTTCATCAAACAGATAATATATTCTCACTATTCCTGATTAATCAAGGAGACAAACGGGTGGACAAAAATAACTCTTTACATTAATAGGAAGAGAATGTCAAGATTGTGGGAGAGAAGGAAGGAGTCTCGCTTGAAGCTTTCTTGCTTGCACAATGGGGGAAGACACACAAGGGTGGAGGCTGAAAACAGTTTTCCTCTTCTTAGTTGTGTAAGCCAAAAAGAACTCACTTACAAAGAAATAGAAGAACCCTAAATATGGGTCTCAAACCAAACTCAACTAACTAAGGTGGCATACTAACTGAGCCACGAACTAGAGTAGATAAGGATAGCTATCATGTAGCTATTATTCATGGGCGGTGTACCAACCGCGTCTGCAACTGACAAGTCGGTGACATAAATACACAACGGTCACCCTGGCGTATCACGAGTGGAGCTCGATATCTCAACACTCCCCCTCGAGCTCAATCCCAATTCCTGCACACCAAGTAGGTCTCTGAACTTGCGCAGCTTCTCTGCGCCCAATGCCTTCGTGAATATGTCAGCTACCTGATCCTCTGTGCTGACATAAACTAGATCAATAAGACCTAGTAAAACCCTCTCTTGCACATAGTGATAATGCATCTCAATGTGCTTTGTTCTAGCATGATAGACTGGGTTATTTGCCAAGTGTATACTACTCATGTTGTCACAATAAATGACAACTGGCCCATCTGTAGACTGATGCATATCATAAAGTAGCTTATGCAACCAAGCTACCTCACATGCAGCCATTGATGCACCCCTGTACTCAGCCTCTGTGCTCGACAAGGCAACTGTAGGCTGTTTCTTGCTGCTCCAAGTGACTGCAGCACTCCCAAAAGAGAACACATATCCACTGGTAGATCGTCTATCAGAAATACTACCAGCCCAATCAGCATCAGTGTATCCATGCAACTGTATCTGAACCCCAGTCTCATAAAATAGTCCACACTGCAATGTGGACTTCACATACCTGAGTATGCGTCTAGCCGCATCCAAATGTGGTTTCCTTGGAGCCTGCATAAACTGACTTACCAATCCAACAGCATAGCTCAAATCTGGCCTGGTAATAGTCATATAAATCAAGCTTCCTACTATGCGTCTATACATAGTAGGGTCTTCCAGAAGCTCACCTGCATCTGTGCTCAGCTTCACATTCTGCTCCAAAGGAACTGAAATAGGCTTACAGCCTGTCATCCCATATTTGGACAGCATGTCCAATCCATACTGCCTTTGCAAGAGCTGTATCCCACTTGGTGATCTAATCACCTCAATGCCCAAGAAATAGCGCAGCTCTCCCAAATCCTTCATCTCAAACTTCTGCTTCAATAGCATTTTCACATGAAGGATATCTTCATCACTGTCACCTGTCATAATCAAATCATCAACATAAATGACAAGTAGCATAATACCTTTCTCTGTTTTCCTCACATAAAGTGAGAAATCTGCCTTGGAAATCTGAAAGCCAATAGTGACAAGATACTGTCCTATCTTGTCAGACCATGCTCTAGGTGCTTGCTTCAAGCCATACAAGGCTTTCTTCAACCTGCAAACAAACTCAGGATGAACAGCATGCACATAACCTGGTGGCTGCTCCATATAGACCTCTTCTTGCAAATCACCATGCAAGAAGGCATTCTTTACATCCATCTGATGTAAAGACCATCCCTTTGATGCAGCCATAGCAATGACTGCTCTTACGGTTGCCATCCTTGCAACCGAACTGAATGTTTCTTCATAGTCAATGCCATATGTTTGTGTATACCCCTTGACTACTAATCTTGCCTTGTATCTGTTCACAGAACCATCTGCATTGTGCTTCACCTTATAAACCCACTTACAGCCAATTGCATTCTTACCTTTAGGCAAAGGTACCAATTCCCATGTAGCATTTGCTTCCAAGGCATCCATTTCTTCATCCATGGCTTTCTCCCATTTTTCTTTTCCCATGGCTTGCTCAAAAGAAGTGGGTTCTGGTTCCTGTATCACTTTGACCATATATGCATAGTGAATGGCTGTAAATCCATCATATTTCAGCCTATCCACAGGATACCTAACTCTGGTAGACCTGCGCAAAGTGGGTTCACTCCCAGGTGCTCTCAAAACATCCCTGGTCTTCCTTACTCCAGGTGTAACAATAGAAGGAATACCCAACTCATCATCAATGCTCTGTTCTGAGCCACTGGATTCACCATCCACATAACAGTGACCTGCATTCACATCAAACATGGGCTGATCAACCTTCTCTTTTCCTTTTTGTGATACCTGCATACCACTATCTGCATTACTTTGAGAAGATTCTCCTGATCTCAATCTGCCTATCCATGGCGAAGAATGTGAACCACTACTAGAGGATGCTCCAGGTCCACTAATATTTTGTGACTGCTGCTGTGAATTTTGTGCAGCATTACCATTTTGTGCATCTACATCATCAATCACATTTACTGGTTTATACCAGCTACTCATCTCATCAAAAACAACATCTCTGCTCACTGTAAACTTACGAGTAGAAGGGTTATAGCATCTATACCCTTTTTGCTGCAGAGAGTAACCAATAAAGATGCACTTTTCAGCTTTTGGATCCAACTTGGATCTCAACTCATCTGGCACATGTACATAGGCAATGCAACCAAAAATTTTCAAATGAGAAATATCTGGTTTCCTACCAGTATACCTCTCCTCTGGAGTCATTCCATGTATTGCTGCAGTGGGAGTCCTGTTCATTATGTAGATTGTTGTAGCAACTGCTTCAGCCCAATAAAAATCTGGCAAGTCTTTTTCATTGAGCATGGCACGAGATACCTCTCCAATATGCCTGTTTTTCCTTTCTGCAATTCCATTTTGTTGTGGGGTATAACTGCATGAATATTGCTGCTTTATGCCATGCTCCTGCAAGAACTTTGCAAACTCATTTGAGAGGTACTCTCCCCCTCCATCTAACCTTAGGCATTTTATTTGCAGACCTGTTTCTTTTTCAACCATCGCTTTAAGAGTTTTGAAATGCCCAAAAACTTCACTTTTCTTTTTCATAAAATACACCCAAACTTTTCTGCTATAGTCATCAATAAAACTGACAAAATAATGACAGCCTCCAAGAGATGCAGCTTTAGTTGTCCACACATCAGAGTGGATTAATTCCAATGGCTTCTCACTCTCTTGAACATGTCTAGGAAATGGTTTCCTTGCCTGTTTTCCAAACTGACAGGCTTCACATACCTTATGCATTTCTGCAACCTTGAATTTCGGCAAACCTGCAACAATATTTTGGGCCTGCATTGATTTAAGTCGCTGTACATTAACATGACCAATGCGTTTATGCCAGATATCAATATCTGCAACTACACCGGTCCCATGAGCAAACATTGCTGCACTCAATTCAGGCATGTCTGCATCCAATGTAAACATTCTGCCCTTCTTCTTTCCTTTTGCTATCAGGCGACCTTTATTTTTCATATCCTCAACAAAGCATCCATGAGGATTAAATCTGACCTGCAAGCCCTGTTCAACCATTTGACCAACAGAAACCAGATTCTTGGTGATATTCGGGACATGAAATACATCGGACAGGTATTTCTTTTTCCCATCCTGCATAGACAAGGGAATTTTTCCAATCTGCACAATAGGATGTGCAGTATCATCACCAGTCTCCACAAATCCTGGTTTTTCCATTTTCCTTGCATCCTCCATCCATTCTGCATGACCTGTCATGTGGTTTGATGCACCTGAGTCAACATACCATACATCATTGCTTTCTTCTGCACTTGTCATAGAATTGTTCATGTGCTGCACCATAAACAAGTGCTCATTTCTGTCATCACCCTGTCTACTAGAAGATGCATAATTCCCTTGTTGTAGTTTTCCATTCATGATGTCATTCTGCTTTTTATAGCAGTCTTTAGCCATATGACCCATTTTACCACAGTAGTAGCATTCAACATTACTGTTTGCATTTTGGCCTCTTTGCCATCCACCACGACCTCTTTGGCTCCCCCTGCCTCTAGAGTTACCACGTCCTCCTCCATAGGACTGGTTTTCTTGAGTCTGCTGCATATTCTGATTTCTGCCACGGCCTCCAAATCGGCCTCCTCTACCTCTGCCTCTACCTCTTCCAGCATTTGAGTAGAAGACAGCTTCTTTTGAAATTCCTCCTGAAGAAGATGCACCACCATTTCTCTGTTCCTCAGAAATTAGAAGAGCAATCAACTCCTCAAAATCAGGAAATCTTTCACGAACTGAAATGGATGTCCGAAACTGTGCATAATCCTTTCCTAGACCATTCAAGGTCACAGAAACTAAATCATCATCTTCCACTGGCGACCCAATGGAAGCAAGTGCATCTGCAATCTTCTTCACCTTCATGTGGTAGTCGTTGATGCTCATATTTTCTCTTTGCACATTGTGCAACTCTTGCTTGAGCTGCATTTTCCTGGCTTGCGTATTTGTGCTATACATTTTTGACAAAGTATCCCATGCCTCCTTTGGCATACTTGCATCCTGAATATGCACAATCATAGAGTCTGAAATGCTGATAGACAGCCAGTACATAACTTTCCTGGCTCTCTCATGCCATGTTTTAAATGCCTGCATTTGTTGTTGATTGGGAACATCAGGAAGAACTGGTTCTTCTTCATTTCCTGCAACAAATTCCCAATATCCTTTTCCCATAAGGAAATTCGTCATTCTAAACTTCCATGCCTGGAAGTTGTTCTTGTCAAGCTTTTCAGTGACAATCTGTGAAAGAGAATCAGACGCCATTACAGAATACTGCAAGAAATTCTGTCACTGCAAAAAACACAGCTTCACCCTCACAAGGGCAAATCTGCAAAACTGGCGAAAGTGGTATTTGACCACACAGTCACTTCCTAGTGACGATTTTGCATAAACAGGAACCATGGATGATTCTGAAACTCCCAATGTCTCTGCGCACAAGCATACGATGCAATTTCTATAGTAACTTTTCACCGACCTGTAGAATAGTGGCTGCACAGCATAAAACTGAGCCTTTTCCTGAGTGCGTGCAGAAAACTTCCGTCTGCAAAACAGGTCCCGAAATGGCCTCAAATCAAAAAAACAAGGTCGCCAACGGCTAAACCCCTTTCCCGCAGCATATACTGCCCTCTTGCTTCACCGCGAAGGGCGTCTCAACCTGAGACAATGCACTCCTGCAATTTCCGGCTGTGCTACCTGCAGAGATCTGCTCCCAAAACAGAAAATGAAAGCAACACTGCTCCTCTTACCAGACCACCGCGAGCTTGGCTTGCTTTCTTGAGCTCCTTACCACGAACAAGGCTCTGATACCATGTCAAGATTGTGGGAGAGAAGGAAGGAGTCTCGCTTGAAGCTTTCTTGCTTGCACAATGGGGGAAGACACACAAGGGTGGAGGCTGAAAACAGTTTTCCTCTTCTTAGTTGTGTAAGCCAAAAAGAACTCACTTACAAAGAAATAGAAGAACCCTAAATATGGGTCTCAAACCAAACTCAACTAACTAAGGTGGCATACTAACTGAGCCACGAACTAGAGTAGATAAGGATAGCTATCATGTAGCTATTATTCATGGGCGGTGTACCAACCGCGTCTGCAACTGACAAGTCGGTGACATAAATACACAACGGTCACCCTGGCGTATCACGAGTGGAGCTCGATATCTCAACAGAGAATAGATTATTTGAGTAGTTTGGGAGCTCATATTATTCTTGGAAAATGTTTTTCTATCATAATCTAGGCTATTGTTTGAGGAAGAACCATACAGAGGATATCTGGACTCTGAAAGAGATGCACGAATGAAGACAGAAAGATGAAAACACAAGATTCAACTTGCTAGAATTCAAAATGACAATGCAGGACATTGGATCAAAGCCTGGACCAAAGCCTAGGGAGTTTGGTCCTAATTTCAATCCAAGGAGGTTTCCCTCTCAAAGTTACAGAGGACGATAGTCTGCTGGCGGTGGTCAGAGATCAAAGGTGAAATGTTACAAATGTGGAGAAAAGGGTCATATCTCAATGAATTGTCCAAACCCTAGAAGATCTGTGGATTACAAGCCCTTATGCAGCCAATGCAAAGGAGAAGGCCATACTACAAAAGATTGGCCAAGTCCAGCCCCTGTGAAATCTACTTCTGATGCCCAACAAAAGACCCAAGAACCTACTTCCGATTTGGTGGAATTGGAAGTGGCTGCAATAACATGAGAAAAGAAAGGAGACCTTGTAGTTCCAAAAGAGAACGTTCCTTATGCCAAGACTATGAAGTTCAACCTCCCTCGGGAAAAATAGAACAATGCAATCCAGAATAAGGAAGTACAGAGCACTACAAAGCCACATAGAGCTACAGAGACAATTGTAGAGACAAGACTAGAGGTCCAAGAAATAGAGGATGTGGAAGTACCTCCTCATGAAGAAGAAGCATAGATGTTGCCACTCCTGGAAGAAAAAGGGAAGATAAAAGCAGGCATGGCTCCATTTTCCAATTGATTGGAAAAGCCTGTGGATCCTATCAAAGAGTATGATTTGGTCAAAGACCTAGACACCTTTAAACCAAACCTAACATTCTGATAGTTTGCTGATCCTATCTCCCAGTTACCAAAAAATATTCAAAAGTATCTTGACAAGAAGGCGTGGCCTAAGGATTGTTCCTCCAACAACAACAAAGTCCAACAGAGCCTCAAAACCCGTGAAGGAAGTGGATGTGGCTAATGCCTTTCTAGATCCTGAAACCCTAGAGATTAGTGTATGGATAGAAGGATGTTTTATTTCAGATGCATTGATTGATGGAGGCTCATTAGTAAACATAATGACAGATGTGACAATGAAGGATCTAGGTTTGCAAGGAATTCAACCTACACAGTGGCTTATCAGATTGGTAGGCCAAAGCAGAATCAAACCATTGGGCATCCTCCCATACGTTTAAAAAAAACCCTTGCAGGAAGAGACTATTGGCTAACATATTTGGTGGTCAAACCAAATTATTATGGTACCTCATACCCTTTGCTGTTGGGAAGACTTTGGCTTTTCGAAGCAAGAGCCAGGACGGACTGGTTCAAAGGAACCCTAACTGTAGGTGAAGGACCCAATAAAGTGGTGTTGAAGTTGTATGGATCACAAAAAGGCAATGGATCCACATCCATCAAAGTCATAATAGACTCCTCCAATGAAGTAACAGATGGTACATCAAGAGATGAAGAGGTTATCAAACATATCTTTCCCAAGAAAACAGAGACACAGTCCCTAATAGTGGGCACTATAAGCCAACTACCAAAGTAAGCAAAGTCTTTGTCCATGAGAGAATACCTCCTGCCTCAGCCCAAATTGACTTCTTGAATCACCTCTGACAGTGAAATAGAAGTATGGGTGTACTGTTCTCCCTGTTACATGGCAATCACAGAGACAGAAGCAGAGCAAAGATAGAACCAGAGACAGAGGTAGAAGTAGAAGCAGATAAAGAGATGGAGGACCTGTTCTTCTCCTATATAGTCTCTATAGAAACAACAACACAACCTCCAGAGGAAGAGGATGAAAATGATGAGGAAGAAAAAGAAGCAGGTTATGAAAGTGTAGTTGAAGAAGTTCCTCTGATAGCGGACGATCTTGTTGATGTCCATATAGAGACTTTAGAGGCCAAGGATCTTGGAGTGTTGGATGGAATGACCATGGTTTCATTTGGGTTGACCAATGGATCACAAAGCATGTAGAATCTACATAAGCAATGGATCAAAGTTATAAAAATTAAGTTTACAGATGGCTCCTGTCACCCTGACCATTCATTCTGGAGAAAAGATGATGATGATGTCCCTTGTCAAACAGAAGCCAGAGCCATCAAATCCACGGCTTATAGAAGGTCCGTGCTATGTGACATTCCTGGATGCATCCTCTGAAGATGAATCCCTAATTTTAGAATAAATCACCACTCACACAGAAGCAAACAAATCTCTAATACCCTTTCAATAGTCCCAATAGATAATTGAGTCATCTGTTCAAACAGAGGACACTGGTTCTAGTGGAACATCAGACGATGACACTACTCCTTTGAAGGAGTCAGAAGCAGTCCATGGGACTTTTATCCGCGAAGATGAAAGGCAGTTGACATTCCTAGATGTTGACGGTACTGAACGTCACCTGAAAATGGGTCTAAATCTTTCAGAAGAAGAACTAGTGGTTCTGCAAGACCTACTGAAGGAGAACTTATACGTGTTTACTTGGTCATACAAAGACCTGAAGGGGATTGACCCTATAGTTTGTCAACATCACATTGACCTTGAACCAAATGCCAAACCTGTGAGGCCAAGATAAAGGCATATGAATCCCAATTATTTGGATCTAGTGAAGGCTAAATTATTGAAGCTCCTTGAAGCAGAGTTCATTTATCCCATGGCTAACAGTAAATGGGTTTCTCCCATTGTGGTTGAATCCAAGAAGAATAGGAAACTTTGAATATGTGTGGACTTTCAAAAACTGAACTCCAAGATGAAGGAGGATCATTTCCCTATCCCATTCACAGACCAATTGTTGGACACAGTGGTAGGCCATGAGCTCTATTTCCTCTTGGCTGGATTCAACGGATACAACCAAGTCCAAATCGCAAAAGAAGACCAACCCAAAACATCCTTCACAATAGAATGGGGAACCTATGCTTACAGAGTGATGCCGTTTGGGCTTTGTAATGCTCCTACTACCTTCCAACGAGTAATGATCGCTGCCTTCCAAAACCATCTGCATGATTTCATTGAGGTGTATCTTGATGACTTCTATGTCTATAGCTTAATCCGGGAGCATTGGGGACACCTAGAGCAATGTTTTGATAGATGTCGAGAGTATGGGTTTTCTCTCAACCCTGACAAATGTGTCTTTGGTGTCTCATCAGGAGTTCTTCTGGGCCATATTGTCTCTGCACAAGGGATCGCAATAGACCCGACGAAGATTGAGAAGATTGCAGCACTGATAGCACCAACAACCCTCAAGCAATTGAGAGGATTTCTTGGCCATGTGGGCTACTACATAAGATTTATTGCACATTTTGCAACCAAGGCAGCCCCTCTGCAGCACAAGCTCCTAAGAAAATATGCGGATTTTCTTTGGACTAATGATTGCAAAGAAGCCTTCAATACCCTAAAACAGTGCCTCATCAGAGCACCCATCCTACAACCTCCTAATTGAACAAAGGAGTTCCATGTGAACACAGATGCATCGATCGAAGGGCTAGGCATTGTATTATGCTAGAATGGTTCTTCCAAGTTGGATCAACCAATCTATTATGCAAGTCAGAAAGTAACCGAGAGAGAGCGGAACTACACAGTGACAGAGCTTGAGTGCTCATCAATGGTGTTTACATTGGAGAAGTTTTGATACTATCTACTGTCGATGCATTTCAAGTTCTACATGGACCATGAAGCCTTATCCTTCCTGATGAACAAAGCAGATGTGAAAGGATGAATGATGAGATGGTTACTCCTGTTCCAGGAGTTTGATTTGAAGTGGTCACCAAGCCTAGCCATTCCCATGTCCTAGCCGATCATTTGTCATGGATCCCTCAAATTGGAGAAGAGGAACACAATGATCTGGACCTCCCTGATGCTTCCTTATTGTTGGTTGAGACTATAACTCCCTAGTATGTAGACATAGCCTGTTGGGGGTAAAGGCGCCTCCGCCGTGCCGCCCCGTGTATTACTACACTGACAGTACCCGCCACTGCACACTGCAGGTGGTGGGCGCCCATCATGTCACTTTATTATTTATTCTTTTAGTGACAGTTTGAATAAAGGAAGGCCCGGTCACACATTGTGACCATTGGAGTTCCCATTTCTTGTCTCTCTCTTTCTTGCTTTTGCTCTCCCGCCATAGCTCGCGTGCAAGCTTCGATCCTTCTCACCTTTCAACTGGTATCAGAGCTTGGCATTCTCTTGCTCGAGCTCAACTCGGTGCTTCTCGACCTTCGCATCGACTCGCTTCACGCATGGGTCTCCATCCTGGCAGCCATAGCCGACCTCTCGAGCTCCCGACTCTCCCCGGCTTCCCGAGCTCCATCCCGGCCTTCTTGAGCTTCATCAGGGCCTTGCCCTTGAGGTATTGCTTCAGCATTTGCAGGCATTTGAGTGTATTCTCAGTTTGAAACAGGGCAGGAACAAAGGGCAGCCACTCTTCTTGAGCTCCATAGCTCATATCTTCCCTCCCCTTTGCATTGGGCCTTCATGGCTTGGTATGTGCCTACCTTGGGCGATCATTGAGCCCCCCCCACACTCAACATTCAGCCACGTTGATCAGCAGCCATTTTCCAGCAACTCACGCTGATTTCAGCGCACCTATTCAGCCCTCCCCTCCTCACGTGTTGAAGCTGCAGCCACTTGATCTTCATCAAGCCCTTGTGTGTGGCCTATTGGGGCTTATTTTGGAGCCCCCTAACCATCATAACTCCACGTGATTGGCAACAGCACTCCATGCCTCAACACACTGAATATGGCACCCATTTTCAGACTTTTTGACCTCCACGTTTTATAGCTGAATGCTTTGTTGCTCATGGAGCACTCATCATTGGCCTATTTGGAGGGCATTTGAGCCATTTTTTGGATGTCATTTTGATGCTTTGGCTTGACATTGAGGTTGGGAGCTGATCATTCTCAGTTTTGAAACTGTCATTCACTGCATAACAGTGCTGGAAACAGGGCAGCACCCCTGACACTGACATTTGTTGCTTATGCCTCATTCCATTGGAGCTATTTGATGCCCATATGCGGTCTACTTCCTACCCGGATGTATTGGGGATGTATGCATTTGGTTTGATCATGATTTTGGCTTGAATTCGGGGCTAAAATCTACTATTTAGAATAGTAAATACATGCTGGAATAACAGTGGGTTGAAGGTACTTTACATGCTTTGGTTCGTGACATATGCTATTTGGTTCGTGTATGCCATACCAACATTTGGAGCTTGGATTTGGATGTATTTGAGCATTCCCGGCTTACTTGATCACTAATCTTGGTTGCTATTTGGATGTCATTGAGTTGACCGAGAGCTTATTTGGGCTTATGTATTGCTTCATGGTTAATACGACCGGTGCTTCATGTATGTCATGCTCTCTTGGATGCGCTTGATGCATTGACAGGGTCACTTATCACTGGTGCTTTCTCTTGGGTTGTTTGAGCTTCTGAGCTCGCTTTGTACGCTTTTTGTGCTAGTGGGAGCATTTTACATGCTTGCTTGACCTTTGACAGTTGCATGCTATTGGAGCACTTACATGTATTTGGAGCAGTTTATGTCTTGAGCAGCTACATACGCATTGAGACTTTGGGATCATACTCCGATCTTTATGGATATGCATTGATGTACTCTTGGTTCACAGGATGCTTATGAGCTGAGTCTCATATTTGGATCTTTCTCTTTGAGCAGACACCTATTTGTGTCAGGTTTTGGTAGTTACAGGAACACTTTGCCTAGAGTGTCTGGGGGTGTGCCTTTCACTAGCAGATGTTATTTTGACATGCTTTGGTGTTGAGCTCATGTTCTTTTCACTGTCATTGGCCTTGCTTATGTCTGTTTCATGCCAGCTTTGGACCTAGCATTGTTTGCTTGACATTGGATCCTATTTTGGGACAGTTTGCTCTCTAGACTGCATACCTGCAATTTATTACAGTAAGCAGTTATTGGTGGACTGAGCAGTATTTTTTATGCTGAAATATCCTGATTTGGTGTACCGCACCTAGTACTAAGTGGGCAGCATCTTTTGGCACACTTTTCTCGCCATTTGGAGCTCATTTCAATGGATTTTGGGCATTTTCTGCAGTAAAACAACCAGCAGTTTTACATTTTCTGTGCATTTCCAGCCTGCATTATGGCATCCTCTTCGATTGATAATGCCATATTTAACATCACAAAGTTGGATGGTACCAACTACTCTTATTGGAAGAGTCAAATTTGGCAGGTCTTGGTGCAGAAATCTCAGATTAAGCCACTTCGGTTGAGTGGGGAGCAGCCTGAAACTATGGACAATGACGACTGGCTTGAACTTGATGAGCTATGCAAGTCCACGATTGTATTGTCTCTCACTGAAAAGGTACATTATAATGTATTTGAGGAAGCACAGAGTGCATGGGATCTATGGAATAAGATCAAGAATCTTTATGATAAGAAAAGTCTGGCGAGTCAAATGTACTGGTTGAAGCAGCTTATGGATCTGCGCATGAAGGATAATGCGACTATGTCTGCTCACTTGAGCCAGTTCCATGCTATACTGAAGAACCTCACTTCGCAGGATATCACCTTTGGAGAGGAAGTAACTCCTCTTTTCTTGCTTGGGACTCTGAATGAGTCATGGGATGTATTCCGCACTGCCCTATGTGCCTCTAGTGCTACTCTGAAACTGAATGATGTTGAGAGTGCTCTTCTGTAGGAAGAGGTTAATCGCAAAAACTTGGATGCCTCTCGTATTTCACATGCTTTGACAGTTAGAGGTAGGAATGACAGGAATGATCATGGTAATAACCGTGGCCGTGACTCGCAGAAGGGTCGGTCTAAATCTCGTGGAAAGTCACGTAGTAAGTCGCGTGGGCGCAACGCTAATGTCACTTGTCATCATTGTGGGAAAAAGGGCCATATCAGACCACAGTGTCATGAGTTGCACAATGAGAAGCGCAAGGATAAGGGCAAAGAGGAAGTGCAGGAGAAGTCCTCTGATCGCAGCATAGTACCTGCGAAGTCCAGCGTCAAGATTGAAGAAATTAATGTCATGCAGACCAAGGATTCCGATGGTAGTGATGAGTTCATACTTGCAGCTAGTTCTTCTGATGCTTCACACTTGACTGAGATACCTAGTATGTATGCACAGTGCTGGTTATTGGATTCAGGTGTGTCCTTCCATGTGACGCCTTACCGTGAGTGGTTTCACTCTTACCGTACTGTATCTGGATCAGTCAGACTTGGAGATGACAGGTCTCTTGATATTGTGGGCTGTGGTGATATTCAGTTGCAGTTTTCCACTAGCAGTTCATTTTTTCTTAGGGATGTACGTCATGTACCTGCGCTTACGCGCAGTCTTATGTGTGCAGGACAGCTGGATGATGCAGGATTTCATGTATGTTTTGGGGATTCTGCCTGGAAGATTACTCGTGGCAGACTTGTGCTTGCTAGAGGTGCCAAGGCTAGCAGCCTCTATCCTCTTGTTGTATCTGGGTCCTCAGTTGACCATGTTTTGGCAGTGGGTTCTATCCCACATGTATCACTTTGGCATGCTCGTTTAGGGCACATGTCTTTGAAGGGAATGAAAATGTTATCTGGTTTGCAGTATCTTCCGCCTTTGGATTATGCATGTTTTGACTCGTGTGATCATTGTCTTTATGGTAAGCAGAATAGGTCTACGCATAAGAAATCGGGTAGGCCACGCATGAGTGAGCCCTTGGCATTGGTGCATTCCGATGTTTGTGGGCCTATGCCTTGCATGTCTATGGGTGGCGCGAAGTACTTCGTTACCTTCATTGATGATTTTTCTAGGAAAGTGTGGGCTTATCCCATAAAGCAGAAGTCCGATGTCTTGGCAGTTTTTCAGAGATGGCTTGCTCTTGTTGAGAACTAGATTGGGTATAGGCTGAAATGCCTTAGGACAGATAATGGGGGAGAATATGTCTCGCATGCTTTTGAGCAGTTTTGTGATGACAGGGGTATTAAGCGTCAGTTGACCGCCCCTTACACCCCACCCCAGAATGGTTTGGCTGAGCGCATGAACAGGACTATTCAGGAGCGTGTGTGATGTATGCTTAGCCATGTAGGCCTACCCCAGAGTTTTTGGGCTGAGGCAGTTAGTACGGCAATGCATGTCATAAATCGATCGCCTTCCAGTGGATTGGATTTCCAAGTTGCAGAGGAAGTTTGGGCTGGTAAGCCACCCTCTTATGGCATCTCCGTGTCTTTGGATGTGAGGCATTCTGCCATGTGCCCAAGGACAAGAGGAGTAAATTGGATCCAAAGAGCATTAAATGCATATTCCTTGGCTATGGTGAGTCAAGAGAGATGGGCTATCACCTATGGGATCCGCAAGCGCAGAAAGTAGTACGCAGCCATGATGTCGTCTTCCATGAAGACAAGATGCACAGGCAGCCTGAGAAGGTGGTTGAGATCCGCAGAGTGATCTTTTAGGAGGAGCTTAGAGCTCCAACAGAGCCAGTAGTATAGCCTGTAGCAGTTCCTCCACAGGGCCAGGGTGTTGGACAGGCAGTTAGACAGGCAGCAGAGCCTGCGCTGAGACGGTCTGCTAGAGACAGACATCCACCTGACAGATTTCAGCCCTCTATGCATTATGTTTTGGTTACAAATGCATGAGAGCCTTTCACTTATGATGAGGCTATGCGCAGGGGTGACAGTCACTCCTGGGAGAGGGCTATGCAGTCTGAGATAGACTCCCTGCATAAGAATGAGACTTGGGATTTGGTTGCCTTGCCTAAGGGCAAGAAGGCTTTGCCATGCAAGTGGGTATACAAGCTGAAAAGTACCCCTGGACACCCCAAGCCGGCATACAAGGCTAGATTGGTAGCAAAGGGTTTTAAGCAGGAACATGGTGTGGACTTTGATGAGGTCTTCTCTCCTGTGGTTAAGATGACCACCCTGCGCTTAGTCTTGGCTTTGGTTGCACAGCTTGACTTAGATCTATATTAGATGGATGTCAAGACGGCTTTTCTACATGGGGACTTGCATGATGAGATCTATATGGATCAGCCTAAGGGCTTTGCAGAACCTGGCAGGGAGCACCTAGTGTGCAAGTTGAAGAAGAGCTTGTATGGCTTGAAGCAGGCACCTAGGGAATGGTATCATAAGTTTGACGCCTTTATGCAATCACAGGGCTACAGCAGGAGTGCTATGGATCCGTGTCTTTATAGAAGAAAGCCCATGATGGCAGTTTGCTTATCTTGGTACTCTATGTTGATGATATGCTGATAGCAGGGAAAGCTCATGATGAGCTAGATGCTCTTAAATCTCAGCTAAAGAAGAGTTTTGAGATGAAGGATTTGGGACAGGCCTCACATATACTTGGGATGCGCATTGAGCGCTTCCGCATGCAGGACGTAAAGCCTATTGGCTGTCCATTACCTTCTTATGTGAAGGTATCACAGGCTGATTGTCCGCAGACAGATGAGCAGAGGGCCGAGATGGCCAAGATCCCTTATGCTTCAGCTGTGGGCAGTTTGATGTATGCCATGATAGCCACTCGTCCAGATATTGCGCATGCAGTTGGTGTTGTGGCAAGCTATATGGCTACACCTGGCAGCAGACATTGGGATGCCATGAAGGGTATCATGAGGTACCTGAAGGGCACAGCAGATATGTGTATTTGCTATGGCAGCCAGGATACAGGGATCGTGGGGTACACTGACTCCAATTATGTAGGACATGCAGATAGTAGGAAGTCCACTTCTGGCTATGTATTCACCTATGCTGGAGGGGCTGTCTCTTGGATGTCCAGGGTTCAAAAGTGTACGGCTTTGTCTACCACTGAGGCCGAGTATGTTGCAGCCACTGAGGCTTGCAAGGAGGCCATATGGTTAGGCCGTCTAGTTGCTGACCTTGGGATTGATGCTACACCTACACTGCATTCGGATTCTATGAGTGCCATTCAGTTGGCTAAGAATCCGGTCTTCCATGCAAAGACGCGAAACACATTGAGGTGAGGTATCACTTCATACGTGGTGTCGTGGAGGACAGGTCTGTTGACCTTGTCAAGATCTCCACTGACGAGAATCCTGCAGATCTGCTCACGAAGAGCCTCACTACTGAACGCTTTGCCTTCCTCAGGAGGTTGATGGGCGTTGGATGAGATGTCGCCTTTCCTCATCCCTTGTACCTATGTACATTTGTACTGTCTTTTCTTTTTTTCTTTTCTCTCTCACTAGGGCAGATTTGCCTTTAAGTGGGAGGTTGTTGGGGGTAAAGGCGCCTCCGCCATGCTGCCCCGTGTATTACTACACTGACAGTACCCGCCACTGCACACTGCAGGTGGCGGGCGCCCGTCATGTCACTTTATTCTTTATTCTTTTAGTGACAGTTTGAATAAAGGAAGGCCCGGTCACACATTGTGACCGTTGGAGTTCCCATTTCTTGTCTCTCTCTTTCTTGCTATTGCTCTCCCGCCATAGGTCGCGTGCAAGCTTCGATCCTTCTCACCTTTCATAGCCAACCTCCTAGCAACTCAACAATATCCCCTTGGTATCTAGATCCATGAGAAGAAGAAGCTACTGTTAGAATCAGTCCCCCTACACCCTATTAGGTGGCGCACTATACAAGAAAGGCAAAGATGAAGTGCTTAGAAGATGTGTTGTAGGAGAAAAAATTGGCATAGTATTGAAAGCATGCCATGACGAGCCATGTGGTGGACACTTTACAGGAGAAGCAATAGCTAGAAAGGCTCTACTCTCACAGGATACTGGTGGCTGATCCTCCACAAGGATGCCTATGACTACTGCAAGAGATGCAATGTTTGTCAGCAAATGGGAAAACCCACCAAGACCAGTGCCATGCCACTGCAACATATATTTTCCCTAAAGCTGTTTGAGAAGTGGGGGATTGATTTTGTGGGTCCCATTGATCCACCCACCAGATGGAAGCAGAACAGATACATCCTGATATGTTCGGATTATGTCAAGAAGGCAGATGAAAATAATGGTACCCTTAAAAGTAAAGGGAAAGAGACAGCCAATACGGAGGTATGCTCTTCGGCGCAAGAAGAATCTACCACTAAATCATGGGTATTGGATAGTGGAGCCTCCCGTCACATGACCAACAAGAAAGGTCTATATAGTTCTATGAAGCCTCTACAAGAATCCATCATTGTGAAAGTTGGAAATGATGTAAAATGCCCTACTACAGGCATAGGTACTATTTCATTTGTTGCCGCAAATGGTGATGTCAAAAAGCTTTCAAATGTGTTGTATGTTCTTGAAATTAGAAGAAATCTGTCATAAGTTGCTGCCATAACTGATCTTGGTCAAGTAAGGTTCAAGAAGACAAGTGTAGAAATTCTTGACAGTGATGGCAAAGTTGTTGGCAAAGGATAAAGAAGGAACAACCTATATGAGCTAAGTGCTCTTACAGCCACCGTTGGAGTGGGCACAAGTAAGCTTTGGCATGAAAGGTTTGGACACATCAGATTTGCAATGTTGAAGGAGATGCACAAGCAAGGTATGGTTGCTCACCTACCTGCAATGACTGAATTAAAGGAACCATGTAAAGCTTGTATGATGGGCAAGCAATAGAGAAAAGCATTTCCACAGGAAATCAAGAATAGAGCACATGCTTCTCTAGAGTTGGTACATGCTGACTTGTGCGGAAAGATGCCTACACCAGCCTTGGAGGGATCTTATTTTATGTTGATTATCAATGACTATAGTAGGAAGATGTGGGTGTACTTCCTTCATGATAAGGCTCAAGCTTTTGGTAAGTTTAAAGAATGGCTAAAACTTGTTGAGAATGAAACAGGGAAAAGTGTGAAGAAATTTAGAACAGATGGTGGTGGTGAGTTCAACTCAAAGGAGTTTGAAGACTTTTGCAAGAGCAAAGGGATCAAGCGTCAATTGACGATGCCTCAAACACCTTTGAAGAACGGTGTTGTGGAACACAGGAATCGCACCATTGTGGAGATGGCAAGATGCATGCTAAAGGGCAAGGGATTGCCTAATCATTTTTGGGCTGAAGTTGTTAATACTGCAGTCTACATTTTAAATCGAAGCTACACAAAGGCTCTCAAGGGAAAAACACCTCATGAGGCTTACACTGGTATGAAACCATCTGTCTCACACTTCAGAATTTTTGGATGTGAATGTTATGCACATATTCCAGATGAGGAAAGAAACAAGTTACAACCAAAAAGCAGAAAATGTATCTTCTTGGGTTATAGTGATGAGAAGAAGGCTTACAAATTATATGACCAAGAGCCAAAGAAGATCATTGCAAGCCGTGATGTGGTGTTCAAGGAGCAGCTACATACACTAGAGGAGGAGAAGTCAAGTTCTTCCACTTTATCATCAAGCGAAGAAGTAGTCCACTATGAACCTGTCCCGAGAGTTGTCCCTATCCTTAAGGAGGAGGAAGCATCATCTTTAGATGATGAGGAAAAAGTTCACCAACCTAGCATCACCCCACCGGAAAAGCCATTGCCGCATTGGGTGAAGCAGCTCTATGACCACAATTATCCTATGCCCACATATGTTGAGGAGAAGGCAGACGGACCAAGGAGGTCTCAGAGAATAGAGGAGCAAATGAGGGCTTCTGCTCACATACTCAATATGGCCTTGATGGTTAAGATTATGAGAGAAGTAAAGGAGCCAACTGACTTAAAAGAAGCACTTGCAGATCCAGCATGGAAGGCAGCTATGCAAGCCGAGTTTGACAACATTATGAAGAATGACACTTGGGAGCTAGTGGATCGGCCAGCAAAGTGGAAGGTTATTGGTACCAAGTGGATCTGGAAGGTAAAGTACAAGGTTGATGGTACCTTAGAAAAGTACAAAGCTAGACTAGTTGTACAGGGATTTTCACAAGTTGAAGGGTTTGATTTTCAACAGTCATTTGCCCCAACTGCTAGAATGACCACTATTCATACAGTACTTGCAATGGCCGCCCACAAGTAGTGGCTAGTTTACCAAATGGATGTTAAGTCAGCATTCTTAAATGGTGACCTCAAGGAGGAGGTGTACATGGCTCAGCCACCAGGGTTTGAGGCCCCCCATTCTAAGAACAAAGTGTGTAAGCTGAAGAAGGCATTGTGTATGGGCTGAAATAAGCCCTCAGAGCATGGTACCGGCGGATAGATAAGTTCTTTTTAAGCTTAAACTTCAAAAGATGTGCCTCAGATGCTAAGTTGTATGTTTACAGGGATGGTGAAAAGTCTATAGTGATTGTCCTATATGTGGACGACCTTCTTATTACGGGTGACTATGAAGATATGATCAACCAAACTCGAATGGCTTTGAGTTCTGAGTTTGAAATGACAAACTTGGGCTTGCTGCACTATTGTTTGGGAATTGAGGTCTGGAAAGAGCCAAGAAATATCTTCATCTCTCAGAAGAAGTATGCATGGGAGATCTTGAAAGCATTTGGCATGACCGAGTGCAAGGAGATAGCTACACCTATGGAGGTAAATGTAAAGTTATCCGTTGAGGATACATTAGCACTAGCAAACATTGGGAGGTATAGGAGGATGTTCAACAGTCTGATCTACTTGTGTAACACTAGACCAGATATCAGTTTTGTTGTTGGTGTTTTGAGCAGGTTCTCAAACAAACCTCATGAGAGTCATTGGAAGGCTGGGATGCGGGTGCTCAGATACTTGAAGGAAACTCGTGACTATGGTATCACATACGGTTCCGAAACTTCTCTTGTGGGGAATTGTGACTCAGATTGGGCAGGAGGCAGTGATTCCAGAAAATCAGTTTCTGGTTATTGTTTCTCTTTGGTTTCAGGAATTTTCTCTTGGATTTCCAACAGTGGCATTGTCTTCTACCGAAGCAAAGTACAAGGCAGCTTGTTTTGCTGCATGTGAAGCAGTATGGTTGAGAAGGATCCTATGGCATATGGGAGTGCAGGATGAAGAACCAAGTGCATTAAGATGTGACAACTAGAGTTGCATCATCATTGCCAAAAATCCATTGTTTCATGCATGCACCAAACATATAGAGATCCAGTATGTGCGTGATTTGATGGAGGATGGGATAGTGGAACCGGTCTACTGTCCAACCAACAGAGAAGAATGGAGCAGATATCTTCACCAAAGCACTTACGAAGGATCTGCTTCAAGTTCATCTTTAGCGACTTGGAATTGGGCCGAGGAGATAGTTCACATATGGGTGGACATTGAGGGGGGGTGTTAGATATGCTCAATGCCCCACCCTCATAAGATGCTACCAATGATCCATGGTGCTCAAAGTTGTAAGGCCCCCATTATGAGGAGAAGCCAAATGTGAGCCCGGATATTGGTTGAGTCCTGACTTGTATATAAGATGAGGTCTATGTGATCGGATGGCAAAAAGGTAACCATTGTGGATCTAATCTTTGGGTTGGACTAAGTAGTTAAGCTGGTGGCAACTCGAGGCACATCGCATCGAGTTGCAGGGTAAGGGATATTGAGATATCGAGCTCCACTCATGATATGCCAGGGTGACCGTTGTGCATTTATGTCACTGACTTGTTAGCTGCAGATGCGGTTGGTACACCGCCCATGAATAATAGTTAGATGATAGCTATCCTTATCTACTCTAGTTCATGGCTCAGTTAGTATGCCACCTTGGTTAGTTGAGTTTGGTTTGAGACCCATATATAGGGTTCTTCTATTTCTCCGTACTAGAGTTTTTTTGGCTTACACAACTAAGAAGAGGAAAACTATTTTCAGCCTCCACCTGTGTGTGTATTCCCCCATTGTGCAAGCAAGAAAGCTACAAGTGAGACTCCTTCCTTCTCTCCCATAATCTTGACATGGTATCAGATCCTGGTTCATGGTAAGGAGCTCAAGAAAGCAAACCAAGTTTGCGGTGTTCTGGTAAGAGAACCAGTGTTGCTTTCATTTTTCGAGTTTGGGAGCAAGTCTCTGCAGGTAGCACAACTGGAAAGTGCAAGAGTGCATTGTCTCAGATTGAGACGCCCTTCCGGTGTAGCAAGAGGGCAATATATGCTACGGGAGACGGCTTTAGCCATTGATTGCCATGTTTTTTGATTCGAGGCCATTTCAGGGCCTGTTTTGGAGGCGAAAGTTTTTCTCACACACTCAGGAAAAGGCCCTATTTTATGCTGTGCGACCACTGTTCTACAGGTCAGTGAAAAGTTACTATAGAAATCCCATCGTATGCCTGTGCATAGAGACATTGGGAGTTACAGAATCATCATTGTTGCCTGTTGATGCAAAATCGTCACTAGGAAGTGATTGTGTGGTCAAATACCACTTTCGTCAGTTTTGCAAATTTGCCCTTGTGAGGCTGAAGTTGTGTTTTTTGCAGTGACAGAATTTTTTGTAGTGTTCTGTAATGGCGTCTATTTCTCTTTCACAGATTGTCACTGAAAATCTTGACAAGAACAACTTCCAAGCATGGAAGTTTAGAATGACAAATTTCCTTATGGAAAAAGGATATTGGGAATTCGTTGCAGGAAATGAAGAAGAACTAGTTCTTCCTAATGTTCCCAATCAACAGCAAATGCAGGCATTTAAAGGATGGCATGAGAGAGCCAGAAAATTTATGTACTGGCTATCTATTAGTATTTCAGACTCTATGATTGTGCATATTCAGGATGCAAGTACGCCAAAGGAGGCATGGGATACTTTGTCAAAAATATATAGCACAAATACGCAAGCCAAGAAAATGCAGCTCAAGCAAGAGTTGCACAATGTGCAAAGAGAAAGTATGAGCATCAATGACTACCACATGAAGGTGAAGAAGATTGCAGATGCACTTGCTTCCATTGGGTCGCCAGTGGAAGATGATGATTTAGTTTATGTGACCTTGAATGGTCTAGGAAAGGATTATGCACAGTTCCGAACATCGATTTCCGTCCGTGAAAGATTTCCTGATTTTGAGGAGTTGATTGCTCTTCTAATTTCTGAGGAGCAGAGAAATGGTGGTGCATCTTCTTCAGGAGGAACTTCAAAAGAAGTTGTCTTCTACTCAAATGCTAGAAGAGGTAGAGGTAGAGGTAGAGGAGGCCGATCTGGAGGCCGTGGTAGAAATCAGAATATGCAGCAAACTCAAGAAAACCGGTCTTATGGAGGAGGACGTGGTAACTTTAGAGGCAAGGGGAGCCAAAGAGGTCGTGGTGGATGGCAAAGAGGCCAAAATACAAACAGCAATGTTGAATGCTACTACTGTGGTAAAATGGGTCATATGACTAAAGACTGCTATAAAAAGCAAAATGACATCATGAATGGAAAATTGCAACAAGGGAATTATGCATCTTCTAGTAGACAGGGTGATGACAGAAATGAGCATTTGTTTATGGTGCAGCACATGACCAATTCTGTGACAAGTGCAAAAGAAAGCAACGATGTGTGGTTTGTTGACTCAGGTGCATCAAACCACATGACAGGTCATGCAGAACGGATGTAGGATGCAAGGAAAATGGAAAAACCAGGATTTGTGGAGACTGGTGATGATACTGCACATCCTATTGTGTAGATTGGAAATATTACTTTGTCTATGCAGGATGGGAAAAAGAAATACCTTTCGGACGTATTTCATGTCCCGAATATCACCAAGAACCTGTTTCTGTTGGTCAAATGGTTGAGCAGGGCTTGCAGGTCAGATTTAATTCTCATGGATGCTTTGTTGAGGATATGAAAAATAAAGGTCGCTTGATAGCAAAAGGAAATAAGAAGGGCAGAATGTTTACGTTGGATGCAGACATGCCTGAATTGAGTGCAGCAATGTTTGCACATGGGACCGGTGTAGTTGCAGATATTGATATCTGGCATAAACGCATTGGTCATGTTAATGTACAATGACTTAAATCAATGCAAGCCCAAAATATTGTTGCAGGATTGCCTAAATTCAGGGTTGCAGAAATGCATAAGGTATGTGAAGCCTGTCAATTTGGAAAACAGGCAAGGAAACCATTTCCTAGACATGTTCAAGAGAGTAAGAAGCCATTGGAATTAATCCACTCTGATGTGTGGACTACTAAAGCTGCATCTATTGGAGGCTGTCATTATTTTGTCACTTTTATTTATGACTATAGCAGAAAAGTTTGGGTGTATTTTATGAAAAAGAAAAGTGAAGTATTTGGGCATTTCAAAACTCTTAAAGCTATGCTTGAAAAAGAAACAGGACTGCAAATAAAATGCCTAAGGTCAGATGGAGGGGGAGAGTACCTCTCAAATGAGTTTGCAAGGTTCATGTAGGAGCATGGCATAAAGCAACAATATTCATGCAGTCATATCCCACAACAAAATGGAATTGCAGAAAGGAAAAATAGGCATATTGGAGAGGTATCTCGTGCCATGCTCAACAAAAAAGACTTGCGAGATTCTTACAGGGGCTGAAGCAGTTGCTACAGCAGTGTACATAATGAATAGGACTCCCACTACAGCAATACATGGGATGACTCCAAAGGAGAGGTATACTGGTAGGAAACCAGATATTTCTCATTGAAGATTTTTGGTTGCATTGCCTATGTTCATGTGCCAGATGAGTTGAGATCCAAGTTTGATCCAAAAGCTGAGAAGTGCATCTTTATTGGTTACTCTCTGCAGAGCAGAAAGGGTATAGATGCTATAACCCTTCTACTCATAAGTTTACACTGAGCAGAGATGTTGTTTTTTATGAGATGAGTAGTTGGTATAAACCAGTAAATGTGATTGATGATGTAGATGCACAAAATGGTAATGCTGCACAGAATTCACAGCAGCAGTCACAAAATATTAGTGGACCTGGAGTGTCCTCTAGCAGTGGTTCACATTCTTCGCCATGGACAGGCAGATTGAGATCAGGAGAATCTCTTCAAAACAATGTAGATAGTGGTATGCAGGTTTCACGAAAAGGAAAAGAGAAGGTAGATCAGCCCATGTTTGATGTGAATGCAGGTCACTCTTATGTGGATGGTGAATCCAGTGGCTCAGAACAGAGCATTGATGATGAGTTGGGTATTCCTTCTATTGTTACACCTAGAGTAAGGAAGACCAGGGATGTTTTGAGAGCACCTGGGAGTGAACCTACTTTGCGCAGGTCTACCAGAGCTAGGTATCCTGTGGATAGGCTGAAATATGATGGATTTACAGCCATTCACTATGCCTATATGGTCAAGGTGATACAGGAACCAAAACCCACTTCTTTTGAGCAAGCCATGGGAAAAGAAAAATGGGAGAAAGCCATGGATGAAGAAATGGATGCCTTGGAAGCAAATGCTACATGGGAATTGGTACCTTTGCCTAAAGATAAGAATGCAATTGGTTGTAAGTGGGTTTGTAAGGTGAAACACAATGCAGATGGTTCTGTGAATAGATACAAGGCAAGATTAGTAGTCAAGGGGTATGCACAAATATATGGCATTGATTATGAAGAAACATTCAGTCCGGTTGCAAGGATGGCAACTGTAAGAGTAGTCATTGCTATGGCTGCATCAAAGGGATGGTCTTTACATCAGATGGATGTAAAGAATGCCTTCTTGCATGGTGATTTGCAAGAAGAGGTCTATATGGAGCAGCCACCAGGTTATGTACATGCTGTTCATCGTGAGTTTGTTTGCAGGTTGAAGAAATCCTTGTATGGCTTGAAGCAAGCACCTAGAGCATGGTCTAACAAGATAGGATAGTATCTTGTCACTATTGGCTTTCAGATTTCCAAGGCAGATTTCTCACTTTATGTGAGAAAAACAGAGAAAGGTATTATGCTACTTGTCATTTATGTTGATGATTTGATTATGGCATGTGATAGTGATGAAGATATCCTTCATGTGAAAATGCTATTGAAGCAGAAGTTTGAGATGAAGAATTTGGGAGAGCTACGTTATTTCTTGGGCATTGAGGTGATTAGATCACCAAGTGGGATATGGCTCTTACAGAGGTAGTATGGATTGGACATGCTGTCCAAATATGGGATGACAGGCTGTAAGCCTATTTTACTTCCTTTGGAGCAGAATGTGAAGCTGAGTGCAAATGCAGGTGAGCTTCTTGAAGACTCTACTATGTTCAGACACATAGTAGGAAGTTTGATTTATATGACTATTACCAGGCCAGATTTGAGCTATGCTGTTGGATTGGTAAGTTAGTTTATGCAGGCTCCAAGGAAACCGCATTTGGATGCGGCTAGACGCATACTCAAGTATGTGAAGTCCACATTGCAGTATGGACTATTTTATGAGACTGGGGTTCAGATACATTTGCATGGATACACTGATACTGATTGGGATGGTAGTATTTCTGATAGATGATCTACCAGTGGATATGTGTTCTCTTTTGGGAGTGCTGCAGTCACTTGGAGCAGCAAGAAATAGCCTACAGTTGCCCTGTTGAGCACAGAGACTGAGTACAAGGGTGCAGCAATGGCTGCATGTGAGGTAGCTTGGTTGCATAAGCTACTTTATGATATGCATCAGCCTACAGATGGGCCAGTTGTCATTTATTGTGACAACATGAGCAGTATACACTTGGCAAATAACCCAGTCTATCATGCTAGAACAAAGCACATTGAGGTGCATTATCACTATGTGCGGGAGAGGGTTTTACTAGGTCTTATTGATCTAGTTCATGTCTGCACAGAGGATCAGATAGCTGACATATTCATGAAGGAATTGGGCACAGAGAAGCTGTGCAAGTTCAGAGACCTGCTTGGTGTGCAGGAATTGGGATTGAGCTCGAGGGGGAGTGTTGAGATATTGAGCTCCACTCATGATATGCCAGGGTGACCGTTGTGCATTAATGTCACCGACTTGTTAGCTGCAGACGTAGTTGGTACACTGCCCATGAATAATAGCTAGATGACAGCTATCCTTATCTACTCTAGTTTGTGGCTCAGTTAGTATGCCACCTTAGTTAGTTGAGTTTGGTTTGAGACCCATATATAGGGTTCTTCTATTTCTCTGTACTAGAGTTTTTTTGGCTTACACAACTAAGAAGAGGAAAACTGTTTTCAGCCTCCACTTGTGTGTGTATTCCCCCATAGTGCAAGCAAGAAAGCTACAAGTGAGACTCCTTCCTTCTCTCCCATAATTTTGACAAGAGAGTTAAAAGGGGCTCTTATTTTGGGGTCCAGGGGCCGCGGAAGCAGCCGGCTGGCGATGGTAAAGGAAATATTCCCTTGAATATTCCCTGGCCGACTAGTGGAGGCTCATATGGTAGGTTGGTCAAGCCAACCTAACCGCCTTCGCGGGCTATAAAAGCTAAACCCCTTCACAATCATCGATCATCCATCTTTCACCTAGTCCGAGTTGTTCCAACTAGCCTTAAGCTCTTCACATATCTTCTGTCTAGATTGCCATCACAGTGAAAGGGCACAAGTGGATAGAGCCATCTCTGTATCAATTTTTTGGAGCTAATGAAAATTTCTAATTCTCCTCTTATCTGTTGTGTACTCTCTATCTCTATCTCTTTCTCAAATTCTGTTCACTACACTGTGTAATTTTTACAAAGGCTCCCTGGCATTCCTGCTTGTACCTATGCTAGCTAGGTGGAATGCACACATGCACCATCAATTGTGCACACTGGCATACTCCCTCCCAATCATTTTCTCCTTGTTCCATACTATACTAAGCGTGAGTTATGGGATTTCATGCTTATTCATTGAGCGATGTGCGTCATGGGGTGAGCGACTGTTTTATCATCCTCTTGCATACTCGTGAGCTAAGAGTTCTATTCTTTGTTATCGACATTTGAATCGATGGACTCTACCGATAAAGTTACCTCCCTAGGTGCTGTTGCATGGTCCTTGCCATGCTGGACGTGTTCTGTGGCACACCCTGGTCCCTCCTGCCGATGACGGCTCCGATCTTCCTACATCAACACCAACGATTCCCTTCAACCATCTACGAAATGGGCCAAGTGTTCCTAACCCTAACTTTCTTTTTGTCAGTGCATGTTATATTTTAAGTGTGGGGACGTCAGCATCCAGTCTGTTGACAAGTCCTAGGCCGTGTCGATCAATCTACTCTAATCATCAGTAAGGTCTTCAGTGTAGGGATGCATCCCTACGTGTCTAATGTGCATACCCCCTGCATTTCTCATAAACCAATCACGCATGTCTACCTCGTCCTAGTATGCCCTGATGGGGTCCCTTCCCCATGCACCCACCCTCGTACACCTATCGTCGAGGCCGTTTCCCTTGCAGTTGCTTTTATTACACACTTTTTTTCCCTTTTCTATGTGAACGCACACTACGTTCATCACACTCCTGATCCAACTTTATAGCCATGTTTGTCCCTTAGCATGACACACTTTTCCTTTTTATATCCCCATGTTCCAGCTTACTGTTTTTGCATTATTAATTTTTGAAGTGATTCCCGCCAATTGGAAGTATTTCCATGTAGATGCGCCCATATCACTTCAGCACATCGCTCTGATGTTATAGTCCTCTTCTACATGTACCACATGACATTTTTCCTTTTAATTGCTTGTCATTTCGACGCACAATTTGTATGTTATTCATTTTTACGTGGTTTCGTACCTTTTTCGCATATGTTTTTGACTTTTTCCCATGTGAACCTGCCCTATTCTCTTCGAAATTCGATTCTGGCTAGATAACCTTGTCTGACCACCCTTCCTACACAATTCTCCTTTTTCCTCCACCATGTTTTGCCCTCTGGATTTTTTGTTATTAATTTTTATCGGTGTTTTCAAGCTCCATTTTCATTTTTTTCCATGTGAATGCCTCCTAACCCCATATGAACTGAGATTTGATGTGAGAGCCCTGAAGATTATATGTATCCTAATATTTTTCTTTTTTACTGCCCTTCGTTCGGGTGCACGGATCCTTCAATATTAATTTCCAAATCCCTTTTCGGATATGATTTTTGGGTTTTCTCCATGTGAATGGATCTCATCTTCATCGGAACTATGTTCTGACATGATAAGCCTATTCGACATGCCTTTTTGCACATTTTTCCTTTTTTCCACATTTCATTTCGGTCCATGGATTTTTTTATATTAATTTTCGTATGTGTTTTTAGACCCAATTTTGTGTTTTTTTCCATGTGAACGCCTTGACTTATTCCTGTAATCCCCATTGCCTTCTTCCATTGTCTCCCCCTCGCCTTCCGACACAATTTTCCTTTTTCTCATGTTTCGTTCCGGCGCACGGTTTGGGTTTTATGAAATTTTTCGGCTAATTTGCGACTGTCGTGCCTCACGTCGCGCATGACTGCCCGTTTTTTCAATTTTTTACTCATGACGTCGCGTCGGTCGCATAATCTTGCACCCGTGCAACCATCCTGCCCCCGTTGCTTCCCACCACTGGATTTTTTTTTTAACCCCCAGCCCGTGCTTATGCGTCGGACACCAGGGGCGAGGGGGGAGGGGCTTCTTTGTTTTTATTTTTCTCTTTCTTTCTCTTATTATTTATTTATTTTTTAAATGTTTTTAATTTTAAAAAAATTTCAACCCCCCTCTCCCCAATGGTTTCCCCCCTCTCCTTCCTCCCTCTTCTCTCTCCTCTTCTTTCTCTCTCTCTTCTCTCTCCCCGACCTCTCTCTCTCTCTCTCTCCCTCTCTCCCTGCTCCTCCTCCTCCTCCTCCTCCTCCTCCTCCTTTTTCTTCTTCTTCTTTTTCTTCTTCTTCTTCTTCTCCTTCCACCATCTCCTCTCTCCTCCCTCCTTTTCCCTTGTCTTGTCCTTCTCCCGCCATCTCCTCCACCTGCCTCCTCCTCTTCTTTCTTCCTTCTTCCCCATTTCCTCCCATCTCTCTCCATCTCCTCCTCCCTTCCTCTTCCTTCTTCTCCCTACCTCCTCTTTCTTCTCTCCCTCTTCCCCGATGCCATCTCCTCCTCTCTCCCACCTTCCTCCTCCCCTTCATCTCAACCATCTCCCTCCCTTCTCTTCTATCACTCCCTCTCCCTTTCGGCCCCCTCCTACCCACTGCTGATGTGTTCGCCATGCCTGCCATCCCTCTCCTCCATCGGCACTGCCACCGCCTGGCCCGCTTGCCATTGATGCCGATGCCACCCTACCTGCGCCTTGTGTCACGTCGCCTGGTCCGCACGCCTTCGACCGCCACGCCCGCCATCTCTCTCCGTCGTCACCTAGAGTACTTGGCGTCACGCCGCTTGTTGTTGGAGGCTCCTCGTCCCGTCCCCACCCATCACGCCGCCATGCCCCCGTCATAGTGGCCACTAGCCTTCGCCGCCCGCCGCCCGCCCGCCCACCTTTCTCCACTTGCCATTGTCCACCCCCACCCCTCCCGCCTGCCCCTTTCCACTCCCCTACCCCCACCATCCCCCCGGCCAATCCCCTGCCCACCCCTCTGCCCAATCCCTTGTCCCCTCTACCCAATCCCTTGTCCCCCCTTGCCCAACCCCTTATCCAGTCCCCCTGCCCAACCCGTTGTCCAGCCACCTATCCCAAAAAAAAAAAAAAAACTCCCTTGACCCCCGTTCCCCTGTAGCACCCTTCGAGCCCCCTTTGCCCCCGTTCTCCAATGGACATCTGATGCCACCTCGATGGCGACCCTATTCCCTTTTTCCGTGCCTTGTCGGGTCCACACCCCTCCCTTGTCTCCCCACCTTGTTTGCGAGTGTTCGCGCGCCATCGCGTGTTGGTGTTGGCGTTCGTGTTCGTGAGCTGCACGTGGGAGTTCACATACGAGGACGTGCATCTGGATTTATTTGTACGGTGGTGTGTGTCGTCGGAGCACAAGCTGCTATTCACACGCAGCTCAAGTACCTCCTTTTTATTTTTTAGAAACCTATTAATACTCGCGAAAACACCTAAAACCCTAAAAAGTCATTAAAAATTACATAAAAATTCAATTACAAAATTAAAAAATAACTAAATTTTTCTTTACCAATTTGGGAAATTTTTTGTTTTATTTTGCAAATTACCATGCAGATAATTAATTGGATAAAATTAAAAATCCTTAAAATCCTTCAAATTTCATTGATAATTGAGAAAAAATTTATTAAAAATCAATAAAAATCAAAATTAAATTTTTTTAAAAAACACAAAAATTTCCATCAATGCATTTGACTACTTTTTGGAATATTTTCTAAGTTAGAAAAGCTTGCCACATGATCACCCTATTATTTTAAGGCCAAAATGTTAAACTTTTACTTAAATTCATAGAAATTTCATTTTAAATTCCAAAAATAGGCTTAAAAATACTAAAAAATACAGATCCATTCTTGAAGCCTGATGGTTCAATTCACACTCAAGGTTGATTGCACAAAGCTAGTTATTAAATTTATTTTTTTAATCATTAAAAAAACAAATAAACAACGAAAAAAAATATAAATAACAATAAAAATAATAACAATACCCAAACAATAATCAGAGTTAACTAAACCAAATATGACCCCACTAACCTCGCCTTGATTTTTTTAAAAATAAGGTGTTTTATTTCTTTTTCAGTAGTGGGTTTTACTTTTTTGTTGGACTCATTGTATCTTGGGACCCATCCGTGTGCCCTCAGTCTCTTGCATACACACCCCTGCCAGGTATTTATATATCTTGCTTTATTTATTTTTGGTCACTCCATAGCCATAGTTAATTGTTCAAATGAACTTTAAGCACCCACTTTTTCACGCGCACTCGCACCAAACACACATTTTTCTAAACAATTAAAAATAAACTAGCCATTCACTTAGCACGCGCTTTGTGAGCTACAAACACATCTAAGTTTATTAAAAATGAACCTGCCATCACAAGTGCATGCACTACACAAAAAATGCTAAATGCACACTTAATTTTTAATCAATGAATATGCATTTAGAGACCTGAGTCTGGGTATCGAAGTCCAAGTTTTGTTTAAAGCACCATTTTACACTAATAATTTGTAATTAACATTTCAAGAAGGAACCATCGTTTTTTTATTAAGGTTTACAACCTAATAGAAATTTTACCCATTTTTTAAATAATTTCTTAGAATGAACCATTCATTAACCTAGTTTCCCTCACTACACTTTTTTCCCTTTTCAATAAATGTGCTTCGTGGAATGGGTACGTGTAGTCTTTCAAGCTGTTATTGCTTCCAGAAGTCTAGTTATGTCTTAAGTGGGTTATTGATGTATTATGGTTCGATTGTATGATACGATTATGGGTGCGGTCTGTAGTTTTTTTTTTGCATGATACGGGGATTCATGGTGTTTATATGTCTTGCATTGCATGAAGCTTTCAGCTGCATATGTGCAGAGGTCATGCCGATTTTTCTCTAAGATGTGGATTGTTTGGGGTGGTCAGTCGGTCAGTCACGTCTGTGTGTACTTATTCTGGTCAATCTCTTTTTGATGGATATTCTATTGTTTTGCAGGCATTCACTATGATTGTCTGTGTGTGTGGTGTGTGTGTGTAATCTATTTGAATGGTGCATGAAGCTCCTCCTCCAATCTAGTACGTCCCATTAGTATCTCACGATTATTCTTTATTACTGGAGTCTGAACTTATTGCCAAAGCAGACTTAGCCAAGTTCATCGCACTCTCATTACCACTCATCCCAGAGAATACTGATACTTGTGATCAGTTTCTAGCCTCTTACAATAAGAGGTCTAGTCCTGTCGGAGGAACAGTTGTCCAATTGACGCTTAAAAGTTTGGGCAAGGCTCTGTCTTTATCCTATCAGAGAGACTCTTTACCTACTGCTAGACAATTGTTCTCGAATGAGGATATCCTTAAATTTTTGCAAAAGCAAACACAGGATGTGTTGGATCCCAAGGAGGTTATTACCACTTCTGGCATCAGCGTCTCCATGATCTCCAATCTTTTGGGGAAGCAACTATGCCAATTCCTTTAGGACAGGTTTATACCTGCCAAGACACCCTCTAATTACCTTTCAAATGAGTTGTTTACAACTTCCAAAATGGTGTTGAAAGGCATAATGATTGATTGGAGTTCTAATTATTGAGACATAGGCTATACCACCTTAGCAAGCGCATGAACTCATTTTAATAAGTAATCCAAAATTATTTTTCAATAGTTAATGAACTCGCAGGGGATTTTAGGATAATTCTTTTCATAATCGTAGATGGCCTTGCGTAGATTCATGCATATGACACGTTGAGGTTCACACAAACCCTTGTATCCAAATACAATCATTGCATCCCAGTACTATGCGACAAGATCATACATAGTATAAGAGAGTATATAAGGTTACTTAAGGGTTATGCACATAGACGGTGCATGCACGAGAAAGATTATATGAAACATACATCGATAGTACACAAATTGATCTTGCATTAAAGTCTTGCTAGTATCACAAACTATTAATTCGTTGTGCGTAGCTAGTACAAACAACAATCATTAAGATTAAAACTAGGAGGCCTCAAAATTTGTTCGATAGTGACTATGTCTATCAATCCTATTTGGGTTTGGGCTAGATGCAAACAACATCTCCAGGCCTCAAAGGCAAGGGAGGAGCTCACGGATTGGGAAACCCTAAGTCAAAGGAAAGACCAATGCTTTTGTACTTCTTGGGAAGAAGGTTGGGTTATCGATTAAGGTAAGTGACTACGAGGACTTATGTCTTGTACAATGTTTGAAACCTTAACATATGCCTTAGTCGAAAGAAGGGTGTGTTAAGTAAATTTTACATGGAACCGCTCCTAATTCCAAGGGGGAGAGAAAATACGTTATGGAAAGGTTATCGCGACTATTCTTGCAATGTTTGGAAAAGAATACCATTGTTTTTGTTGGTTAATTGAACAAGGGAATAGCACCTCCTCCTCATCATTGTGTATATTTGTTGCATTGATTTCTTCAATCTTCATATTTTCTTTACCTTCCTTTCTATTAGCATCCTTATCCTTCTCCTTCTTATTACTTCCATTTATAATAGTCCTTCTTGATATGACCTATTTTACCATAAAAATCTTCTCCTTGGACTTGGATTTGTTGCATGATCATCCATGGTCTTGGTTCTTGCATTTATACTATTTTTTTCCTCTTTCTTCTTGAGTTGCCAATACCTATCCATTTTTTCCTTGGTCCATGGGTTTTCTATGTATCTTCTCAGTTAATAAATTGCCCACAACTCCTTTGAACTTCAACTCACCATTTGGAGTTAAATCACTAATTTTTGTTCTAAAAGTTTCCCATTATGCAAGTAAGGAGAACAATAAAAAATTTGCCTTAACCTCATCTTCAAACTTCAATGTTTGAGCCTACATGAGACTAGAGGAAAACTAAAAGGTGATTCACAAAAATAAAGCAAGGCTAGAAAAGATAGCATGAAAGCATGAGCAATAAGCTACCTTGTAGCATAGCCACCCTTGAAGCATCACTCAAATATAGAGAATGAAATTATAGATTAAAATTAAATATAATGACAACACAAAAAAATGCTTACACAACTCAGCCCATAATGACAAAAAAGTGTAATCCATGTTCATCTCACAAAGAAGGTGATAAGAAAATAGTTTGATCTTGAAATATATATGATGAACTAATTTTGGTCTCCCAATGAACAAAACAAGTTGATATTACAAAAATATTTCTTAGATCACTCCATGATGTACAAGAAGCTAACAAAATGGGTACAATAGCACGAAAGATTCAACTCAAGCAAGAGTTGAATACATTGGAGAAAGGGAAAATGTCTATCAATGAGTATGTATTAAAGGTGAGGAGCATTGCAGATGCTTTAGCAATGATTGATGCAATGCTTGATGATGATGATTTGGTTTCATCCACTTTGCATGGACTCAATAATGAGAAGACATGGAAATGATTTGTTACATTAGTATACGTACGAAAGCCATTTGATATTTTGTTAATACTGGATTTTGTATTTCTGATGCTAATCACTCACTTTATGTGAGAAAGGGAGATGAAGGTTTGATCATCATAGTCATCTATGTGGATGACTTGATTATTACAGGTGACACTGACAATGGGATTGTTGAAGTTAAGGATTTCTTGAAGAAGAAGTTTGAGATGAAGGATTTGGGTGAGCTGAGATACTTTCTTGGTATTGAGGTGATCAGATGTGATGATGGTATATGGCTATCACAAAGGCAATATGACTTGGATATGTTATCCAAGTATGGTATGATAGGATGTAACCCTCTTTCAGTACCATTGGAGCAAAATGTGAAGTTGAGTGCCGACGTTGGGGATGAGATACAAGACCCTACTATGTTCAGGAGGATGGTGGGGAGTTTGATTTACATGACTATCACAAGGCTAGACTTGAGCTATGATGTTGGCCTTGTCAGTCAGTTTATGCAGATACCTAGAAAGCCTCATTTGGATGAAGTTAAACGTATATTGAGATATGTGAAGTCCACTTTACATTATGGAATTTTTTATGAGGTAGGTAAGGATGTACAGATCTTTGGATACATGGATGCAGATTGGGCTGGTAGCATGTCAAACATAAGATCTACTAGTGGATTCATGTTTTCCCTTGGTAGTGCAGCAGTTACATGGAGCAGCAAAAAACAACCTATAGTTGCTTTATCGAGTAGTACAGAGGCTGAGTATAGAGGTGTTGCTATGGCAACTTGTGAGGTGGTATGGTTGCAAAAGCTATTAGGTGATTTGGATATACAGGGAGATGGTCCAGTTATCATTCATTGTGACAACATGAGCAGCATACATTTAGCTAGAAATCCGATGTTCCATGCTAGGACAAAACACATTGAGGTGCACTACCACTTTGTGAGAGAGAAGGTACTTGCAGGAGAGATTGACTTGGTATATGTCAGCACACAAAATCAGATAGCTAACATTTTCACAAAGGCATTAGGTGCAGAGAAGCTTCGAAAGTTCCGAAGCTTACTTGGAGTTGCAGAGATAGAGTTAAGCTTGAGGGGGAGTGTTGAGATGGCAAGCTCGATACGTGCAAACATTGATGATGGACCGCTGCCTGGCTAGATGGGTCCGCACGTCTACACTTAGCACGTTTGGTGGTTATTATGATACTCACATGGCCAGTGACTTATCACTTATTATATTTAGTTTGTTGCGCCTACCTACAGCTGGCAAAGATATAGTGCCAGTCGATTAGTGTAGTTTGTTATGCACTGTTTGACTTAGTAGGCCATTTTCCTTTATGTTGTATCTTATCTATACTTTGTGTACATTGTATAGTGTGTGGAAGAAGAAGAAGAAAATAGCAAGAAAACGTTTTGGCCTCCTTCTCTCTTCTTGTGTTCTTGAGTGAGCTTTTTCTTGTGTATACAATGTGTGTTTGGCACAACAGCTCAAGAAAGTCCTCCCACCACACGATTCTTGACAGGATATTGTGGCACAGTGAGATAGAATAGGTCAATCCATATGCTATTGATCCTTCTGTCTTTAGAAAGTAAACATGAGCAATACCAAGCATAATAATGCTCTCTTTCATAACCTTTGCAACCATTGACTTTGCCCTATCTATTTGTTCTTGAAACTGCTTAGACAACTTTCTCCTCCACTTCATAGGCTTTCCATTTTTCCATAATGGTCATTTATGGCTTTGGAGGTGGCGTATCACATAGAATCATGAAGCTATCTATAACCTCTTTATTCTCTATAAGAACAAAACCGGTTCTTTGTAAGTTTGCTTTCTTTGCCTCTATTACCCAAGTGGTTTGAGTAATCTTCCATATTGTTGTAGCATCACCCAATCTTCCCACCATTGAGCTAGCCATTTTCCATGAGTGGAGGATATGAATTCCAGAAAACCATTTAAACTATCTCACTATACCATTGGAACTCTAACTTCTCCTTCCTTTGAAGTAGGGTGTAGGCACACCTACAGTTGCATTCTTACAAAGAGGGTTAACCAGTTTTCCACATCTAGCCTTAGTGGACTTCAAGAAAACAAAATAAATCACAAAACTATATGCTTCTATTCTTCAAAATGCCCAATGTGTAGGGACCATGCTCTCTTTACATATGTTCATGGTTTTTTACATCTCCATTTTGCAAATTCTACTCCCCCCATCACCTCTAGACCCTATTGTTTTGCCAAAAGTCATTGTTGAATATTCAGGTCTATGGTTGTCTATTGATAGAATCAATCTCGGCTCTACATTACCCCTTTTTCTTATAATTCTTCTTGTCTCTTGTTGTAGTTTGAACATCTTAGATGTTTGCACACCCGTGTTTGAGAGCATTGTATGTGTCAAATCAAACATCTTTTGATTATAGCTACTTGCCTCTTCACATAAAATTATTTATTTCAATCTTTGAAAGGTTGGTCCATTGCTACTAAGGTGATTTCTTCCATAAATGCAAAAAAATGTGCCATTTGCAACATATCAAATGCCAAATTAGCACTATATGCCTTATAGAGTGAGATGTACTTAAATTGCCCATGAGTTGCTCGCATGCTTGAGTGCTTACATTTTGATAAATTTTTTGTTGGCACAAACCTTGAATTTTCATGTTGTTGCATGAACTTTCCTTCCCATTGGGAAACCCTTATATCCCACCAAAAATTGAACCAAGCCATTAGTCTAGGGAGCTCTCCATCCTTCACATGGATAGGAAACCAAAACTTCGAAAGAGCCTCTTTGCATAGTTTAACTTCTTGCTTTGTCCTTGCAACCTTTCATTTTCTACAAAGGAGATTGTGTTCTTTCAAAGCTTGGTGAGAATAGATTTTTAGAGCTTGTTTTGAAGCGGAAAAGTGGCCCGAGAGCCATGAAAGAATACATGATCATGCAGCAAATCCAAATCCAAAGGAGTTTGTGTTCTTTCAAACCTTGGTGAGAATAGATTTTTAGAGCCCGTTTTGAAGCGGAAAAGTGGCCCGAGAGCCATAAAATAAGACATGATCATGTAGCAAATCCAAGTCCAAGGAAGACACTAGTATTGATAGATTTTTATGTGGTTCTATTTCTGTCTAGTGGTGGCAACTAGGTCTGCTGCATTTGTAAACTAGTCCACAACTATAGCATTTTGCTAGTAATAGCAAAAACTACATTTGCTAGACATTGTAGGGTATCTATATCTATTGGAGATATAGATTTTGATTATAGCAATAGGAGGAGATCTACATCAGTGGTGGCTATCACTAGCATTTGTTATGGTAGGCATCTATGTTTTGACCCTAGTATTTGTGCTCAACTTAGGCAATACTATTTTGGTAGGTAGTGGATTGGTGATAGCATTTTAGTTGGTAGATGGTGAAATTACAAAGTTAAGCCCATTGTTAATTATATAATCACACTTACATACACACGTACACACAAGTTCTCATAAGTATTCAAGCACAATCGCACACATAAAAACCCAATCATATTCACACGCATACACACTTTAGCATATCCACTCCCATACTTGCACTAGCATATGCCCCACACACTTTAAATATATTCCCTACAACACATACCTATTCATATACCCATTCATAGAAACACACACACATTTACATACCACACACAGAGAAGTATATATACAATGCACAAACAAACACATAATTTACACATAAAAACCCACTAAAACATACAACCTAAAAGCACATTCTCACATAAATACTATCACAACCACACCCTTAACCTAACTTTTCATATGCATACAAATGCACAATTCACATATACACAAAACTAAATCTAACTCATCACATAAACACAAATACACAATCCACACACTTACAAAACCTTGTGAAAAATTGCGTGGCACAGAAAACCAAATCTAAATAAGGAGTAGAGAATACGCAGTAAATATGAGAAGAATAATAACTTCTCTAATTCTAGATAAACTAATATAAAGATGGCTCTATCCACCCGTGGGCTTTCATTGTGAAGCTTACATAGTGATCTAGACAAATGATAGAGGAAGAGCTTAAAAGAACCATGATTGGGTGAAATATAGATTGATAATGGCTTTGGGGGGTCTTCATTTTATAGCCTAGGAAGGCAGTGTGGTCGACATGTCCAACCATATTATGAATATTTCCTAGTCAGCCAAGGAAGATTCCTATTAACTAGAAGAAAGAGATAAAGAAAGAGGCCTATAGATTTTTAGACAAATAATAACTCTTGTAACACTTTATGCTGTTATTTTTATAAGTACTAGGCTCCCTTCCATACAAATTATATTTAATTAGCTAGCATTTTGATCAGAATTTGCATCAGCTTTATGTTTCATCATGATTAAAGTTTCTTGCATATAAAAGGAGCCATGAATAGCTAAAAGAATCACAAAAGGGGTAGGATGTCTAAGGCAAATGGAAAAATCACAACCCTAATTTTATATTTTAAAGGATGAGAAAGAATACAATAAGATATTCATGTGTGTGCAAATTTTGTATACTTGCCTTCTTACTTTTCATTGTGAGAGTTAGAGAGAGAGAGAGAGAGAGAGAGAGAATGTGTGTGTTGGTAAGAGATTGAGGGACCATGTGGATAAATCCTCCGTCCTCTTGAGCACTCTCTCATTACCATACACATGCTTCTTTCATGCATACTATGGTTGTAGAGGGTTGAGAATGAAGGGAGTATATTTGTGGATCATGAGGTTTTACAAGTACATTCTTCATGCGACCATGCAATCTCACTATAAGCAGATCTTGGTATTTGTGATGCACATGAGAGAGTAGGTGAGAGATAGCCATCATGCCTTGTAGTTGAATCTCTTAAATGAATAAGAGGGTATCTAAAGTCCTATTGTTGAGCTTGTATAATGTAACATGTTTGTTACATGCCAAACTAAACTCCCTTCAGTGATATGATTTTAGTGGTGCATCAAGAGAATTTCCCAAGCAACACTACTCAGTACTTCTTGGAATAACACAGAGTTTATTACCTAGGTTTCCTTGAGTTCACTTTTCAAGAGAAGGTTCCAATTGTAACCATAAGAATAAACCAAAACTCAAGTTCCTGATTTGATGCTAAGGTCACCTAACAACTTAACTAGCATTGGTCCTTTGAGCCACTGCATTCACAAGTCAACTCAAACCAAAGTAGATCAATGTAACAATTTTTTCATAGTGAATAAGAAATGGGGAGAAGCGATATGCATCAACCCATCTATCTATAGGATATAGTCTTGACTCTAATCCCCTAAAATGGCATTGATCAGGGTTTAAAAGAATACACTAGGTAGTTAAGCATTCAACCTTTTCTAATTCTAGCACTTTGAAGGAGAACTCTCAACTCACTAAGACCACCCATCAATAGGATGAACCCATCGAGGATCTTGTCTTCATGCTTTCCTATATGGATTAGCTTTAGTCATCTAATTATTTATCACACTTATGTTTTAACACATAAAAGGATCTTCCTTAATTAACCTTTTTAGAGCACGAGGTTCTTTCACATAGATTAATCCACAATGCAAAGACGATATCAAACATTCTTTTGAAAATAGTTGCAAAACAAGAATATTTATTGCACCTCATAAAGTGGCTATCGCTCATGTCCTCAAGGATCCTCATACAAAAAGAGGGAAGTAGGGTTGCCCTCATCATGAGCCTAGCCATAGCATAGCTATCTATTCCTAGTTTAATGTCAAAAAAGAGTGGGGGAAGGTGGGCTTCCTCAACTGCTAGCTTTTGTTTAAGCAAAAACCTAATGGTCCTAAGGTAATTACAAGTAGTTATGAAGGTTGGGTCCGGGTAGGAAGAGAAATCCTCAAGGAAGCGGTTGTTGATGGATGGGCACAAGTTCCCTACTTTAAAGGTCATGCATTCCTCGGGAGTTGCTACGTTGACGTTGTAGATCTTCGGGAAGTCATACCTACCATGCACCCCCCTATCGTAATTCAATCCATGTCTACAAGGGTAGGGCATGTAGATAGGATCATTCCATTTCTCCGATAGCATGCCGTAGAAGGTCGTCCATGCATCAAAATTGGTATCACAGATCCTCCTCCTCCACTTTGGTTGCACCTTCTAGCCTCCTCGGATGGTTTTGGGAACTTGATAGACCTTATCCTGCCAGTAGTCCGCAGGTTCCTGCCTTCATTGTGTGATTACAATGCTTCGCTCCTCGACCCATCGGTTTGCTAGAGTATTGCCCAAACGAATGATTCTTTCCACTACCTCCAGGGATAAAACTTGGTCCAAGGCTCGTGGATAGAGGAAATAGAACTCGAAGGGTCAAGATTGGAGCTCCTGCTATTGCCACATAGTCAACTCCTACGGCCAGTTGATGGGATGGTGATCCTCGTGTAGTGGCATGGGCTCATTAGGAAGCTGATATGGCCATGCTTGCACTCTTTGATGGGCTTGCTTCACGGGTTCCCATCTTCTTCTTCTTGCAGCAATGATGTGCTTGGGAACTTGGGAACCCACTGGCTCTTCTAGGGGTAGATCAGGCAAGGGCAGACTAGGCTCTCTGATTTGTAGTTCTTCTTCGAGTTCCTGCTTGAATTCGAGCCCTTCCTCTCAATGTCTTATTCCATTGTGGGTTGGGACTGGGGGTGGATGGGGCTGCTCTTGCTCCTTGAATCCAAGTTGCCTGAGCTCATCAATGGAGAGGCTGGCTTGTCACAAGTAGCTACATTGTTGCTCCTTGGTTATGCCTGTGTCGATCACAAGTAGCTACATTGTTGCTCCTTGGTTATGCCTGTGTCGATTGGGAGTGCATGGTCTTGCATGCCATACGTTAAAGCTCTGGTTGTCAACTCCATCTTCCTTTTCATTCTCTCCACCGAATCCTCACCTTCAACTTGTGTGACATAAAGCATTGTACTCAAGAAAGCTTGCCTTTGCATGATGGAGCACGCTTCAGTAGTCTCGGCTCTGGATTTTGTGAGCACCCTCTCACAATTTGCCACTGCCAAGTGCTCTGTCCACCCTCGCACTCTTTCAAAGTTGTGCCTCTCCCACTATTGTGCCTTCTCTTCCAAATCTTCCTTACCCCTTTCCATCTCCTAATATAGCATCATTACCACCTGCTCTTGTTCATCCCACACCTCAACCATTTGGGTCTTCTCTTTATCCCAGCCATTTAGGTGCTCTTTGGCTATTCTTCTACCTTGATCAACCATGGAGAACTGCTAGTTGGTGGGCCTCTATGAGCGTTTTTGATAGATCTTTAGTAATTTGCACATGGCTTTCTAGCTCCACCAGATGCAACTTTCTTTTAGTCATGGCCATGGCCATTAGTCCCTCCACTTCTTATTAGGCGTTTCACAGGTTGTCCTGCAAGATGAGCTAAGTGGTGTCCATGGCAGGTGCTGGCTCCTATGCTATGGAGGTGGTGGTGGCAGTCTGAGGTGTGAGAGTCGAAGGGAGGGGATGGAGTGGGGCCTTGCCCTTTCCTACAACAATAGGGCCGCTCCAGCACTGTCGCTTGGTTTGCCTACGTGCCATGGGCTCAAGGTGGCCATTTCTTTTGGCAGCGTGTGTCTCCTCTACAGACCTATGCATGGACTCTACCATGTCTTCATCCTCCTTTCTCCTTAGCTCCTCAGTTTCTTCTTCCACTCTCCTCCTCAACTCTTTGTGATTCTTCTCTCACTTTCTTCATTTCTTCCTCCTTTTTTTGCCTTCATTCTTCTTCCACCCTTCTGGATTTTTTTAAAACTCTTTTTAGTTCCGTCGGTTCTTTCTTTGTCATCTCCTCTCTCCTTTGTTGCTAGGGCTTCGTGGCATTCTTCTTCTCTTGTGCCTTGGCCTCCTTTTGGGTGGCCTGCGCTTCTTGTTCTCCCCAGTCATTGATGGTTCTCTTGTTGGATTGCTCTACATCAAGGCTCGATGACTGTGTTGGGGAGTCTCTCCTACCTCCTCTTCAACTCCTTCTGCCTCCTTTATGGCCTCTTGGATGATAGCCATTAAGACTCCACCAAATTTGATCATGGAGGCCTTGAAGGTAGGCTTCTTATGCGTTGATCTGGCCATTGAGGCTGGGGACTCCCCTCTTGCTGGTACTGCGCTTGTGGCTAGGATGAAGGCGGAGGTTTTGATGGTTTTTAAGACAAACGCATTCCAATCCACTTCTTTAGGGGACCCTGTGGCTATTCTCTATAGCAATGGCATGCCAATCCCATTCATTAATGCGTTGTACCTCTATCCCCAAGAAGAGGGCATGGGCCATCTTTGCTTGCATCCTCACTTTTGGGTTTGGGATGTTTGATAGACTTATCCCATCCACCATGTGCATATCATTCTTATTCACACCCAACATTGCGTACACGTCTCTTCAATGGTGTTTTTATTTCTTGGGGGGCAAACCTAGGGCCTTCTCCACCATTGCAACACTTAGGAGCACCTCCACTTGATGTTCTTCTCCTCTTGTCCTGACTGTTACTATGTCGCAGTTTCTTGCATCATCAAAGCTTCTCAAGAACTCTACACACATGCTATAGTCAACTGCTTGCCTACTTTCTCCATGTACTTCTAGAGGGCACATTTGTCCACCAATTGCTTTATAGCTGGCTCCTCCACGATGGCTTTGTCTAGGTTCAGTGTATGTTTGAAGGTGAAATGGCTAAATCCCTTGTCTCGACACTCAGGCCATACCATACTACTCTTCTTCCGTGAAAGGGAGCTTGCTACCTTTATCTTGCCCTGCCATTGTGGGTACCTGTCATTCATCATAATCCAACATTAGTATTCCTCGGATGAATTTTTGGTAAGCAGGAGATCAATTTTGCTTCCATTAGGTAAATGAACAAGCTGAATTAAAGACATGAATTTTCGAACAGAAACCTATTCATTCTAAAACCTTTTCGACATTTCCTTCCAACCCTTTCTATTCTTTCTTGCTTTTAACTCTAATTAAGGATTTTTGTTTCCTTCTTTTTTCCTATCACCTTACCCCCCTTTAATCACCTAATCACCTTACCTCCTCCCTCCTTGGGAAATGATGAGAATCCTTCATAGGATTGGACATGGGAGAGGCAAGGGCACTTGAGCACAACATGGTGTTGTCTACTTTGGCATAAGCCAATTGTAGAAATTAGGGTTGTATTCCAAGTGGGCATGACGATTGAGATTACGAGGGCTAATGCATACTTAGGTAATGTAAGTTAAGACATCAATTAGAAAATCACCCAAGTTAATGCGGCTAGCCACATGTAGATCCTCTTTCGTAAGGATGCGATCAATGTAAGGGTGGGCCAACCGGTCATCTAGTTGTTTGTTTCGAGTGATGGCCAAGACCCTGAAAGAGGTTGGTGCTATGTAAGTTGGGTCATACTCAGTTGTTTCAATTGCACGTCACTGCTCAATATTAGTAATTACTTGGCAACCCCATTACTCCCATTGGAGACATAGATTACACCATTTTTGAAGGAACGATGAGTCAGAGTTAGCAAGCTGAGTGAGTTCCTCAAGCTCAACAAGTGATACAAGTCTTTGGAGCTTGCAATATGATGTTATTAGGTATCTGATGAGTGCATGCTCTTTTGAGATTTCACCATTATTGATCAACTCCTTTGCGACCTTGGGGAATTTTACAGTTATGAACTTGTATTCTTCCCAAGTGCATGATAAAGAACGAACATCAGAGGTAAGGGGTTCATCAAGCAAGTTGAGGTCAAGGCTTTCATAGCTCCTAGAGAACGTGGTGAAACCAAGAGCTTGATGCAAGTCACCTAGTCATCTACCGTATTCTCAGCAAGGTCCTTGGCAACCGTTAGGAACAAATGTCGCTCATAGGAAGGTCTAAGACCTACTAGTGGTTGCGGTGGAATTGGGCTAGACAGTAATAGTTCTAGTGGTAGCGGACTTGACAGTGGTGTGTCTAAGGGTAGAGTGTCTAAGGGTACCTCCGTAGTCTGATCCCTATGTCCAGTGCTACTTTTGGATACTGAGGGTGGCTCAAGTGGCATATATGGTGCATTTCCCTCTTCTTGCACAACCACCGGGGTGCCAAGCTCTTTAGACTTAGATGATATCGGGGTATCAAGCTGTTGTTTGGGTCAATAGATTGGTTGGGATTTTTTGACCGCAACCATCACGAGTTCTATAGGCTTTGTAGCTTAAGTTTCCTAGGTGTTCCCTGCCTTAGTAGGAGTGTCGCTTCCTAGAGATGTGACAAGTGTGTGGCAAGTGATGGTTGTGGTTGGGCTATGCCTCTAGGATTTCCTTTCTTGGGAACCCATATCCAAGTGTTGCCCTAATAGTATCCTTGGGCTTGCAATAGATCTTTGGGGATCCATCGCAGCTTGATTGTGCACCTACGTTGATAGCGTCAGGTTGATTTCTTAGGTCTTGAATGATAGTCATTAGCCTGGCAAGGTTGGGTTTGATGGCTACAAGTAGGTCGCTTTTGGTGCTTTGGCACCCATTTAAGCGTGGGCCCTGTGGCTTTGGGGATGGCCTTAGTTGGCTATGGTTTTGTAGTCTGGGTGGGTTGTGATGAGTCACAACCCCCCTCCCTAGGCTTGGTCCTAGGTAGCTCTATCAGTGGCATAGCAGGCTTGAGTGGAGCCTCATTGCCCTTGCTAAAAGCTCAAGCATATCCAAGGTGGCACGATGATACATCTACAAAATGGGATCCCTCACACTATAAGTCCTATTCAATTGGTTCATCATCAAGTCACCTTTCACAAATAAACGGTGGATTACAACCACGTTGGGATATATTCGACCCCATGATTAAGGCCTGGTATTCTGTTGTGTTATTAGTAAAAGAAATGTCTAAATAAACTTCCATTTTCATAACTACTCTATGTTGATGGTCTTTAATAAACATATTGACACTCGCATCCTTAGTAGGCCCTCGTGAAGCTCCATCAAATTACAAAGTATAGACCCATTCTTCATTGATAGGCCATGCCATACCGATTAGCCTACTCATACTTATGGTAGTCAAAGTTGACGAGCTGAGAGAGAGGATATATGACAACTGCAATCCCTCTCTCACTAAACTTAATAGGGATGCTAATAAGAACCCTATGACAATGGTAGTAGTGGACCATAATATCCCACATGAGATATCCATCTTGCCACTCAGTAATATGATGACCCTTACTCTACAAGATCACTCGACCTTGGTGATACCACTGCTCTAAATGTGGATGTTCAAGATTAAGGAATTATTTTGCCCATTCGATGGTATTAACACTTACTATAAGTTTAAGAGCTAGATACTAAGAGACCTACAAAGATACCAAGTCCAATGTCAATCACTACATATAACAAGGCTTCAACTTATTAAATTTAACTTTATTTTTATACTCTACCCATTGCAAATCTACTAAAAGGATAGCAAATCCATTCTTTCCTATTATGGATGACCTTACAAGCACCACCCCATTCAAGTCCTAACTTGCTAGGAAATAAGTCGGAACGTGGATCATAATACAAGACCAAGTGACCCTTCACAAATCTATATCTTTTAGCACGAAGGTCATGAATTTCTTTCATCATCTTCTTTCCTACCTCTTGATGTAACAAAGCTTGCAATTGGATCTCATCAAGATGTGCTAGGAAGGTCAACCTTTCTTGCAATGCTTTCTTTTCACCCAAAAAATGGTTCAATGCAAACCTCACAGTGGGTAACTCAATTTCCAAGGGCAAGACACACTCTTTCGCATACACCAAATTAAATGGGATGTGTCTTGTTGGTCTCTTAAAGGTAGTATTATAAGCCCAGATAGCCATATGAAGTTTCTTGTCCTAGTCATGCTTACCCTCAGATACAGTCTTGGATAAAATCTCTACAAGTTGTTTGTTTGGTACTCTCTACTTATCCATTTTCTTGGGGGTTATATGGGGTGGTTTTATTATGTTTAGTTATCAAAGATTCAATTAAGGCATTTATGACCTTATTCAGAAAGTGTGTCTAATGGTAGGACACCAGTTCTTTAGGTGGACCAAAATGGTAGACAATTTGTTCCATAATAAAACTAGTTGTTTCCTTGGTATTGTCCTTCATTGTAGCTCGAGCATCAGACTCTTTTGTAAAGTAGTCCATCACCACAATGATATAATACTTCTATGTAGTAGACAAAGAATGCACATATCCGATAAAATCGATACCCCACTTCACAAAGGGCAAAGTCACAAGAATAGAATTAAGCAGCCACTTATGATTTTCCCCAGCATCATGTCTCTGACAAATATCACAATGCTTAATTTGTGCAAAAGCATGTTGAAAAATGGTCGACCACCAATAGCTAGTGGGTAAAGCTTTCTGGGCGGTAAGCCGTCCAACAAAATGGCCTCCACATGCTGAATCATGACACTCCTCTAGAATAAAGGGTATCTTATCAGGTAACACACAACGACGATAAATGTTATCCATACCTTTTCTATATATAAGACACTCACTATTATTAAAAAGTGAAGTGCTTATTACTTAATCTTCCTCTTCTCAAATTTAGAAAGAGTTTCTATTGGGTTGCCTATTGATAGATAATGCATGATAGATGCATACCATGACAGAATAGAGGCTACACTAATTTTGCATAAATCCTCACAATAACTAATATCAGTCTACTATTCCTTAAGCTCACCAAACTCTACTAGATACTCTATGTTATCTTGCAACTTTGGTGTCTTGCTCATAATCTCATAGTCAAACTCCTCCAAAGAGATCAACCACTTGGCTAGGTGATCATGGGATTGAAGCTTGTTCAGTAATAAGTGCAACTCCTCTACCTTCGTGAAGAATATCTCCTTTTCATAAAGAATATAGTGTCTGAACTTCTTGGTGGGGAACACCATAGCCAAGAAAATCTTCTCCAAATAGCTCTAAAATCTCCCACTTTTGGCTTGCGAATGTAACATGATGACAAAGTTTTGCCTCACAAATTTAGGATAGGCAACAACTAACACTACGCCTTGTCACAATCATAAATATATAGAAAACATCACGCCTTTTTGGAGCTTGTAAAGCTAATGCTTTGGATAATTCCATTATAACATCTTTAAATGCCACTTTGCATGCTTCTGTCCATTCAAAAACATAGCTGCAAGATGAAAGATTCATCAAAAGTAACGAACATTCAACCAATGCATTAATAATTCGATGATAATATCCCATAAATAAAACAAAACTGTGAATTTCCCTAGGTCAAGTGGGTGGGCTTAGAGGGGATACAATAGCAATCACCTTTTCAAGGTCGGTGGCAAAACCACAACCACACTCACAACAACATGACCTAATAGCAAACCATAAGGTACCTCGAATACACACTTCTGAGAAATCAATGCTATGCAATAATCATGAATTTCTCAAAGCATGTGCATAGAACAATCAACTATTTGTGACAGGTCATGGTAGGTACCCCCAAATCATCTATGAAAACCTTCAGCTTTTTAGGGGATATATGGGTAAACGCCTTGTCAACCATTATTTGCCAAGACCCAAGAGCATTACATAAGCCAAAAGCCATCACATGGTATGCAAAAGTACCAAAAACTATAGTGAATGTCATCTTTAACTTATCCTCTTTAGTTATGGCCATCTTATTATAACCGACAAAATAGTCCATGAAAGTGTATCTCTTGCTCTACTAGCTTATCTAAATTTTGATTGATAAAGGGTAGAGAATAATAGTCCTTCACTGTCTGCTTGTTTAATTCCTTAAAATTGATGCACATGCAGATTTTATTGTTCCTTTTCTTTCTTATTACAATTGGTGATCACTATTCTGTATTTTCAATAGGAAATATTGGATTAACCTTTCTTAAATGTATCAACTCCTTAAAAAGAGGCTCTCTCTGCTCAAAATGCATACATCTAACATTTTTCCTTATTACTGGCTTAGTACATTTTTTCAATGGGATTATACGCACAACCAATAGAGAGGGAAATCTCATTCAATTTTTCATAACTCCATGCAAATATATCCTTGAACTCCTATAGGAGTGCCACATAATCTGCATGCTCATTAGTAGATAATATAGTGCGGAGTTTAATGGGATTGGGATCATTGGGAGTCCCAAGATCTAGCTCTATCACATCAGTGTCATGAATCTTGTCCTTTGCCTCTGTTGACTCATTTAAATATACTTGGTAAACATCAGTAGTAGTAGAACCCTCTTTAGAATCATTGGAACTTGAGGTTCCCTTGAGTGCCTCACATTCTCTAGTGGGAGGTGATGCTCTTTCATCTAATGGGTACTTAGGGTATGCATCCAAATTTATTATCTTAACCCATGCCCAAAAATGAGTCAACCAACTGGAATATCTACCAAACAATCAGAATGTAATATCCACAAATTCCCAAGCAATAATTGATAGCTTGGCCTCCCAGCAAATCACATAACACAGAAGTCAAGCACACACACTCAACATTAGCAACAATCACATGTACTTGCGCTACCATTCCTTCCAGTTGCCTTAGGCTATCATCAATAATTTTTAAAACCGTCGTGATAACATTTTGGATTTGTATATCTAGCCTCTCCAATAAATCCATACTCATAATGTTTATGGATGAGCTGAGGTCCAAGGTCTGAGGTCCACTACTACATTTTCTATCAGGATTCTATCGATGTATACCTACACCCTAGGGCAATGCTTCTCTACATGATCCCACCATTCACTACCCACTCAATGGATACCAAGATGTTCTATGATGTAGCCCATTTGTAGGATTTTCTTGAACTCCTTATGAAAATTCAATGATGACAATTGGATTAGTTGTAGCAAATTCACATCCGGTTTGACTTCACATAGCATGTTTGCTAGGTCAAACTCACAGAATTTTGCTACTACTCTCTTCTCTTTCCACACCAGCCAATCTTTTGGCTTCTTGATAATCTTAGTACCCTGCTTTTCTTTTTATTTTCATTTTCTTTTGACCATAGGCTCCTCTAAAACACCATCACTTTAAAGAGGACTTGCCTAGCCATCCAACACCTTCTTATTATTTCTACTAGGTTTAGGGTTCACTTTGCTTGTACTAGAGACATCTTTATGAGTATCTTTCCATTTATGATCCCTAATTACTACCCTAACATTGTTACGAGATAAACACTCACTCATTGCAAAGTTTCAACTAGTGACAAATGACTTTTGACACTGAGAAGTGCTTAAAAACAACCATTTTTTCAACATAGGCAGGAAATGAACACCATGGAGATGGCAACGATTTGTGGGAGGGGGGTTGTAGAGCTTCAAAGCACCCCCCCCCCCAACAGATTGCATACATGATTTCCCTCTCCTTTATGCTCTCCATCGCCAGTCTCCGCGCCTGAGATGGCTGCCTGAAGATGAAGAACAAAAACCACTATTTCTCTCTCCTCCCTCTCTCTCTTCCAAGAGGCAATTCATGTGGGAAGAATCAAGAAGAGAATCCGGTGGTGAATGCTTGTCCGGCATGGTACCGGATCACTCCCGAATCAATGGAGGGCTAGAGTTGGCTATTTAGAGGTGGGCTGAGCCTTGAATGAGGGCTGATTTGCAGTCCCACATCAGATTTTAAAATCCTCAAAGAAGGAAAAAAATGGTAACTCTATTTTCAAAGGAAATTTGCTTGTTCTTGATATTTGATTGAGCCAGTGTTATTCTTATGGAGTGAAAATTGGTAGACATGTTGTTTACTGTTTGTTATATGCTTGCATAGTGAAAGAATCAGAAAACATAAAGTCAAAATGCTGGAAATAATTTTTAGAAACCCGTAAAACATGGTTTTTATGATAAAAATGGGATTTTTGGTGTTTTTGGGTGGGCTAAACCAACACACATGGGATAATATGCCAATAAAATCTATATTTATACTGTTCTAAGAATCAAGAGCCACAGCTCTAAAAATATATCAATTTTTTAATTGGAAAAATAGAGAAAATTGGGGAAAAATAAGAGAAAAATAGGGATAAATCTTAGAAAAATATGGAAAAATATAATAAGCGGTTGTGGATGTATAGTAGTGGCAAAGCATGAGGTTTGGCCTTAGTTTTCCCTATCTCTTTTTCACAGTGTGTGACTTATTGCTTTTTATACATTAAACCATAACAAAACAACCTCTATACACCTATGCAACGAAGCAAAACTTAAACGGTGAGGAGGAGGAGGATTTTCTGCAACAATTTGAGGGCTGAAATAATACAAATTCTAATTGGTTTTTCTATGCATAGCATTTAGCAAATGGCCTATTTGGAAATAAGGGATCTAGTAGCACAAGGTTCACCTTGGTACTAGATTCTTGCAATGAACCATATTCATGAAAAGACTGTTTGTGTACTAGCACATAGGCTGATTTCGAAACATAACTGTTTGTGCACGATGAGACATCCACTATTGCATTGATCATACATATGGTATCAACTCCTGGAAACGCATAGCAATTGTTTGAATTATAGTTGACCCACGCTTGAGAGGATGAGATTCCCCTTGCCAGAGGTTAGCCGTTCGTTTCTTGGGGAAAATTATTGGTGAGAAAATATGGTATCTCCTGGATCTCACTGAAAAAAATAGGGGAGTCTTGTGCAAATGTGTTTATATGTAAAAGTAGCGCACTGAGGGGCCAATCCCCAAGATGTAGAAGATCTGCAGTGGGGCCACAGCAAACAGCTAATGGAGTGCCTTCTATGTCTGTGATATGTGGCACTTATTGCCAATATGTGTGGGATAACCCCTTTGAGGGGTTTTGGGAAAGGTGTCGTTGGACTCTTATTCAGCTACAAATGCAATATTAGATGTATCTAGTGTGCATTTAGTCATTACATATGCTCCTAGCCCATAAGGCCATGTGGTGGTGGAGTTGTCTGTTGCATGCATAAGGTCCGGCTAATGCCATAGCTAGTGCTAGCCTATTTTTGGTCCCATCAATGGTGTGTTTGCTGAGAGTGGCCTCAAAGTGGTGGTTTCCGAATCTAGGGTCTCTTGGGACCTACTTGTTAGTTGATGTCCTTTGAAGAGATCCATCAAGCTGAACTCGAAAAAACACGAGAGAGCTAAGAGGGCTAGACGGAGGGCCGAAATCAATAGGCGTTATTCTCCTAAAAGGAGTATTCCTAAACATATTCAAGGGCAAGGTCTCAGTAACCTTAGCCTGAATCAAAGTCCGTCACGAGGTGGAAGTTCTAGTACTTCCCCCTCCCAATTAATCTGCCCATTTTGAGTGGTGTGACAGCTTTGCCTGCCCTAATTCCATTAGCAAATCCGATCATTGCCATGGCACAACCTATCGCAATCCCTACAGGAACGGCAAATTTGCTAGCCTTAGGTTTCCCCCTACCCATTTTTAATGGGTTAGTGGAAGAGGATGCAGAGCTTCATATAAGGGAGTTCCAAAAGCCGATGTTTAACTGCTGCATCCAAGAGGAAGGGCATCTAATGATGTTCTTCAACATGACCTTGAAGGGAAGGGTAGCTATATGGTATCACGGCCTTGAGGTCGAAACCATAACCATCGTGGACTTATTTTATGAAGCCTTCCAAAGGGAGTTCGCCCCTGAGAGGGGTGTCCAATATTGGCTGCACGTGTTGAATGTGACACGTCAAGAACCGCATGAAGATATAAAATCGTATGCCAAGAATATTAAAGAGGTTTTCTGTAAATTGGATGCCTCTATCCCTATCGCACTTGTTGCCCAATTACAATACTTCTTGCATGGTCTTGATTTTAACATCCAGGTGCAACTGAGTAGTGTCACCTTGGCAGATATAGACACTGCCATTAGACGAGTGCAAGAAATAGAATCCTGACTGCAAGCGGCCTATGCTTCTCGAACCAATCCCAATATGAGTCTAGCATTGGGAAATAATTTGCAATCAATCAATGGCAATGGAAGCCAAGGGATAGGGATGGCCAACCCTAACGGGAAAGGAAACATGGTGCCGAATGTGCCTTTATTGCTAGCTCCGCCTAGTGTGACTATGCCTATGGCTAGTCAGATGCCTCCAAATGTGGGAGGCCAAGCAGCGAACCCTAATGTTGTTCCTTTGGGTCCGCAACCAATGCAACAAATGCCTAATCATTTCTTTTCTTTTCTATTTTTATAGGGGGTTAGAACCCCTTTTTACACACCTTGTATATTTCTATTTTCTTTGAGATATTCAGGGTTTTTTTCCTCGTTATCATCAGTTTTTCCTCGACAGGCTTCTCTAACTGCCTCACAACTAACAAGAACTCCTAGAATGACTGCCTAGCAGGCTAACAGAACAGGGTCACTAGGACTGCCTTCTAAAACAGGTCTTTCGATGCCTAGCAATGTCTTTACAGGAGGCAACGACTACTCAGACCTCCCTCAGACATACCTAACCTAAACCCTGGGACTTCATGCCTTGGACTCCGGTCCCCAATCAAGAAAAGAAAATCCCCTACAAGTACACAGACACATATAGCAAAAAAAACACGGTACTCGTAAAGGAGAAATATCACTTGGATAGTGCCACGAGAAGCTCCCACGCAACAAAGGCTCCTTCCAAGCTCTTCTTTGAACCTGTCTAGCACAAGACTAAAATAAGAAACCATTAACCGCACCTATACTAAACAGACAATTGGCCCTCTTGGCCTAACAAAATAAAGCATTTCACTACAAAAACGGATCCGGCCCTCTTGGCCTAACAAAATAAAACAGAATAGCACCTACACATCCCTCCTCGAAATAGTACAGATATACAATGATATGCTCCTTTCCAAGGAGGAAAAATAAGGCTCACAACCCTAAACTAAATGCATAAGATTATGACCCATCCCTCCTCCATATATAGCAAGATGTGTACGCATAACATGTTGTCTAATCAACCTATGGGTCCAAGATAACAACGGTAGATTAGTCTCAGCTACTCTTTGCATCACCCATATCAACCATCGCCTGCCATATATTACATGCTCTAATAACATTCCCCACAAGCGATCGGGTCTTGTCTCATTATTGATAGCAATATCCAAACTAGGACCAGAGTTGAAGAAAATGTCTTCTTCATAAGCAAGGTTTGCCAATGAATCCGCAAATTAATTCCAATAATGTGGAATCAGTTGAAGAGACACTCTCTCAAACTCCTCAAGTAGGGTCATCGTAGTTCGATGATACATACAAAGAATGGGATTCCGCACTGTGTATGTCCCATCTAGCTGATTCAGGATCAACTGGGAATCCCCTTTTACTAACAAGCGCTGAATACCACCTTGTTTGGCAATATGCAATCCCATAATCAAGGCTTTATACTCCACCATATTCTTAGTGAATCCGACCCCGAGATAAGCGGCTAACTTCATCGTAACTCTACATCCGGGGTCTCGGATTACTACTCCAACACTCTCTTTTTTGTTAGGGCCCCTCGACGCTCCGTCAAAATATAATGTATACGTCCACAATGGGTTTACACAGCCTGCCATCATGAACTCCTCTATTCCTAATTATGATAGTCAAAATTTAACATGTTGAGAGGATGAACTGACAGCTCCATCCCACCTTCTTTATTAAACTCAACAAGGATACTTGTCAACATTCATAAGCAGTGATGGCAGAAGACTTTGATCTCCCACACAAAGGTTATGTCTTCTTGCTCAATCACTTTGTATCCTTTGCTCCACCAAATGAGTTTCCCCTGATGGTATCTCTACTCCAGATATGGGTGCTCCAAATAAGGAATTAACCGCCCCATCAACTAGCTTTAAGCTCTTTTGCAGGTCTCAAATCAGCCCCAGCATGGACCTGCAATGCATTTTTCCGTATTAGCATACTTAGAAATAATAAGGTTTAATCTTATTAAGATTAAACTTATTTTTAAATTCTACTCCCTGCAGATCAGCTAGTAGAGTCGTAGACCTATTTTTTCCTATCCTAACAATCTTATAGGGGCCATCCCATCTAGGTTCCAACTTCCCTGGAAACAGCTCCCTACGCGCATCGTAGTACAGAACTAATTGCCCTTTTTTAAAGGTATGTTTATTTGCTTTAAGGTCATGCAACTACGTCATCCGACGTTTAGCTACCTCCTGGTGTAATAAACTCTGCAACTTCAGCTCATCCAGGTGGGCTATGGTCGTGAAACGTTCAAAGAGGGAATCCTCATCTCCCAAAGAGTGGTTAATTGCAAACCGTATGGTTGGCAACTCGATTTTGAGGGGTACCACACACTCTTCCCCATAAACTAATTTAAATGGGGTATGGCTAGTAGCTCGCTTGAACGTTGTA